>NC_140958.1:35239445-35284445 GCF_014529385.1 Adiantum capillus-veneris | reverse complement strand
TCTTCTATTTGTCTTTTTCTAATATATAGACAGAGAGAGAGAGAGAGAGAGAGAGAGAGAGAGAGAGAGATTTGATGTGGTAAACAAATGTATTTCAAGCACACTTTTTCACAGGGCACAATTGAAAAATGAGATCAATAAACTTCATGTCTTGAAAGTCATTTGTATACACTTGGGTTTACAAGAATATCTGTTACATTGACACTACTTCAACCCGACCATCCAACTCTTTGCACAAAATATCTTTTTCTCTTCGCCGCATCACCTTACGGCCAGCTAAGAAAAAGGAAAAATCTGATAGTTCCTTGTCCATTGACTCTTCAATGATGTCATTTCGCAAATGCTGAAGACTGCATAGCTCCCTTATTGTAACCACCAATAGTAGGCCATTCTCTTTATCAATCACTTCCACATCCACAGTAGGATTATCTTCCAAACCTGCAGAAACTTGGTCCATAGGAATGTACTTACCGTTTAGCATTTGTGATCGCATATACCAAAATGAGAGTAATAGTGATTGGCTTGCAATCATGTACTTGACAACTAGAGTATCAAGCGCGACCTCGCACCGTAAACCAATCTCTTCCTTTGCATACCATCCTTTGTCAAGAAGTTTGTCACAGGATGACTGCTGAAATGACTTGCACATGAACATAGTTTTTGTAACTCTGATGTTGTAGCTATGAAACAGCTCTATGAAGAGTGCAACAGGACAAAAGTTTGCAATTCGAACCAGTTTGGTAGGAACAGAGCTACGCAGAGACCTTTGTATATCCTTGTAGAGCTTACTTCGCATTGCCTCCACCATTGTTTCCTCGGGAACTGGCCAGTCCACAGTGTTCCAATCGGTCGGTAGAGGTAGTTTCACCAACATGCCATTCTTATTGCCTGAGCTGAGTTGGTAAAAGTGGTCATAAAAAAAGATTCCCTCATCAGCCAATCTTTTGCTGCTCCTCTCTGAATACTGTAGAGAACCAATATGGGCATGTACAACATGGAAGAGGCCTATTATGCACTCCACAGGCTCCCATTGCTCATAAGAAGAGGGATAAACATCTGCAATATATAAAAGAAGAGTTAAACTAAGAGTATCAATAAGTACAAATGACAAATCTAATGTAATTGAGTTGTGAAGAGTAGAGACATTACTCATAACAAGCGGGAGAAACATTGCAAAATATATAAGAAAAGTTATAATGAGAGTATCAGTAAGTTCACATGTCAAGAGTACTTACAATTGCAACGTGGTTGATGTATATTTGATACATTTCCACCGTTTGCTATCACCTCTGGATGGGTAAACACATGCTGAACAAGAACTTCCTTTACAGATCTTTTGCCGATCTCAACTTTGAAATCCAACACCCTGGCTTTCCATGCTGAGCGGTAAACGTTGATACCACTAAACCTCTTGGGTCTTCTTGGTTGCATGAGGACCCATGAACCTTTGTTTATCCTTTGTCCAACCCATTGGTTGTCTGCACTTATTGAAGCTGGTATTGTAATTGAGGATATGCTACTACTTGGCCTTCTAGGCAAAGTGCCGTTGTTGTTTGTTGGTGTGAGAGACAGTAAACACCTTGAGGCTCTTGGGCGAGAAGACGTGGATGCCATAACTCCCAGAGAAAAGCTTTAGTGGAGGGAGATTCACTTTGAAAGCATTCTAATGGAGGGAAAGTGTTTCAAAATTCCAATATCTTGTGCGGGCTTAATGGTCACCCTCCAGTACGTTAATGACCATGAGAGAATATCAGAAGTGGGACCACACGCAAGCACCTAAAAGCTCGGTAAAAGTAAGGAAATTACTATGCTACAATCCTAGTTTCGTGAAAGTTTTATGCTATTTTCCTATTTTTTGAGTTTTTCCAGGTACTTTTCTACGTAACGTAGCCTTCATGCTCATTGGACGCGCTCTATTTTTCTCTCGCTTCATATGGCCCTCCAAATGACCTCCAAAATTTCCTAATGTTGTGCACAATCACACACTCATGCAAGCATTAGTGTGTGCATGCATTAGTGTGCTTCCACACACTAATTTGTGCCCAAGCACACACTAATGCAAGAGTTAGTGTGTGCATACCTCTCTAGCACACACTAATGCTTGCATTAGTGTGTGCTTGTGCACTAATTATGGAAGCACACTAATGCATGCACACACTAATGCTTGCATTAGTGTGTGCTTGTGCACTAATTAGTGTGTTTTCACACACTATTTTAGGCACAATGCATGCATTATACACACACACACTAATGCAAGCATTAGTGTGTGCTTGGGCATGCATTAGTATACCAAAACATACCTCCATTAGCATTAACATACCAAAACATACCTCCATGTGGGTTGCGATGAAGTTGATTGAGACCCCAATGGTCACCGAAAAGCCCAACGGTAGATTAAGGTCCAACACACACACACTAGATTAATTTCTTTGCCACACACTAACCCACACACAAAACAGATTAATTAGAAGCACACACACACACACTCTAAATGGATGCAAAAAAAAATAAGCACATAAACCATTTCTTAAATAGGAGATAAAAGGAATCCTATGCAGGGAGGAATCCTATGCAAGGAGGAATCCTATGCAATAAAGAATCTCACTTTGATTAGAATTCAATGTTAATTAGGGTCCCTTTTTTTGTGAAATTGTAGGATATGGCATCCTCTGGCACGCCCGGCTATTGATCCATAGAGGACTTTCTCGCCGAGGGCCTCTCTTACGAGGACGCTTGTGATGCTTACTACTCACAGTCTTCCTCCCACCAGTCACAATCCACCTTCCACTTTCGATGGTTCCGAGACGCAGTGCACGACCCCGACCTCGAGAGGGCATACCGTGCCCAGGAAGAGTGGCTATCCTCGCAGTAGAGTCTTCCAGGGCTGTACACACCAGCACAGTTGGCTACCTATGGGCTCTCATCGCTTATGACACCGGGCGCCGGCACTCCGATCGTGAAGAGTGTGCCTCCCAGTGGGCCTCCCTCCACCTTACCCTCGAATTTCCCGTCACCCGAAGCTCCCTCCACCTTGCATTCGCAGCGATCCACGCCCGCACCACCGAGTTATCCATCGCCTACACTACCCAACGGTTTGGGCTCGGGCCAGCTCTCTTTGGGTGGCCAACGCTCTTCCCGTAGTGGTGGCTCACGCTCTCGTCAAGGTAGTGGCTCGTGTTGCTTTGGTGGTGCAGGGGGCAGTACTACAGATTCACCTCCTCTTACACCCCGACCTCCTCGCTCACCCCTTGGAGCTCCACATGAGGATGAGGACCCCGATGCGCCCACCTCGGACTCTTGTGGCTACTACTATTATATACATCGAGGAGGGGAGGTGGATCTAGGCTCCTCTTTGGCGAGGACATTTCGAGGGCACCTTAACCAGCTGATCCACTCGACATACCAAGATTGCTTTAAATATTTCAAAGATCACGACCCAGACGACTTGACATAAATTCACACGACATTGCTCATGCAGTTCCCTAATCCTCAAGTGGAAGAGTTCTCCAGGCAGTGGCTCGAGGAATACATCAAGAATTTCTTGAAAAATAAGAAGTCCAGTGTGCGGAGGGTGGCAAAGCGAACATTTGAATCTGAGGGTCACAACTATCTCCCTGGAAATGTTCACGACGAGGAGTGGGAGAAAGCCCAGGGCGATCTGGAGGACGAGAGAGCGGCAGGTGCTAGGGCGCACACTCGGCAGGTGAAGGCGAGGGCGCAGCAAACGCCCACCCATTACGGCTCGGGTGGAAAAGCAGCATGGAAAGATAAATTTGTTAATGTGCGTATTTTCATTTGGATTGATTTAATATGTGGTAATAAGGTTAGGTTTGTGATATTTTTTAATTGATATACAACAAAATATTGCTATGACCCGTCCAAGCCAAGAGATCCAGAGATACAGAGAGAGCCACTCCGAATATCAGACATGGTGGTGGTTGTATGAAAACAACAAAATCAATCGCGAAGAATTTGAAAATGCATGTCGTACACTACAGCTTGTAAGTGTGAACTTTTTTTTTTAAATCATTGCATGCAGCTTTATGTATCCATTTGTATTAATTAAAGGTTTTGTTGTTTTTTTTCTTTTCCACAGTCAAGGAGTCCCTCGAGAGGTCCCAGGATCTGAGTAGCTCAATCCTCCAAGTGTTTTTGGGCCCGCGCGTCTTCTTTTCACCACAGTTGTATAGCCCCCATGTATCGCTTATTTGGGCAAGTTTGTAATATCCAATATAATTAAACACTTGATTTTGGTCCAAAGTCTTCTTTTGGCCACAGTTATATAGCCGCCATGCATCCCCTATTTGGGCAATTTTGTAATGAACAGTTTCTCCAATATAATTAAACATTTGATTTTGGTCCAAAGTTTTGGTGCAATGAAATTGTTGTTTTTTTAATTATTGATGTATAAGAAAAAAAGGCAAATGACCATTTGGATGGGTCCTACCAAGGACCATCCAAATGATCATCTGCTTTTTTTAAAAAAATACTCGCGTGTGCGGTAATGGTCGCGGAAATAAACGCAGAAATGTAGCCACGCCGATTACCGTGAACATTACTGGAGGACTATTATCGCGAGTATTGACTCCAGCATTACCACTCCCGAGATTTTTTGACTTGAACTTTTCCTTTGTTTTTGTGAGTCTATCTAAGCGGTCATGTGCTCCAAATGTCATAGTGTGAATCTATCTCTTCACCACAAAAGGATCAATGGCAAGAGGCTATGGAAGCAGGGTATGATTCTGTTATCTCTACAGATACATGGATACTAGCTGAATTGCCTCCTAGTCGTATAGCTATTAAATGTAAGTGGGTGTATAAGACAAAAGTAAAAGAAGATGGATCTTTTGACAAGTTCAAGGCACGTATAGTTGCAAAAGGTTACTCCCAAGTAGCTGGTGTTGATTATCAAGAGACTTTTTCACCAGTTGTTTGCATTACAAGTGTTCAAGTTTTATTGGCATTTTCTATTCACAAATGGATGTGCGAACTGCTTTTCTTAAAGGTGACTTGGAAGAGGAAATTTATATGGAACAACCAGAAGGGTTTGTTATTCCAGGTAAAGAAGACCTTGTTGCTCAACTCCATAAGGCACTATATGGTCTCAAACAAGCTTCGCGAGCCTAGTATACAAAATTTGATCTTTTTCTCACCTACCTCTAAAGGATTCATCTCTTGCCCTTCAGACCCCAACTTATACATAAAACACCAAGGTATTAGTTTTGTGATTCTTTCTCTTTATGTGGATGATACCATCCTTGTTTCCAATGATTTGGGATTTCTTCAGCAAGTGAAAAAGTTAATGTCTTCTGCATTTGATATGGTGGATCTTGGAGAGATTCACTCGTGTCTTGGCATTCAAATCCAACAAAACCGTACAAAAGGTATTTTATTCCTTCGACAGTCAAGGTTTATTGCAGATACTAATTAAAAATTCGGTATGGAATTTATACATTCATCCAACACACCTTGTCTTGCAAGCTCTATGAAGAACACTTCTGACAGAGGCGATCAACTTGTCACAAATCAACCTTATGCTAGCTTGATTGGATGTCTTCAGTTTGTTGGCATGAACACTCGTCCTGATATTCTGTTTGCTGCTAATTATCTTGGACAACATCTTGCGTGTCATTCTCTTAAGCATTGGTCTTCTGCAAAGCGTGTATTGAAATACTTGAAAGGAACTACAGATTTTGGTTTAGTCGATCGACAACAACTCACATCGGATTCTATGCAATCTCTTTCTCTTTTGGGTTACACAGATGCAGACTGGGCAAGCTCACATTTATCTATGCGATCTACTAGTGGAAGTTTCTTCTTTATAAATGGTTGCCTTGTTGCTTGGACCAGCAAGAAACAACGTTGTGTTGCAGTTTCTACGACTGAGTTAGAATATGTTGCAGCATCACTTGCAGCTCGTGATTTGATTTGGCTTTGACATTTCTGGTTGATATTGGTCACTCTCCTCTTTCTAGAACACCCTTGCGGTGTGACAACCAAAGTTCTATTAGTCTTGAAAAAGACTATGTTCAACCTAATAAGTCAAAACACATTAATGTCCATTATCATTATGTCAGGTATGAAGTACGCAAAGGAACCATTATGGTTGAACACTGTCCAAGTGACCAGATGATTGTAGACATTTGGACCAAAGGCCTCAAAAAGTCACGCTTCATCCTCTTGCGCTTGGAGCTTGGAGTTTCTTTGGCCTCACTCTTTCTAGATTAGCTTCTTTGCTATTGTAATAGCTTTGTACATATGACATTGTAATCTTTTAGGTACCATGCACTATGCACACTCCACATTTGCACATTGTGATCTCTGAGTCACTTGAATATTTGTACATAGATGCACAATTCACTTTCACATCATCATCGCTGGTTCATATTTTCATATTGTATAGGGGCTTGGGTTTTTCCCTTGAACTCCCCAAGGGTTTTTTCATCCAAAGCTAGAGACCTTTGTTTGAGTGGGTGTGTTGGAGCTATATTTGGCTCACTCTACTCAACTTGGTCTTGCCTATATATTTGTATCTTGTCCTCAATATGTTGACTTTTATGAGCAAGATGATGAAGAAGATTAATTGAGTGAAGAAGAAGACAATGGGGATGATGGCAATGAGGTGGAAGATAACAACGTTAGTAATGTAGATGTTTTTTTCTTGTTTCTTGAAGAAGAGCATATATTGAGAAACAAATATTTCTTTGAATTTTTGAGAATGATGATGTCTCTAGTCCTTATGAGAAAATTGAAGAGCTGATGCAACCCAAAGTTCAACCTAATGTAAAACAAGGGTTGGTTCAATATGTTGTCTCTAGATTTGGCTAGTCATGAAAAAGGGTGTGTATCTACACATGATACATCCGTTTCCTAATCTATTCATCACTTCTATTGAGGAAATTAGATGCTTCAAAGGAGAAAAAATCCATATTCCTACCAAAGAAGGATCTTAGCCCGCTCGCCAAAAGGCTAAGGAGAATGGGATAGGTACAACACATGATGCTTTATAAAAAGAGGTATACAAGTGTCTCAAAGTGAGTTTATATGTACTATGAGTACTACAAAATGAATGAGTCGTGTTTTTGTCACACCCAAGAAGTATGGAAAGTCGAGAAACTATATAGATTATATTGCAAGGCATGAGATGTAAAATGTATGTGATGGATTATCTCGATATTTTTAGCTCACTTTGGCTCCATAACATAGAAAGATGACAACTTTTATAACACCATGGGGATACTTTTGTTATTGAATTCTTCCTTTTGATCTTATGAATGTCCATGTTTGGTACCAAAAGCATGTCAATAAGGTGTTCTCTCTATTTCTTGCCAAGTTTGTGCAGGATTTTATTGATGACTTTTGTGTTTACATCTCTAGAAGGGATCATTCAAGGCTTGGGATTGCATTGAATAAATATGATGAAGCTGGAGGTCAAATCAACACAAAGAAGTGTCATCTTGCTCTACCAAGAGTGAAGTTTTTGGGACATATGATCTTTGAGAATGGGATTGAAGAAGATCCTAACAAAATGAAGGCTCCATCTTATCCCTATAATCTAAATGCAAAGATAAGACCACTGGTTCGACCTTCTTTCCCACAGTCTTGTACTTTGTCTCAACATGCATTTTAGGTGCTTGATTTTCATGACAGTCTTTCTCATCTGCAAAATCCTCAATCACCTTACATATATCCAAAGTAAAAACTTTAACAACACGAGGTCTCTCATTAGGAAGAATATGGAGTCTAGGAGGGCCTCTTTATTGGGCAGTTTAAGGAAGTCAAACCTTTTTTATTAAGGAAGTAATCAAAGGATAGCTTTTCAATTCAAACAGGGAAAACGGCTAGTTTATTTGAATTCAAAGTTTCCCCCCAAAATGGAATTTAAAATCTAGCGGGTAAAACCATATCATGTAGCATATCTATGGAAAGAGCTTGACGCTTAGATTTTAGGTCTATGATTTCCTCTCCAATCACAGATCATATGTGGGAGGTATGGAAGGCGAATAATCATAAAAATATCCACCTTCTTTCTAGGGGGAAAAGTGCATCCTTTGACCACCTATACACGTCTCACCCACCATTCTTGCACACATGGCATATACCTCCATAAGCTCATGGCAAATAAAGAGTCCCTCCTAGACGCCATCCTCTTCCTAATTCTTGGTCACTAGAGACTATTATTGACTTAAGATCGTCCATTGTATCCATAGATGAAAGATGTTCAAAAACACATGTAATATACTCACTATCTGCTAGCAACCCAATATTCTTAAAACCTATTTTTACATTATGTACATATTGTCATGCCCTTCTCTTCAATTCCTCAAGTTTTGTGAAGCATATTGATCCATTTCCTATCAACCCAAGAAAACCTGTGGAGAAAAATTATACATGTTTGGATCAGGCGAGAGCTTGTTATCCTTCATACCCCATTGCAATCTTGCTTTACAATGGTACTTGGCCAAAACCGATCATTTCTCTATGATCTTTAAACTCCCTGGTTTTTGTTGTAGGAGTATTTTCTCGAAGGCTTTTAGGATTCCTCTCAAGATTCACACACAAAATGACTATTCTTACTGTTTATCCGTGCATAGGCTAATCCATCATCCATTACCTTTGTCTTCATTTTCACTCTTGTGATAAATGGCTGCCCTAAAATGAGTGGGTAAGCTTGCATCTCCTGCATAAAGAATTTTTTCTCATCCTTTACATCATTTATAGTAGCCTTGACATTAGGACAAGCTCCATACAAAGCCCGTGAGGAAGTGTTTGCAACTCTTATCATCCATCCATGATCTGAGTCAATTGGGCACCTCCCCTTCATGTAAATACTTTTTGATTTGAGGTTAATTTCAAAGCCATGATCAATCAAGTCTACATAATCTAGGTCTTTCACGTTGCCCAAAGTTTCTATGGTGGCTCTTGCCCAATATCTCCTTGCATAATCACTCCTATGCATAGCATCATCGTCATCCTCATTATCCATAAAGTGAACATGTTTTGCGCTCCTAGAGAAATGGTTGCATCTTACCATGCTTTCATCATGGTCATTCTCATATACCTATATTCCTTGTACTTTTGATGTATCCCCTTCACCCAATGAAACTCTCGCTTTGCAGCTCCAAGAACTTCACTCAATGTAAGCTCAACTATTTTATTCAAAATTCTCTCTTCGCATACCTTCTTCACATTTGTAGCAATTTCTCTATTTGATTGCAACTTATATGCAGGGTGGTGGAACCTATTGCGGTGAAGCTTCCGTAGGAGGAATAGTATCTCTCCTCTTCTAAATCTAGTAGCCCTTTTTGAGGTCCCTTCATCTCCATTTTCACATTGGTGCTTATCTTTTATGATAGCTTCATGAGTTTGGAATTGTGCAATGTATGCATGAACTAACATAGTGTTTGGCCATTTTAGCATGCGGGTGTCGACCTAGCCAAACATCAAATTTTTAATATACATGTACTCTATTATTTTTCCGATCTAGTGTAGCTATACTATGTGTAAATCCGGGCTCTAGATTAGCAAGTTTTTTGGTGAGTTGTAATTCTTTCATGATAGGCCCATGTGAGCCAGCCATTGGCCATTTGGAAATCCCTAGGTATAAAAGACCATAACCTTAGTATGAAAAGGAGGCTTATCTCTTGAAAGAAAGAAGAAATTTGTTGTACATATGCTCAAGTCGCCAAGCAACTCCAACTTGTAATCAACTTTGCTAATGATTCGGTAGTCCAATTTTGATTTAAAAACTTACATTGTGTTCCTCTTTCTTTGCTCTTCTATTCAAGTGTAAGCATTTCAAGTTCTGTGTCAAAGTCTGTGAGTACATGTCAATGAGCCTAATCTTCAGTTTTGAGTGCTTAAATTACTATTTTTTGAGATTTTGACCATAGGAGAGTGGTATTAGACCTTAGGACAGTTTTACTGCAGCTTCTATGGCCCTGTACATGATGGATCACAATTTTGGTACCTTATCAAATTGCAACCAAACTTTGTATACTTGTCCCCTTAGACGTAATATAGCTTCCCTTAAAGTTTCATGATGATCTGAGTCCATTTAGTTGAAAAAATGAGGTGATGACCTAGAGCGGTGAGAAAGGATATATGCAGATTTTTTGATCAGTGAGTTGGTGATTTGATTATTGAGTTGATGTGTTTGCTTGTTAGGTTCACTGCTTGAGGTTGACACCCTCAAAGATTCTTTGTGCCACATCAAAGGCAATTCCTTGAGTATCAACATTATTATGGTAGTGCCAAGTAGCTATGCTACAAACCTCCATCGTAGCAACCCACTAACATTGGCGCCGTTACCGAGGAATGATCCTTAGATGGTGAGTGACCTAGTGCGTATTTTGCTTCTCATTTTTCCAAAGATTTGTCTTTTCATTCCAGTTACACTAGCATCAAAGTAGCTAAACACGGATTTAGTACTTGATAGAGTCTAGAACTCCGGGACTTGCTACATATATTCTCAAGAGGTAAGGAGAGTTGTGAGCGAGATAGCCAAAAGTGTTTCATGCTTGAATTTTCTCATTACTTTCATAGTTTTGTAGCATTTTTTTTTGCGACTCACATTTTCATTATTTTGTTTTGTTTTATTTAATTTTTTTATCTAGCACATATGAGCAGGTTAAGTAGAAACTAGCATCATCAAATTGGACTAAAAAAATCAGGGCACAAGGGCTTAAGAACATATCTGGGCTAAAAAGACCATAACTCAAAAATTTTGAAATTTTGATGGTAGAGACAAGCTATTCTAAATCCAAAAATTTGGTGCTCAAGGGCCTGAGTAAACTCACTAGAAGCAATCTGATAAGCTGTAGAAAAGTCTGTGAAGGAACATGGATCACAATCCATGTACCTCCGAGGCCATTTCTATAGGAAAGTTGTCAATGACACTCTATGTCAACAATAGAACATTTCCCTAAGAAAAGTTTGGTTGTAAGAAAATTTCAAAAATCACATCAAAACTAGTTGATAGAAAGAAATTGCAGAAATAGGGGTTTCAGACACAAAATTGGGCATATCTTCAGATTTTGGGAATAGCTTCCAAATAGCAGGGACTATAAAATCACTAAGTTTCATGTCAAATGAGATCAAACATGGACAATCACTTTTTCCAAAAGACACATTCCCATAAAAGTTGAAAAAGTTAGTCAAAAGTGCCAAAAAAAAAGGTCAAAACCTATTGAAACAAACCCAAGAGATCCAAATTCAAAAAGATTTTGGAGATAGGTATAGGCTACAAACATCATAATCTATTAGCTGGCCAAATCTTAAATTCAATAATGATGGAGCATGGATCATGATCCATGTCTCTCATTTGAGAACTTAGGTAAAGACCTATCTAGTCTGTAGCAGAGATCATTAAAAGTATTACTTCCCAAAGAAAGATTGCAAAAAGAAAACTAAAAGGGACTAAAACAAAATATAGCCAAAAATCGCTAAACAAACCTAGGATTTCACTTTCGACGGACTTTTTTTGTCCAAATCCAAAAAAAATTGAGCACAGTCTAGAAGTTGCTTCATCTATAAGTGATTCAAATTCGGGGTCAAAAGCTCTCCAAACGTGGATCTCCATCTATGTACCATTCCCAAGGTTTGGCATTAGACTTATCAGAACAATTTTAAATTAAAAAAGATTTGAGTTGTAGACATAGAGTGTAAGAAGCTCTCTGGAGATCACCTCAAAATGTGGTGGAACATGGATTGCGATCAATGTCCCCCAACCTCACAAATTGGTTCAGAGCATATATATGACCTTGTGTGTCTACAGTCACAATTTGGAGTCAAAATTTGATAGAGAGTCATGGATCGTGGTCCATGTATCTCTTCATTGTGGGGGTACCTAACTTAATGAGAGAATTTGTTTTTGATACTTTACAATTGCTACAAGCCTATTTGCTCAAGCCTTGGGCTATCCAATGAATGGCTCTAGTCATAACAAGGAAGGGGTGTAGGATTTGGACAAGTGTCCTCCTTTCCCCCTTTAAGAGAAAGATCTTAATTATCTAAATTCTCATTGGACCTCCCTATAGGTCATCCAATAGGATTAAGGCACATTATGAGGGCAATATCGCTAGGGGCCTGACATGTGTCCTTTATGTCCCTTGTGGCTTGGGTGCCTCTTGGTGACTGTGTGTGGGGTGTAGCATTTGGACAAGTTTCCTCCTTTCCCCCTTTCAAAGAAAGATTTTACTTATTTAATTGTAACATTTGGACAAGGTCCTCCTTTCCCCCTTTGAGAGAAAGATCTTAATTATTTAATTGTAGAATTTGGAAAAGTGTCCTCCTTTATGGGAAACGTGTTGACTCAAGCTCCTTAGTCAATAAGCACCTCAAGAACCTTAGTCAATAGGAACTTCAAGCATCTTAGTCAATACTCACATCAAGCATCTTAGTCAATAGGCACATCAAGCACCTTAGTCACCTGAAGCACCTCAAGCTCACCTAAGGTCTAAAGTACCTAATGGTCTTAGGTCTAAGAACATTTAACACTAACCTTTGGAGGCTTTAGTGAAGCTAACCATAGGGTCATTTAAGCTTTAGTAGATGCACATTTCTCCTTAACAGACTATCTCCTTTTGGACCCCTATTGAGATGTAACCATCTCTCCTCTTAGCCGCTGCTGAGTTAAGTCTAGAAGCACTTACTGCACATTGCTCTTAGGTAGACCTTTTGAACCCCTATTGGGATGCAACCATCTCTCCTTTTGGTCCCCTACTGAGATAGGTCTAGAAGCACATATCTATATCCTAACTCTTCTTCCCCTTTTATCTTCATATATTTAATGATCAGTTTAATATGAGAACATCATTTAGTAAAGTTAGATATTAGATTTTATCACATGAGTATACTTCATGAAAGATGTTTCATGGTTTTCATGTGGTGACATTTGATACATTTACCATGTGTTACATTTTTCCTGTGAAGTAATTCTCCAATGTGTTAAATAATGTAGTAGTTCCCAGTCTGAAGCACTAGTCAGAATGGTATGGACGAATTGGACACGCAAGCGCATATCAATCCCAAGGAAACCTAAGTCCATTTCCCAATCTGTAAGTTCCCTTGGAAAGTGAAAAAGAAACCAACATGCTAATAGAGTCCACTATTTGGTCAATTGAGTCGACCCCTCTTTTTAAGAGGGTAAGAACTTTCCTTCCCAGTAGCAAAACAAGTTTTTTTTTAAAGATAAAACTCCAAAAGCATGATTCTACACCTAGTGAATTCCTTGTGTAGCGAATTCTTCCGGACCAGACAAGATTAGAGAATACATTTCTCCATGATCTGACTAGCATGTTATGGGCTCATTGGTATGGGATACCATCTCTTGCGACAGATCGAGGCTAGCCCACTAACTGTTGCGGGCCCTCACGCTTAAGGGTTAGTCCATATTGTCTCTATGGTTGGGAGGTGAGCCTAATGTCTGCCCATTACTTGTCTAAGAGTGAGCTCGGCTTGCGAGATGCCATGTATGCAGGATTTTTGCAATTTTATAACCGCGAATATTGTTGAGGATAGCAATTCAAAATAAGGGGAGAAGGGTTACGTCCCTTGACATCAGGATGGGTGCTTGCAGTATGTTCTATACATGGAGATGCACTTCACTATGTTGCTCACCAGGTAGGCTGACATGAGGCGGGATACCTTTTTGGATGGTTAATCGGTGTCACAGTTTCTATCTCTTTGTAGTTCTCCTACTAGATATGTGTCACAGGTCACTTACTGTGAGTTTATATCTTTATTAGTGTTTGAGGCATTTCTTTGTCTCTAGCATTTTCAGTTGTGTTGGCATTTTTCAGGCTCCAACATTTTTCCTCTCTATTGACATTGATAGCAAGGAGATCTGTTGCGATAGATACGAGATCTATGGGCTGCCCATCACGTAGAGTTGTTCGTGGTTGTAGAAGAGTTTCTTATCCGGCAGATCCTTTTTTGCTACACCTTTGACATGATATCGATGCTGAATTTTCACAACGAAAAGAGACAGTTTGCTGGTTTTTTTTCATTTTTCACTCTTTTGGGATTGATTTTGGTTGTAGTGGACATATTTATAGTCGTCTATAACTCTCTCTCTGAGAGATATTTACTCTATGATCTAGAGAAGAGGGATGTTGCACTCAGCCGTAATGTTATCTTTGACAAGATTTTACCTTCAAGGGAGCTTCTACTTCCAAGTCTTCCACAACGACTCTTGACCTACCAATCCTTGGAGACCTTGGCTTTCATTTGCCTCTTGATGATAGTAGTTCTCATCATAGTGCTAAGGTAGAACCTGATATACTAGTAGCTCCTCTCACGGGGGGAAAGTCAGACAAGTTCCCAAAGTGGATATTGGAGACTTTGTGAGATTCAGTAAGCTCAAATTTTCCACCTGATTGGGTGAAGCCATTACTACACGACACTCTAAGAGACTTCGTGTTGCTAAGGTGGATGAGACTTTTGCATTGACTACACAGATGGTGACCATTTGGATTGTTTTTTTCCTTGCTACCTTTTGAGGGTGGCCGATTTTTTAGATGGTTGTTGTTTTGGCTTTCTCTCTCTCTCTTTCTCTCTCTCTCTCTCTCTCTCTCTCTCTCTCTCTCTCTCTCTCTCTCTCTCTCTCTCTCTCTCTCTCTCTCTCTCTCTCTCTCTCTCTCTCTCTCTCTCTCGGCATCTATCTCGTTCATTGAATTCATAGCTAATGATATTTAGATGCCCATTACTAGGGAGAGGAGCTTCATAACATTGACGGAAACTAGAATAGAGGATTCAATTCATACTATCCTGACATCGAGAGTACACATGAGGGTAGATTCATCACCCATCTTATATCTCTCTTGTATTGGGCACCCATTGTATCAGTGGTCACACATAGCCAACACATTTCTAGCTGGTAACACTTCTAGATTCAATTTAGTATCTCTTTTTTTGTACTTAGACAGGGTATCACATTCACCAATTTTTAGCAGATTTGTCTCATAGGTCACTTTGGCCTTTTAAAGACTTTATTATATCATTTCATTTCTCTCGTGGCTGCATCAAAGAATTAGGATAGCACAACATGGGAGACACCCAATACGACTATTTATAGAGGCGGACATTGATGAAGCTTTGCAACGATCGATGCAATACTTTCTTGGAAAACCACCGATGCCAAGCATCCTCGCGCATTGATGATGATTTTAGTTTTTCACTTTACTTCATTTCTATTCTTTGTACCCAACAGGGATTTATTATTCACATGGTTACATGAAATTTCTTGTAATCTGTGTGTTTATTATAACATTCACATTATTACAATTAACATGATCATGAAAAAGCCGATAGGTGGTGACGTGACAACCCACCAAAACCTCACTAGGGTATGTAATTTTCTCGATGGGCCCATCGAGAAACTATAAGAACACTAAACCAAGCCCACCAAGAAATGAAAATATCCCACCAGACTTATCGAACTGGACAATTTCTTGGTGAACATAATTGAAGATATAAAATCATAGCAATTAGTTAACTTGGCATGAATAATACTTTTTCAAGAGGGATAATTTAGAGAAAATAACAACAGTTGAGGACTGGATTTATGTGGAGCCAGTCCCCCCTCCAATAGGAATTTGTATTAGGATTTCTCCCATAAGAGAGACTTGTTACAATACAATCTTTGTGTTCCTTGTAACCTAGGTGATGCAATGAATATGGAAATCTTCATGCATCACAAGCATAACATAAACTTGAAGAAAACTTTAACTATCACAAGCCTCAGTCCCAAGACCTCAAGCACCTTCCAAGGTGGAGAGAGCTAGCAAGGAATGAGGGTAGGGAAGAGGAAGAAGAAACATTTCATAGGAGAAAGAATTAGTCCCTCACTTATCATAACTCTTCTTGCTAGCATACATAATAGCATAGTAATGAAGAAGAATAAGATGGTAAGATTAAGCATTGACGCATGCATCTTGGTTGGATTTTCACTCCATAGCCAAGAGTGTTGGTGTAGGCTCTCAACCTCTACTTGCTTGTAGAAGGAGACGGAGCTCTTGCACTTTGCATAGTACACAATGAGAGTGTTTGTGAGTGTGTGTGGGTGATTATACCCCCTAAAGTTCTTGGGTAGACCACCCATTTTAGCTCATGCTTGAAGCTCATTGGACCCCTCTAGACCTAGCCAATCACAAGCAGGAGGCATTACAAGCATCAAAAAGGGTAGCCTCGGGACAAGTGTCCCCCTTTCCCCTTTGAGAGAGAGGACTTGATAAATGAAAAATCAATTAACTAAATCTTCTAAATTATCATTGGACCCCTTGGGTGGCCAACCAATAGGCTTCAGGCACATCATGAGGGAAACATGAGGAGGAACTTGACAAGTGTCCCTTTTGATTTCTTTGTACCATGCATGCATTGTGTGAGTGTGTGGTGTTCTCTCTCATCCCCCCTCTTGTAAGGCTCACCCCTTCCTTGTAGGGATTGAATCTTGACCTTTTGACACCTCAAGCCCCTCATGCATAGGCCCAGTTCCCACCACAAGCTTGACCCTTAAGCACTTTAAGCGTGGGATGGGTTCTCACCTAAACTGCAACCCTAGCATCTCAAGCATATCAAGAACCTCAAGCATCTCAATCATCAAGAACCTCAATAATCTCAAGCACCTCAGTCATCAAGCATGACAAGTAGGACAAGCACCTCGAGCTAGGGTTCCCGCCTCAAGCTCAGCCTTAGCTTACCTAAGGTCAAAGGACTTTTACACACATTACTGGATGTCTTCGATGAAGCTAACCCTAAGGTCTTATACTCCATTGGTTAGCCTTGCTCTTTGAAAGACCAACTCTCGTTTGGGCCCCTTTACCACATTGTCCCGTGCTGAGATAGATCTATAAGCACGTGTCTATATCTTAATCCTTGTTCCCATTTATTCTCCCACATTAAGTGATCAATTTAATATGAGAAAATCATATTGTCCCGGTTAGATATTAGATATTAGATTTTATGACATTACCTCTCTCTTGAAATCATAGTCGTCTTCGACTATGAGGTAGAAGAGAAAAAGCCTTAGTCATTATTCAATTTTACTTAGTGGGTAGATGATCCCTTTTTACCCTACGACATCTTTCCAAGATGGGTGACTAATCCATTTGGTGCTTGGGTGACATAGCTTCCGCAAGCATGTCTCCTCTTTAGGTTATTTCATTCTCCCAAAGTAGATTCTACTTGGTGTTTAAGAGACGTCGTCATGACAAACATGATTCTAAGCATGCATACTAGTTAAATTTGTGCACAATTAAAAAGAGGACTAGTCTTATAAGACAAAAACTTGACTCTAATGTAGCATTGTAAGCATTTACAAGGTTCATACTATTCTTAAGTTGTATTCCTTGCATCCATCTAGAATCTTCAAAAGGATAATTTTTGAACTTAATAAGATACCATTTTTGAACTTAATTTTTGAATCTTACCATGTCTTCATGCCGAAGGATAGCTTCGGGTTGTAGCACCTCTTCTTGATCTTCAACTTCGGGAGGGTCTTCAATAATTGGTTCACTTCGTGTTTGTCCTTTGTAGGGCTTAAGTACGCTTACATGAAATGCATTGTGTATGAGCCAATGGTTGGGCAACGTGAGTTGATAAGCCGTCTCATTGATGGGCTTCAAGATTTGGAAAGGACCATAGTTTTTTTTTTCTAGTTTAGCATAATACTTTTGATGGCCCGTAGGATTTTTGCCCATTGTTTGCCTTAATCGAGCCATAGGAAACTTGAGTAAGACCCAATCATTTTCCTTGAGCATCAAGGCCCTTTTGTACTTATCAACAACAACTTTTTGACTTTGTTGAGAGATGGATATAGCCTCCTTAATATTTTGAAAATATTCTTGTAGGTCACTGCTATACTCATCGGTGGAAAAGATCTTCCCCTCTACAAGAGGTAAGTATTTTTGCCATTGTGAGCGTCAATCTACTTTGGTAACATAGGTCTTGAGTAGACCGAGTATCATAAGATTGGCTATCTCACTTTGGCCATCCATTTGTGGGTGATAGGCCGAAGAGAAATTCAATCTTGTTCCTAGACTTTCAAAGAGACCTTTCCAGAAATTACTAGTCATTCTAGGATCTCTATCTGACATGATGGATGTAGGTAATCCATGGTGCTTGAAAATCTGAGATATGAAGAGCGTTTCCATTTGATGTTCCTTAATTAATAGTCTTTTTGACAGGAATAAAATGTGCTTGCTTGCTAAACCTGTCGATTGTCAATATTCCCCATGGATAGACTTGGGTAATCCAAAGATGAAATCCATGGATATACTCTCCCATGGTGAATTTGGGATAGGCAATGGCTGGAGTAATCTAGGTTGCTTTCCTCCATCATACTTGGTCTTTTGGCATACTAGACATTTTGAAACATACTCTTGTATGTCCACTTTCATGGTAGGCCAATAGAAGTATGTCTCTACTCCTCGGAGAGTAGGTTGAATACCTCTATGCCCCGCATATGGAGGAACATGAGATTCATACATAACTTTCTCACGAAGGGAATGTGTAACAAATAGCCTATTTCTGTGGAGAAGATAACCATCCTGCAAGGTGAATGGTTCCTCTTTCTTCGCCAAAGCAAGGACTGACATTATGTCTCTAAAGTCAGGGTCAGTAGCATACTCATCTATCATAGAAGATAGATCATTATCAGTAGCTATAGACAGTGCATTAACTTTTGATCGTTTTGAAAGTACATCGGCCACTTGATTTTGCTCACCAGCAATGTGAGCAATATGAAAATTAAATTACGAAAAAAAAATTCCCACCTCATTTTTTTGTCGGAGATCTTGGTTTGCGTCATGAAATACTTGAGACTTTGGTGGTCGGTTTGTAGAATGAATGGAGTCCCCAATAAGTAGTGCTTCCATGTGTCTAGGGCATGTAGAACAGCTAAAAGATCTTTCTCATAAATTTCCAAGACTCGTTCATCCCTATTGAGCCTTCGGCTCTCATATGCTATGGCATGCCCTTTTTGAAGCAAAACTACTCCAAGGCAATCACCACAAGCATCACAGTGGACCTCAAATGGCTTTGAGAGATCGAGAAGCACGAGGACTGGTTGGGAAGTAACCTTCTCTTGGAGCTTATCAAAAGAAGTTTGCTCCTTAGTAGTCCATACATACTTAACGTTCTTCTTAGTTAAGTCATGTAGTGGTCCTACTACTTGAGAGAATTTTCTATGAAGCGTCTATAGTATGCGCACATACCAATAAAGCTTCTTAGCTCATGTAGATTCCTTGGGTTAGGCCATGCTTTTATTACCTCTAACCTTGATGGAACCATACGGATGCCATCTCGAGAGATAATATGACCTAAGTATTGAATCTCTTGAAAGGAAGATTTCACTTTTCTTTTGGTTGAGAAAAAAGCTTATTCTCCCTCAATGCTTGAAAAATCACTTGGAGATGTTGCTTATGTTCCTCCAAAGACTTGGAGTAGTTGAGGATATCATCAAAGAACACTTTAGTGAATTTACAATAAGGTCTAAAAATCTTCTCCATTAGATGATTAAACGTAGTTGGTGCATTAGTCAAGCCAAAAGGCATGACTAGATATTCACAAAGACCAAATGTTGTGCAAAACGCGGTCTTTGGGATATTTTCATCCACTATCCTTATGGGTGAAAGCATGTTAACTTGTCATGCTTTTTCATGTCCCGGACAATGCTGACTAGCACAATTTTGACATATGCTAACTAGTACAATAACTTGAGCTACATATCTAAGATATATGACATATGATATATCAATAGAAAGCACTTCAAACAAGGAATCCAAATGTACAACCTCCGACAAATTTTGATATTATTTGTAAAAAAATTTACCGGACGCCCAAATTTTTGAAGATGTGCTAACTTGAAACTGCTAACTAGCACAAAAAGCGCGACAGGTTAACATGCTTTCACCCTTATTTGATGATATCCACTCTTAAGCTCAATCCTACTAAAGTAGGTAGAGCCTTGTAGCTTATCAAATAGATCTTCTACTTGGGGTAGGGGAAATCTGTGATATGGTTTACTGCTCGATAGTCCACACACATACGGTATGTACCATCTTTCTTTTGCACTAAAAGGACTAGAGAACAAAAGGGAGAGGAACTAGCCTCACCATACCTTTTTCTACCTATTCCTGTACTTGCCTCATGATCTCCTCTTGTTGAGCGTGTGAGAGTCGATAAGGAAACTTGTTAGGTGGTGAGCTTCCTGGAAGGAGCTCAATGTGATGGTCATCATCCCCTTGTTTTGGAGGTAATTCCATAGGGATATCATCGATGAACACATCTTGGAATTCTTTTAGAAAATTAGACAAGTCTAACTCTTCTTGACTCCTACAATTTACATTTGATGAAACATTAGGATCTTTTAGAGATTCTTTGACAAAAATCATGTACACAGAAACTGAGCTCTTCATTGACTTATCAAAAGCAAGAGGATTTACAAGTGTAATAGTGCGACGATGCTCACAAGCATCTATATACATGTTCTTTCCCCTGTAGATGAAGTAGATTCTCCTTTCAGGGAACTTCATGTTGGCAGCCATGCGATCAAACCATGGCGCCCCTAGGATAGCATCCTCATGTTGGAGAGGAGAGATGAAGAAGTCTTCTTTTCGACATAGGTTTGGACATGAAGCCTCAACTTTGCAATCAAGGGAGTAATGGATGTGTGTTGTCCCTTGAAAGCTACATCAACCATTACCATATCTCCCATGTCAAAAGCTTGAATGCCCAACTTGGTGGCCAACTGCGTTGATATGAAGCTGTGAGTAGGACCAGGGTCAAACAAGATGAAGGCATCATGCTCTCTTACCTTTCCCCAAGCATAGGAAAGTGATGATCCTTTGCAATGAGCATCCTCTTTTGGAGCTTCAATGGTGGAAGCCCTAGGAGTCTCATTGCGAGTATTCTTCTTGGGGCAAGAACGATAGCCATGTCCTTGCTCCCCACACTTGAAACACTTATGGTCCTTGCAAAAAGCTTCAAGCTCTTCAGGAGAAAGCTTGTTTTTACCTTTATAAACTCCCTTCTCCTTGGAAAGATTGTTGATGTTGTTGTTAGAAGTGCCTTGAGAAGAGTTTTGAACATTGGTTTTCCCCTGTTCATCATTTTTGTCTTTGTTTTTGTTGCTTTTTTTTTTGAGAGCGAGTTCTATCTTTATATCCCCGCATCATTGCACCACGGCATGCATATGCATTTTTGTCATCGCCACTGTGTTGCATTTGTTTGAATCAGCATTATCACTGTCAATATTGTGATTGTTTGAGATGCGGTGCTTAATCCTGGTCGAGGAAGGTTGGTCTTTTTTGCAGTTCTCGAGAAACTCAAAGTTTACAGAAGGATCACAAATGATGGTCGCAACGGGGATCAACATGAAATACCAAAATGATTCTTGTAGTTTAAATTTTGATTTCAAGTGCTCATTCCATTTACAAAGTTATAAGCTTGGAGTTTTTAGAGCAGGCATGATAACAAAATAAAATAAAATGAAGGGTTGCCTTTGGGGGCTTGTGTCTTCTCGTGAGAGAGAAGAGGGAGATGGGGTTCCATTTGTGCCTTGCCGACTGCTAGGGAAGCAAGATGTGAGCATTTGTGAGAGTTTTCTTGAGAGAATACATTGTGTACTATGTGTGTGTGTATTTTGCTATTGCAAATCAAGTCAAAGGGGGAGTCGAGGCCTCACCCCTGTTAAAATCAAAGAGAGAGAGACAGGTTTCCCCTTGCTACATGTCGACAGAGATAGGGAGAGAGGATTTTTTAAAAAAAGGAGAAGCTTTAATTTAACTAAAATATACAAGGGGGGTTCCCCACAGGAAAGAGGGAGAGTGAGAGAGAGAATCTCTCCGCGCTGTCTAGTTTCTATAGGATGGCACGAGAGGGTGGCCTGAGAGAGGGTGTTGGTTGATTGAGAAGGGGGTGTGGAGAAATGAGAGATGAGGAGAGTCGCCATGACCACGATTGTGAGGATGGGGGGAAGAGTCCATGCAGGCCATAGCCGTGCAGGGTAGGAAAAATGTGTCTATTGATGTAGACTACCAGGAGCGAGTAGGGAGAGTGTGACCTCGGCCTTGCTGTAAATGAGGAGAGAGAGAAAGAGATTTCCCTTGTCTCTGCATCATTTAGAGAAGGAGAGAGAGTGCCTGAGAGGGTCTGACTGAGGATTTGAAGAAGAGAGAGCGAGCCCTCACTCTGTGTGCTACCAAGAGCCAGAGAGAGAGAAAGAGGGTCCAAGAAACAAGGAGAGAGAGACAGTCTCTCTGGGTGAAACCGAGCAAGGGAGAGAAAGAGAGCATGTAGCTCTCTGCAACATACAAGGAGAGAAAAAGAGAGGCCTTGTGGGCTGCAGCAAAATCGACAGGAAGAGGGCGAGGTTATCCATGTGCTGAAGACGGAGAGAGAGAGGGAGCAAGCCCTTATCTCTACAGAATTTGAAGAGAGAGAGAGAGAGAGAGAGAGAGAGAGAGAAGTTCTCTCAGTGCTGGGTCCGAGAGGAAGAGAGAGAAGTTGAGAGAGAGTGTCAAAGTTCCAAAAGTGTGAGTGAGAGAGAACGAAGTTGCATCCAAATTAAAGGGGAGAGAGTGGCTCACCGTCAAATGGTGAGAGGTGCTCTCCCACTATTTTTTATTTCACTCGCACATTTCAAGCATTATTACAAAGACGACCATCAAAGCTTTGACTACCGTCAAACCACACAAGAGATGGTGCAACGATCGCCATGAAAGTGAAGACTCCTTGCCAAGCTATTTTCACACTTCACGCGCTATCATTTTCATATAGCCACTCATAGCAAGCTTCCGTAGAAAATTGTAGTTTAACAAAAATAGTGAACCTTTGTAAAATTGAATCCTTGAGGGTCATGAGAATCACTTTGAGCCTCGCCATCGAGTTTCGACTTTCGACGTAGCGATTTCAAAGCTAAGTTTACTCTCTCTCTATCCATTTCGATATAAAAACAAAGAAAATATTTGTAAAAGCAATTTATGCTCAGACATCGTAATATAAACACAATTTTTGTATATTCTCATTGTGACGGTTCGCAAGCATTCACTATAACATTTTGTTACAAATCTTCACCATATTTGTGTCTGTGTCGTGTTTGTTATTTGCAAGTGTGTCTATACTCCACTCACTCCAACTCTCCTTAGCAGCGGACATTTAGCACATTATTTTATCTCTAAGTTCCCTCCATCTATCTCATTGGGTTTTGGGGGATTCATATTGCACTTATCGTATACCTTTGTTGGGTATCTGGGGGGGGGGTTTCTAGGTCTTTGTCCTCTTCGCCTTGTCCATCCAGATATTTACCAGACAGTTTTCCAAGGGCTTGACATTACGTCCAGCCCCTTGATAGAAATTGATGCATGAAGCAACCATGGTGTGATGGATTACTTCGCTAATAGTACTAGTCCGTTGAGACTTGATGTAGTCGGCCATCTCTTCAAGTAATCACGCACATAATTGCTACCTTTGCTTGGCAAAGTCAATCTTTTGAAAGACAGTAGCCTTGAGATGTAAATCCCAAAACTTGTCTACATATATGTGGATAGACTCATGGGAGAGAATCTTCAAACTACGCCATCCGGTAAGCATTTTGTCCTTTGCATCGCTTGCAAATAATTTCTTCATGATGGAAACTAATAGATTTTTCCATGTCTTTGGGGCCTCACCATTGCCATGAAGGCTATGCCACCATTGACAAGCTGATTTTTGGAAGTGCATAGCTACATGGCGTAGCTTGGAGGACTTTGTGAAGCCCTCGTCTCCAAAGGCCGCATTAAATTGCTGGATGAAGGCCAACACTTTGTCAGTAGCACCAAAGGTACCATCATAGGTGAGAAAAGAGATACTCTTTCCTCCTTCATTGAACTTCTTTAGCTTTTGCATCCTTCGCCATGCAGGAAATGATTTGCGATGTCCTCCCCTCTTGTATTCTCTAGGATAATAGCCATAGCTTTCGTCGGAAGAGGAGGAAGGTGAAGAAGAAGGAGAAGAGGGTGACCTCTTCCTAGCCCTTTTCTTTCTTTGTTTCCTCTCTTCCCTTTCGGAGTGATAAGGATAACGACTATCTGTTGATCTTTTCCTCTTGGGAGGAGTGGGCGATCGTCTAGACTGCCCTCTTCGTGGAGCCACGTCTTCAGAGGAACTTAAACTTTCATTGCTATCCTGCTCTTTGGATTACTCCTCTCGAATGGGACAGAGTCTTCTTATGGGGTCTCTTCAAGAGGCCTCCTAAGCTCTCTCTCCTCTTGGAGAGGAAGGGAAATTCCATAAGCACGAAGTTGTTGAGCGACTTCGGCCTGCAAAGCAGGGTTGTCCATAGCTTGCTGCAACCAAGTGACGACATAATTCACAAACATGGGAGCATCATCATTAGCACCTTCATTTGCAAAATCAAAGCTATCAATGTTCATTCTACTCTCTTGATTATTGTCAGCCATGTTAACAAAGTTTATGTATGTACTTAGTGTATGCTTTGGCAATTCAAAACCTTAGTTGCCACTCCTCTTAGCCTTTGAAAATCGTCTCTTAACACTAGGTTGGTAATGGGACACTTTTATGTCCTGGGACACTTTTATGTCCTGTGAAGTGACCATTTTCCTTGAATTATGTCAAGAGTTTCAAAATGGATTTTGAGATGCTATCTATCTAGAAAGTTGTCTCATGAGCTGAAAAAAACTCGACATTTTTTTGGAATATCAATTCCATCTTTAACATTGTCCTTGCACAACATTTCACAACCTAAACTGTGTGAAAAAACGGGTCCTGTTTTTGGCTTTTTTCAACTTTTTGCAACTATCCCACTCTAGAATTCATGTTTGTGAGGTCTATAATGCTAGATAACTATCTTTAGTAGTCCTCAACATGTCCTGATGCTTCTAGGGAGAAATAAATATTAAAGTTCTAAGTTATGACCGAATTACAAAAATTGTCAAATCCTGTTTTTTAGCCAATTTTAGCTCTTCTATGATTTTTTTGGTGGATTTCATGATATCCAAATTCATTTTTGATTTTCTATGTCGCATATTGTAACATAAAGCTAACATTCCTTGAGTTTTGGGGCACCTAATACCCTATTTTGCATAGTACACAACCATGGTTGATTGTTTCAATTATGGAAGAAAACGAAACATTCTAGTATATCAAGTATAGCTTTTTCAATATTGTTAGTTTCTTGTAACAACTACATGCATTTTGTAGGTAGTAACCATATCTAGTCATAAGGATCAAATTTGGCTAGATATTGAAAAGTTTCCATGGGATTCTACAACTCATAATGTTCAACCCAGTTTTTTCATGTTTGCTATATTTAACACTTCATCTTTGTCCCCAAGATTCCCCTTGGTAAGAGATGTATTATTCTTTTGACATGCTCCATGGCTCCTTATGAACATAAAGGACAATTGGGAACTAAGAAAACATGCATATATTATTTGTATTGAGCGTGGCTATAGAAACTTTGATGATAGGTTTGCAGAATGGTAAAAATTCAACTTTTTTGTACCTATTTATTTTGGAAAAACAAAAAATAGTGAGTGAGAAGCAATCATATGTTCTGATCACCAACCCATTGAAGTTAACTAGGGAATTTATCTCAAGTCCTACAAAAATCCCTAATCTTATTTTTATGCAACAAAACGTAAGAAATGATTGTTTTGTTGAAAATTCACTGGTCCATCAACTTTGGAGGCTTGGTGTGACCAAAAGATGAGAAATTTTACAAGTTTCTTAATTTTTCCATGTTAAGTAGGCCTTGAACTATAACCTCATGAAAGGATTTTACAAAATGAGTGGATCTACTATGGTTTTGGAGGTTATTTTCAAAACACTGAAAGGACACTTTTATGTCCTGTTAGGTTACCAACCTAGTGTTAAGTATCTACACCCACGGCTCGCAGTGGTTAAATATAGAGAGTAGAGGAGTAGGTCTAGCATACTAGAGTTGCCGAGGGCTATCTCCTTTCGGACTTCTTATGGCTCAATAATGGTAAAGCCGTAGGCAAGTCTAAAAAGAATCCATTTTTAAGTCCAAAGTTCTTGAGGTATTCACCATATCCCACATAGTGGGTTCATCAAAACCGATTATAGATCCCAGATCCACTTACCCTAACATAATTAACAACATCAACCATTTATAGGCTAACTAAGGACCTCTCTTCTTAATCAAGAAAAGAGAAACCAAATGCTCTGATACCAATGTAATGGAATTGGCCTATTTAACTTGAGAGTAGCGAAAATTAATGAGAGTACTTTTAGGAAATGACTGTGAGCATAGCGGGTAAACATAATTGAAGGTAGCAACACAGTCATAGCAATTAGTTAACTTGGCATGAACAATACTTTTGCAAGAGAGAGAATTTAGAGAACATGACAACAATTGAGGACCGGATTTATGTGGAGCCGGTCCCCCCTCCAATAGGCATTTTTATTATGATTTCTCCTATTAAGAGAGACTTGTTACAATACAATCTTTGTGTTCCTTGTAACCTAGGTGATGGAATGAAGATGGAAATCTTCATGCATCACAAGCATAACATAAAATTGAAGAAGACTTTAACTATCCCAAGCCTTAGTCCGAAGAACTCAAACACCTTCCAAGGTGGAGAGAGCTACCAAGGAATGAGGGTAGGGAAGAGGAAGAAGAAACATTTCACAGGAGAAAGAATTAGTCCCTCACTTATCATAACTCTTCTTGCTAGCATACATAATAGCATAGTAATGAAGAAGAAAGGAATGAGGGTAGAGAAGAGGAAGACGAAACATTTCATAGGAGAGGAATTAGTTCCTCACTTATCATTACTTTTCTTGCTAGCATACATAATGGCATTGTAACAAATAAGAAGGAGATGGCAAGCTTAAGCATTGAAGAATTGCTCTTGGTTGGATTTGCACTACGTAGACAAGAGTCTGTGGGTGATTACACCCCCTATGAAACTCCCTAGATTTCTTGGTTTGACCCCCCCTTGTAGCTCATGCTTGAAGCTCATCGGACCCCTCCAGGAATAACCAATCACAAGCAGGAGGCATTACAAGCAGCAAGGGTTTCCTTGGGATAAGTGTCCCCCTTTCCCCTTTGAGAGAGAGGAATTGATAAATGAAAAATCAATTAATTAAATCTCCTAAATTATCATGGGACCCTTTGGGTGGCCAACCAGTTGGCTTCAGGCACACCATGCGGTCAACATGAGAAGGAACTTGACAAGTGTCCCTTTTGCTTTCTTTGTGCCATGCATGCCTTGTGTGTGTGTGGGTGTTCTCTCTCATCCCCCCTCTTGTAGGGCTCGCCCCGTCCTTGGAGGGATTGAATCTTGACCTTTTGACACCTCAAGCTCCTCATGCATAGGCCCAATTCCCACCACAAGCGTGGCCCTTAAGCACTTTAATCTTGGGTTGGGTTCCCACCTCAAGTGCAACCCTAGCATCTCAAGCATGTCAAGCACCTCAAGCATCTCAATCATCAATTACCTCAAGCATCTCAATCATCAAGAACCTCAAGAATCTCAGTCATCAAGCATGACAAGCAGGACAAGCACCTCGAGCTGGGTCGGGTTCCCGCCTCAAGCGCAGCCTTAGCTTACCTAAGGTAAGAGGACTTTTACACACATTATTGGATGTCTTCAATGAAGCTAACCGTAAGATCTTATGCTCCATTGATTAGCCTTGCTCTTTGATAGACCAACTCTCATTTGGGCCCCTTTACCATTGGCCCCGTGTTAAGATAGATCTATAAGCACATGTCTATATTTTAACCCTTGTTCCCGTTTATTCTCCCACATTAAGTGATTAGTTTAATATGAGAAAATCATTTGGGCTGGTTAGATATAAGATATTAGATTTTATGACAAGCCCATGGAGAAACTATAAGAACACTGGCGACGAGCCCACCAAGAAATGAAAAAATCCAACTCGACTTATCGAATTGTACAATTTCTATAGGTTAAGAAAAAGTCACGTGAATATTTAACGTGATTAGGTAATTTTGAAATGTGATCACTCAACATTATTAACGTATTCACATGTTTGTGATCACGTTAATGAAATCCATGGTACTCAGACATTGTATTTTTATTTTGTGCCCACACCTTGTATTACATCCATTAAGATTGTACCAGTTTGGTCTCACAGGTCATTTTGGCCTTTTGAAGATGTTTAATACAACATTTCATCTCTCTCTCTCTCTCTCTCTCTCTCTCTCTCTCTCTCTCTCTCTCTCTCTCTCTCTCTCTCTCTCTCCCCCCCCTCCTTCCCTCTTGCTCTCTCTCTCTATATATATATATATATTTATATTTATAATTAATGCAACATTTCATCTCTCTCTCTCTCTCTCTCTCTCTCTCTCTCTCTCTCTCTCTCTCTATATATATATATATATATATATATATATATATATATATATATATATATATATATATATATATATATATATATATATAGTGAGTAATTACTAACCCTGTATTGTCCCACCTATGTCGTAAGAGCTTGACCATTTGCTGCTCAGATTGTTTTTGGTCCCATCCCTCTCCAAACTTGCATTGTAGCTAAGAAATCACAAACTTTTTGTTGATATCTAGATGATCTCTACATTACAAGACGCTAGATTAGAGCATATGAATAGTCATAAAACATTTAAAATAGCCAGAGTATGTGGAGTCGAGGCATGTAAAGCTCCAACAGCTGCCCTATGCACTAGCAAAAAAGGACGCCACCTCATATGGACACAACCCTCCCATCCACGTTAATGTCGTAGGTGAAACCATAAGAGATGACACACATTTAAATCAATCCCTAGCGGTCCGGACCAAGCTCTTGCGAGCGCATGGCAAACGTGTGAGAGCTCGATAGATAGTGTCGGTGCCGGCTTTGGGATCGGAGAAGGTCTCGAGGCCATAGAGGTATGCCATCAGACTCATCAAGAAAGGATACTAGCATATAAATTAACAAGAAGATAATTAGATCAATGTTTATGGAGATATTATACATCTCTCTTTTGCCATCTATCTTGTTCATTGCATTCATAGCTAAGGATATTGACACGCCCATCACTAAGGAGAGGAGCTTCAATACATTGACGGAGACTAGAATAGAGGATTCAAGCCATACTATCCCGACATTGGGAGTACACATGAGGGTAGATTCATCACCCATCTTATCTCTCTCTTGTATTGGGAACCCATTGTATCAATGGTCACACATAGCCAGCATTGTTCTAGCTAGTAACAC
Source organism: Adiantum capillus-veneris (assembly GCF_014529385.1). Classification (NCBI taxonomy): domain Eukaryota; kingdom Viridiplantae; phylum Streptophyta; class Polypodiopsida; order Polypodiales; family Pteridaceae; genus Adiantum; species Adiantum capillus-veneris. Next base: position 35,255,225 of record NC_140958.1, on the reverse strand, counting down.
TTCTACATTCAATTTAGTATCGCTTTTTTTGTACTCAAACATGGTATGAGATTCACCAATTTGTAACAGATTGGTCTCATAAGTCACTTTGGCCTTTTAAAGACTTTAAATATCATTTCATTTCTCTTGTGGCTTCATCAAAGAATTAGGATAGCACGACATGGGAGACGCCCAATACGACTATTTATAGAGGCGGACATTGATGAAGCTTTGCAATGATTGATGCAATACTTTCTTGGAAAACGATCGAGGCCAAGCATCCTCGGGCATTAATGATGATGATTTTAGTTTTTCACTTTACTTCATTTCTATTCTTTGTACCCAGCAGGGATTTATTATTCACGTGGTCACGTGAAATTTCTTGTGATTAGAGTGTTTCTTATCACATTCACATAATTACAATTAACGTGATCACAAAAAAGCCGATAAGTGGTGAAGTGGAAACTCACCAAAACCTCACTGGGGTTTGTGTTTTTCTAGATAGGCCCACCGAGGAACTATAAGAACACTAAACCATTAGGTGAAATTTGGACTAACAAAGGGGCCCTTTAAGGAGCTTGACTTTACCTCTCTACGAAAACGGGCGCATGGATAATTTTTTGCAAACAAACTCCAAAGTTGGCGGAGGTTTGACAGTTAGAAAGTCCTCTTCAATTTCTATCTACTGATATATAGCACGCCATGAGATTCCTCATAGTTTAAAAGATTCCTTTTTTATTCCTCAATGATGTGACAACTCTGTCGGAATCTAAGTGAATAAAAAAAAGAATCTTCTAAAATATGAGGAATCTCATGGCGTCCTATGTATCAATAGATAGAGCTTGAAGAGGACATCCTAACTATCAAACCTCCGCCAACTATGGAGTTTGTTTGCAAAAATTTATCCATGTGTTTGTTTTGGTAGAGAGTGGTAAAGTCAAACTACTTAAAGGGCCCCTTTGTGAGTCCAAATTTCACCTAATGCAAGCCCACCAAGAAATGAAAAAAATCCCAGTGGACTTATCGAATTGGACAATTTCCATAGGTTAACACTAGAATGGTAACCTAACAGGACATAAAAGTGTCCTTTCAGGGTTTTGGGAAAAATTTCCAAAACCATAGTAGATCCACTCATTTTGAAAAATCCTTTTATGAGCTTATAGTTCAATAACTACTACATATGGAAAAAATGAGAAACTTGTAATTTTTCTCATCCCTTGGTCACTACAAGCCTCCAAAGTTGATGGACCAGTGCATTTTGCCCAAAACAGCAATTTCTTACTGTTGATTGCATATAAATAAGAGTGGAGATTTTTGTAGGACATGAGATAAAATGCCCCGCTAACTTCAATGTGTTGTTGACCAAAACATATGGTTGCTTTTACCTCACAAAATGTTTTTTGGGAAAAAAAAATAGGTACAAAAAAGTTGCATTTTTGCCATTCTGCGGACCTATCATCAAAGTTTCTATAGTCACGCTCAATACAGATACTATATACATGTTTTCTTAGTTCCCTTTGACCCTTTGGATTCAAAAGGAGCCATGGAGCATGTCAAAAGGATAATGGATCTCGTACAATTGGAACCTTGGGGGCAATGATAAAGTGCTAAATACAACAAACATGAAAAAACTGGGTTTAGCATTATGACCTCTAGAAACCCATAGAAACTACTCAATATCTAGCCAAGTTTGTAGTCTATGATTAGATATGGTCACTACCTACAAAATACACACAATTGGCCTAAGAAACTAGCAATATTGAGAAAGTTATACTTGCTACTGTAAAATGTATCGTATTCTTCAGCAATCAAAAAACACAACCATCATCATATACTATGCTATATAGCATATGAGGTTCGCCAAAACTCAAGGAAGATTAGCTTTATGTTCTACATTACACTTACACAATCAAAATTGAATTTGGATATCAAGAAAGCCACTTAAAAAATCATAAAAGACTAATTTTGGCCAAAAAAAACAAGATTATGCAATTCTTGTAAATTGGTCATAACTTTCAATTTTAACGCTTAGCTCTCCCTACAAGCATCAAAACATGTTGAGAACTATGAAGGCCTAACCTCTAGCCATCTAAACCTCACAAACATGAAGTTTAGAGTGGTATAGTTGCCAAAAATTGAAAAAAAGCCAAAAACAGGACCCGTTTTTTCACACAGTTTAGGTTCAAAAATATTGTGCAAGAGTAAGTTTAATGGTGAGATCGATACTCAAAAAAAAATGCTAAGTTTTTTCAGCTCATAAGGCAACTTTGTGGATATATAGCACCTAGAAATTCATTTTCATACTCTTCAAATAATTCAAGCAAAATGGTCACTTAACAGGACACAAAAGTGTCCAAGGACATAAAAGTGTCCTGTTACCATTCTAGTGTTAAGGAAAAGTCACCTGAATATTTAATGTGATTACATATTTTGAAATGCGATCATTATTAACGTGTTCACACGTTTGTGATCATGTTAATGAAATCCATGGTACTCAGACATTGTATTTTGATTTTTTACCTAGACCTTGTATTACATCCATTAAGATTGTATCAGTTTGGTCTCATAGGTCATTTTGGCCTTCTAAAGACATTTTATCTCTCTCTCTCTCTCTCTATATATATATATGTATATATATATATCTGTGAGTAATTACTAACCCTGTATTGTCCTGTCTATGTCATAATAGCTTGACCATTTGCTTCCCATTTCTTTTGGTCCCATCCCTCTTCAAACTCGCATTCTAGCTAAGAAATCACAAACTTTTTCTTGATATCTAGGTTATCTCTACATTACTCGTTGTAGCAATTCACAGCATCTTAAAATCTCTTCAGAGCAAATCCATGTTTGAGGGATTACTTAGCACATTACATGTTGGCCTCCAATTTGAGTATCATACTGTTGAAAGCCTTCTAACTTAAGGTTGTATCCGCAAAGAGGAAGAGAGGGATCACCGTTCGCCTAACTCTAATTTTCTTCCGTAATCGCGAAGGTTGCTTTAATATAAAAACTAGATCCAAAATCTAATCTTAAATATAACCTAATTAAATATATGGTGATTATGAGTTAATTGAACATGGTTAGTGGGTGAGTTAATAGGTGTCAAATTTTGATGGAAATATACATATTGTTGTGTACCTAGTGTTTGCTCTCTAGTGCCGGGGATATTGTGTTCGAAACGTGAGCCGGGCAGGCGCCGGGCCTCCGGCTATGGGAGGTGTGAACAAGAGAGAAAAAGAGACATTGATGCAATTGACTCTCGTAATCACCGTAATCATCAATTAATTGATTAATGCTCTAAGTACAACTTAATCTTTAGCCAAGGTGGGCTGTTAACAGCACCATCACTTGGATCAGCTCCCAACTAGGATTTTAAGCTCCCGTTTACAGGATTAACCGGGCCGTTAACGACACCAGACTTAACAAAATGCTAAATCAATCTCTAGCTGATGAAGATGATGGTAATTATCTATTGTCTCTTTATCTGCTTCACGTTCCATTAGATTCTGCAAGCTTCAAGTCAGTTCACTGCCTCAATTCTTATCGATTATCCTGCAACTTTTTGCTCTGCACTTTAACTTCCTCCTGCTCTTCAAATGCTATCCGAAGCTTTAACACTTGCTTGACCAATACATTTTCTTAGACTGCCTTGTGCTTTCCTCTTCCGAGCTCATTCAACAGTTTTGAGGTCTCTCCTTCTCAAGCACTTTACGCCCCTCTTCTCTATTTTATGGCCGAGATCAAGAGAAAGAGTCTCCCTTGCTTGCTCTGCTAGCTGTGAACAAGAGAGAGAGAAAGAGTGCTTTATGCTTCCTTATTCTCCCCTTCAAGCTCCAGGATCCCCATCTTTTCTTTCTCACCTTATCTTACCGAGCTCCTCGCCAAGCCTTGCTCCTCCTTAATACTTCATGCCCTTGCTTCCTTTTTGTCGCAATGGTTGATAGAGAGAGTGGCTTTAACCTTGTGTCAGAGGACGAGAAAGAGAGCCGGAGAGAGCCCTCAACTTCCCTTCTTTGTGCCCTTCTCCTTGCTATGCCGGAGTTCTCCCTTCCTTCTCCTCCTCACCTTCTTCGAGCTTCGCTTTCCGAGGACGAGAGTGAGAGAGATCGAGCTTGCTTGCTCCGAGCTTCCTTTTCCCCTCTCGATGGTTCTCTCCTGCCTTGCTTCGTTTTCTCCTCCTTGCCCTTGTTCAACTCTCCCTCCTGCTTCTCTTCGTTATGCATCTCGTCCCTATTTCCCCGCGTCTTCAACTCGTTTCTATGCCCTATTAATAGCCCTCTTTAAATTTATGCAATGACAGCACCATCGTTGTGGGAACGGTGCTAATGACATGGCAGTTGGCTTCGGTGACCTGCTCGAAATGTGCTACGGATGGCCCCAAACAGGAGTTCCCTGCCGTTCCCTTCATTTTTCACTTCACAGGCGTCCTCATCGGAGGCCTCAGTTAGCGGGCGCAAGCCTTTTTCCTTCCCCTGCCTTCCCTGCTCGGTGCAACGCCATGTCCAACTCTTTTTCTTTTTGTTTTTACATTCAATATAACCCTTTTTTTGTTTTGGGTGGCCACCCCATGGGTGGCCATTTGGCTTTTAATGAATGGGCGGCCAGTGGCTTGATTGCCTTTGGGCAGCCCTTGATATTGGTTATCATAGGGTGGTTATAGCCCTTGTAAGGGCACCACATTTGACGTACATGCTGGCCATGCAATGCTTTGCAACAAGTAGAAGGCATCATATGTGGTGCACATGCCGGTCAAGGCAATGTAGTAGGCAATGCAGTAGGCACCAAATTTCGCGTACATATCGATTGGACGGCCTAGGCAGTACATCTTTCCCCAACAATCCTTGATTAACAATATCTTCATGAATTTTATTGTCCATACCGACATCTCGAATAATGCCAAAATTACCCAGCTCAGTAGTGCCCCGACAACTGACACCAGACTATGCTTGCCAAGTCGTAAATCCCTTTAGACTTCTCAAACTGCATAAAATGCATACAAACCCTGCTGATGCTGTAAAAGTCCCAAATGGCACACCGACTGAGCGAACTGAACTGGTACGAAACCGGCACCTCTGAATCTTTAATGGCCAATAATCTGGCAACCAAAACTCCGATCACTAATCTAAAAAGACGGACGTGCTCCAAAAATTGAGCACTTCTTCCCGATGCACTCACTTTAATTCTGTCACTTCAGCTGCAATCGCCCAATCCGGTACGGATCTGCAAAAATCGACTTAAACTTCAAACTGCCATAACTTCTTCATTGTAGCTCCAATCGACGAGCCGTAAAGATAGGCGAGTAGAGCACTTCAAGCACTCCAGTTTTGAGTCATAATATCCCATCTATGCTCACTTCAATCATAGCCATTTTTAGCATCATTAAGGCATTAATTGGCCCTTTAAAGCTGCATTTGGCATACATTAATAATTAAACTTGACATGTTATCAAGCCTTGATCACTGCTCAGTGAATGTGTAGGATTCAAAGAATCCTAGCTTGAATTTCTCTGCTCTTTTTCTTATCATGGAAGGGGAGTTGCACGACATCCACCCCCTCTGAACCTACACAGCCTCCGGTCTGTGCCAACTACAGTTCAATCTGCATCTGCTTTAGGTACCTTAAGCTCTTTTCCATTATCAGACTCACATAACTGGTAAACGTATGAAAAATTAAATAAGGATTATACCCTATCATCAATGTTCTAGCTTAATCATTAGGTAGCTTCCCATCAAAAATCTCTGAGCTGTATCTGTCGTATCTTCAAAGCATTCAATTATGGATAACCTGTTTAGTGAACCCCACCAGACTCAAGTGCTCGAGCTAATGATGCACACGGCTTGACCATTAAGCTCTCTTTAAAGAACCCTATCAAGATCAAGTATGCCTTACTCTGTTTGCACACAGAATGGCCATCAAGTACTTTATCTCAAGTTCAGGTAGTAGAAAAACCATCTCAAAAGATGTGAAGATACTTCATCAATTGTCCAAAGAAGTTAGCTGGAAGCCATCCATGTTATCTTATTGAATGCATAACCAAACATTCTTCTGACTTAACATAACCTAGAAAACAAAACCTTGCATCATGCATCCTGCTACATCAGGCATTTGCTATCCTCTACATCTGCAACTTGCACTTTAGTAACCCCCAGGATCAAATGGAATAATAAGGAATTGCCCAAATACTGGAGCAACATAACAGCCACATGAGCATACATTTCCTGTATCAATCATCATCAAGCATTTCTGGTGCAAATATGCTACCCTTGGTTCAAATAGTACGCAATTGCTATGCATACTTAACAGTACCCATCCATATTGAATCTGCTTACGAACATCCTTAGAATCTCCTGGATCAAATACCATTGAGATCACATAGCACTGATGGGCTCTGCAATATACTAGAGCTTCACCTGAAGCATAGTGCAGCACCCACATCCCATAGACTGTTGGAAACTTAAGCTCGTTATCAGAAAGCATTAAAGAAATCTGACTCCCTTTTACTAGAAGCCATTAAGATCACATAGCATTGATGGGCTCTGCAATGAAAAACCATGTGCGCCTTTTGCAGTATCAAGGCATCACCCCCTCTAGCTTCATAGTCATCACGAAAAACCTTGGGAGTCTCTCGACCTGTATCATCAAACGAATTTTCACCTCTTGGGATTTCAACTTGATCATGAAAAACAGCTTTATCCTGTAGATCTTCATCCATAACATCCTCGGGAAAATCACCCTTGGAAGTCTCAACATTAATGAAAGCTGTAGGAGTTATCTCCTCATGCAGCCCATGTATACGCATAGATGTAAAATCCATGTCTATAGTCTGTTCACAATCAACGTGATCTAAGCAATCTTCATACTCCTCGATATCATCCTCTTCTTCCTCATCTCCACTTAGCAATACATTAATTATAGAGCTGTAAAGGCTCATCTGCCCCTCTAAAGAGGTATACGCATCAGAAAGCTCTTCTATACTGCCATAAACATCTCCTTCAGATCTAGACAAAAAATCACCGATTATAGCATCCTCTTCTGTGATAGAAAAATCTCCAAGAGTATTAGAAATCATAGGTTCATTGACATCCTCAGGCTCATCCTATGCTGGGTCCACAATTTTAGTCACTTCATCAGCTATTGTGTATAACATATCTTTAGTTATGCAATCATCCGTAGAGCAGACATGTTATCCTGCTCGACTATAGTGCAAATAGTTTTAGTAATATCCTATAGAGGCTCATCTGCTTGATAAACTCTTTCAGAATAACCCATGTCAAGGTCAACAACTTGTGAACCACTTGTTGTACAGTCTGTGTCTTCACTGGAACCATTATTAGAGGTAGCGTCCATGCGAGAAATCTTTGAAAAAAAATCATATAAGCCTGTTCCAGCATCAAATTCATTGTTTACCTTTTCTTCGTTGCTCAAAATAAGCTCCTCTCGAAGTGAGTCTGCTACTTCCAGCTCAACATTTTCTTTGGCTTTACTTCTTGTAGAAATATGCTCCCAGAATTCATCATAGTTGAGGATATGCATCTGATCCCCTTCACCTTTACTGAAGACAACCTTGTTTTGTTCAGTAATCTCCTTTGTTTCCTGATCTAGAATCCTTGAGCTTTCGTAAATGAATTTCTCTGCAAAATACTCCCACCGTGTGGGATATGCTTCTGCCAGTTCTTGAAGCTGGTTTTTAAAATCCGAGTTTACAGCCTCTTCAAAAGCTGCAATCATCCAATTTTCTAGAACATTTCGGCTCTTCATCTCATCTTCATAGCATGCAATAAAACTTTCTGGATCATATCCTTGAAAAATATAATACTGCTCCTGAACAGCATCAAGTGCTAGATCTACAACATCATCAATATTCTTTTTTATATGCATGGCTTTTGCTTCCTGTAGATACCCCTGAACCAATTCCATCATTTTTGGCCAATCTGTATAACTGCTAGATTTTTATCAAATCCATTGGCACTCAAATCTTCAATAAACTGCTTTAATTGTTCAAGCATCTCCATCTTAACCTCCCACCCTAGTTCGTTTCATGTCGGGTTCACCAAAGATGTTGGGGATAATGTGTTCGAAACCTGAGCCATGCAGGCACCGGGACTCTGGCTGTGGGAGGTGTGAAAGAGAGAGAACAAGAGACACTGATGCAACTGACTCTCGTAATCACCGTAATCATCAATTAATTGATTAATGCTCTAAGTACAACTTAATCTTTAGTCAAGGCGGGCTGTTAACAGCACCATCACTTGGATCATCTCCCAACTAGGAGTTTAAGCTCCCGTTTACAGGATTAATCAGGCCATTAACGACACCGAACTTATCAAAATGCTAAATCAATCTCTAGCTGATGATGGTGATGGTAATTATCTCTTCTCTCTTTATCTGCTTCAAGTTCCATTAGATTCTCCAAGCTTCAAGTCAGTTCACTTCCTCAATCATCAAGCCTCAATTCTTATCGATTATCCTGCAACTTCCTGCTCTTTATGCTCTGCACTTTAACTTCCTCTTTCTCTTCAATTGCTATCCGAAGCTTTAACACTTGCTTGACCAATACATTTGCTTAGCGTGCCTTGTGCTTTTCTCTTCCGAGCTCATTCAACAGTTCTGAGGGCTCTCCTTCTCAAGCACTTTACTTTTATGTTATGAGGTCTCTCCTTCTCAAGCACTTTACTTTAAATGTTTTTTAAAACACTTTAGGTTCAAAAATGTTGTCCTTAATGCTTCATGCCCTTGCTTCCTTTTTGTCACCATGGCCGATAGAGAGAGTGGATTTAACCTTGTGTCGGAGGACAAGAAAGAGCGCGGGAAAGAGCCCTCAACTCCCCTTCTTTGTGCCCTCATCCTTGCTATGCCGGAGTTCTCCCTTTCTTCTCCTCCTCACCTTCTTCGAGCTTCGCTTGCCGAGGACGAGAGTGAGAGAGATCAAGCTTGCTAGCTCCGAGCTTCCTCTTCCCCTCTCGATGGTTCTCTCCTGCCTTGCTTCGTTTTCTTCTCCTTGCCCTCGTTCAACTCTCCCTCCTTCTTCTCTTCGTTATGCTTCTCGTCCCTATTTCCCCCCGTCTTCAACTCGTTTCTATGCCCTATTAATAGCCCTCTTTAAATTTATGCAATGACGGCGCCAATGATCTGGAAGTTGGCTTCGGTGACCTGCTCGAAATGTGCTACGGATGGCCCCAAACAGGAGTTCCCTGCCGTTCCCTTCATTTTTCACTTCACAGGCGTCCTCATCGGAGGCCTCAGTTAGCGGGCGCAAGCCTTTTTCCTTCCCCTGCCTTCCCTGCTCGGTGCAACGCCATGTCCAACTCTTTTTCTTTTTGTTTTTACATTCAATATAACCCTTTTTTTGTTTTGGGTGGCCACCCCAGGGGTGGCCATTTGGCTTTTAATGAATGGGCGGCCAGTGGCTTGATTGCCTTTGGGCAGCCCTTGATATTGGTTATCATAGGGTGGTTATAGCCCTTGTAAGGGCACCACATTTGACGTACATGCTGGCCATGCAATGCTTTGCAACAAGTAGAAGGCATCATATGTGGTGCACATGCCGGTCAAGGCAATGTAGTAGGCAATGCAGTAGGCACCAGATTTCGCGTACATATTGATTGGACTTCCTAGGCAGTACATCTTTCCCCAACAGTCCTTGATTAACAATATCTTCATGAATTTTATTGTCCATACCGAAATCTTGAATAATGCCAAAATTACCCAGCTCAGTAGCGCCCTGACAACTGACATTGGACGCTGCCTTCCAAGCCGTAAATCGCTTTAGACTTCTCAAATTGCATAAAATGCATACAAACCCTGCTGATGCTGTAAAATTCCCAGATGGCACACCGATTGAGCGAACTGGACTGTTACAGAACCGGCCCCCTATGAATCCTTAATGGCCAATAACTTGGTAACCAAAAATCCAATCACACTGATCTAAAAAGACCGACGCGCTCAAGAAATTGAGCTCTTCTTCCCGATGCATTCACTTCAATTCTATCACTTCAGCTGCAGTCGCCCAATCCGGTATGGATCTGCGATCGACTTAAACTTCAAACTGCCATAACTTCTTCACTGTAGCTCTAATCGACGAGCCGTAAAGATACGCCAGTAGAGCATTTCAAGCACTCTAGTTTTGGATCATAATATCCCATCTGTGCTCACTTTAAGCATAGCCATTTTTAGCATCATTAAGGCATCAGTTGGCCCTTTAAAGCTGCATCTGGCATACATTAATAATTAAATTTGACCTGTTATCAAGCCTTGATCACTGCTCAGTGAATGTGTAGGCTTCAAAGAATCTTAGCTTGCATTTCTCTGCTCTTTTTCTTATCATGGAAGCGGAGCTGCACGACACTGGGCAAAGCCTGCCCTAAAATATAACCTAAATCTAATATAATCTAATCTAACATAAATCTATATCTAATCTAATCTTAAACTCAACATAAACCTAGATATAATCTAATCTTAAATCTAACCTAAACCTAAATATAATCTAACTTAAATGTAAATCTAATATATTCTTAAATCTTGTCTTAATCTTAAATCTAAATCTAATATAATCTTAAACTCAATAAACATAAACCTAAATCTAAGCCAATCTTCCATCCTAAACCTAAATGTAATGTAACTTAAATCTAACCTAGTAAATCTCAAATCTTGCCCTGATTTTCAATCTAACACGTAAATCTAAATCTAACCCAATTTTAAACTCAACATAAACCTAGATCTAACCTAAACCTAAATGTAATCTAACCTAATTTTAAATCTAATTTAAATCTTAACCTAATTTTAAATTTAGCATAAATTTTAAATATAAGCTAAATGTAATCTAACTTAATCTTAGATCTTAATCTAACATAACGTTAAATGTAATTTTAAATCTTACTTAATCTTAAATCTTAATATAACATTTCATTTCATATTTTCTCTACTATTTTTATCTATCTCTGTTTGTTTTCTCCCCTTTCCTCTCTCTTTTCATTTTTTTTCTCCCTCTCTTTGGTTCTCTCTCTCTCTCTCTCTCTCTCTCTCTCTCATCTCTGAATATGTGTGTCTGCATTCTTTGTTTATGCATGTATGTGTGTGTATGCTTTTTTTGTTTATGCATGTGTGTACTCTCTCTCTCTCTATCTATCTCTCTCTCTCTCTCTCTCTCTCATCTCTGACACAATGTGTGTGTGTGTGTGTTTGTGAGAGAGAGAGAGATAGAAAGAGAGGGAGAGAGAGACAAAGAGGGGAAGTGAACATGAGAGAGAGGAGAGGGAAGGAGCATACCTGGCTCTCCTTCCTCTCCTCGTGTGTGTGTGTGTGTGTGTTGGGGGGGGGGGGGGGGGGGGGGGGGAGAGCACGGATTTACCTCTTTCGTTTGAGCACTAAAAGTCAGATCTAAGGTCTAAGTTTTGGGCGCTCTCCATTTACTTTTTACCCCTATCGACGTCTCTATGAGCGTCACAATGGGTGTCCCTATAGGCGTCGCTATAAAACAAAGAAAATATTGACGCTCATAGAGATGCCTATAGCAACGCCGTGGATTTTCACTTTTGAGCATCATAATGCGAGTGTCGCTAGTTTGAAGTACCTCTTGTAGTGGTGGTACTCTTTCCCATTTTACATGCAGGTGGAGGTCATCTTCCTGCTACATTTTTGCTAATGAGAGCTCACAAGTAGTACATTAGAGCATGAGGGGGACTCAAGTTGCGCATAGAACATTGAGAGCACAATAAGATTGCCGACGCCTAGAAGGCCATGGAGTTTCCAACAGAGTTTTTTAAAAAAAGTTGAAGCATGCTTTAACCAATTAATAGCCTTTATCCTCTAACTTGTCCACCTATGATGAGTTCTGCATAGTTATAATGCATGAGGTATAGTTTTACTATGCTACTAGACTTGCCTTACATGACCAAGCCAAAGGCATGGTTATCAAGTAAAGTAACTAATAACTAATATGCCTCATGTGAATATCCCCGTATGTTGAGCAAGCGTCCGGCCCTCTCCAAAGAAGACTAATAAAGATATATGGTATTCGAAAGTTTTATCCAAAAATGTTTGTCTCCTTGAAAGCAACCCCTTCATGGCCAAGCTACACTACAATGATGATCATCAACTCTTTTACCTAGGCTACCTTGTATTGTTATGTACACATTCAATGGTGGATCTATGTTTGGCCAGGTCATGTTGAGTTGTTTGGGGTGTGCCCACATGGAGGCGGTAACAATTACTGCACCTCAGAGGGGTGCAGTTTGAATTTGGGCTTCTTACCCCTTCGCTCCATGTGTGTGTGTGAGTTCGTCTTCACCATAGTTACCCCCTCCCCTCTCGGAGGTACCTTATAGGGAACTCCCATACGAGAGGGGGTCAAGAGTTTTCAAGTTACCTCCTCTAGCTTACACAAAAATTGATTTTCTCCATAACAATTTCTTTCTCACACTCACACGTACATTGGGCTAGGGCACGTGTGCTCTGCCCTCCAACGATCCAGCTTAAGCTTCCAATCACCACTTGCTTATTTAATGCGGTCAAAAGCTTCAAATGTGCAGCAAGGAAACATGAATTTCATCAACATTATCACAAATATGTGATCACGTTAATAACATTGAGTGATCACATTTCAAAATACGTGATCCTGTTAAATATTCACGTGACTTTTGTTTAGCCCATAGAAATTGTCCAGTTCAGTACGCCCACTGGGTTTTATTCATTTCTTGGTGGGCTCAAATTAGCGTTCTTATAGTTTCCCAATGGGCCCGTTGAGAAAAATGCATACCCTTGGTAATAAACATTATGATCACAAGAAATTTCACATAATCACATAAATATCAAATCCGTGCAAGAAAAGGAAATGGCAATCGCTTGAATCGCTTGGCGATTGTTGTGGCGAGTCAGAAAACGACGTGTAGAGGTGATTGGGCAGAGGGCAAAGTGCACACGATCTATCCCATAGCGTTGAAGGAAGGAAGGAGAGAGAGAGAGAGAGAGAGAGAGAGAGAGAGAGAGAGAGAGAAGTTTACCTTGAAAAAGGTGAAGTGATGGATGTTACTTTTAAATTAAACCTTTTCACCTTACACAAGTTCTCCATACTATGAAATAAAACAATATGCAACCCCTTGTTTAATATTTCAAGGCAAGACCAAGTGACTATGGAGAACCCCAAAGCACATCAATTCATATAAAGTACAAGTTTGAGTTGACTTTAACCCCACAACCCACTCAAATAAAGAATTACCTTCTCTATGATGTGTGGACGTGAGGTGCAGGGTGTAATTTTCATCAAGGTCGTTGTTCGACGAGCAATGCATCCTGGCTTCATCAACTATATTTTTTGGATCGGAATCATTGCTTCAACCGGACAAATTGAGTACAAGTCAGGAGGTGTAATAATCCAGCAAGATCTTCTCAATCATTGCCAATGATTGTGAGTTCCATCCGCACTCGTAATTACTCATCAACTGTTCAGTCCTCATCGCACAATCTTCTCTATGCTAGCAGGTGTCCTCTAGACTGTACAATACAAAGGCCTAGCAGCAGTTGAGAACTTGTGTGCAGCTCTGTAATCTTCGTCAGTAGCAGATCAGCTTGACCCACCTCCCAACGACCCTTCACGGTCTAAGTGTCCATTCTCTCATAATACCTGCTCCTCAATGGCTCTCGGCATCCGCCGGCTGCCCTTGGGTCTCAAATATTATGGGGAATGGACATTAAGTGTCCATTCACTACCCCTTGAAATAACAAATTACCCCCCTCCCCTTTTCTTTTCTTTTTTGCAAAACTCACAATTGTCAGTGGATAGTATTAAGAACATCAGAAATATACACCAACCTCGAGTTGAGGCCGATCCTTGAGGGTCAAAGGATTACAAGTTTTCTGCTTCACAAAGAAACCACAACTACTCCCAGGCTTGTGCTTATTACAAGATGTCATCATGACATGTATTGTTCTAGACGAGTCCTTTGAGGCTTGTTTTCTCCGATCCTGTGGATCATCACTTTGCTCTCTTGTATGATTTCACAAAATCTTGCCACAGTCAGATCCCCCACAAACGCGCGGCAGTTCCTTGCTTTCCAAATATGGTGAAAGAAGTAGTTCCTGATTATTTGAGTGCAGACAAGAAGAGCAGGACTTTCCAACCTGTTACTACCAAAGAACAGATCAGTCTTGAAGAAATTTATTTTCCATGTCCTTTGAATCCACTTACATATTTTCCCAGCCATGCTACTGATTGCCTAACATCCGATGAAAAGGTGGGCTAGGTCTTCACTAGTTATTTTGCACCTCGAGCAACGATCAGACCCGATTCCTCTTTCTTGTATCTTTACACCCGTCGATAGAGCACCCCACATCACTTTCCACATAAATATCTTCATACATTGAAGCCACCTTGGCTTCCATATGTCCTTCATGACTCCCTCCCACCGTTTTTCCGTCTAGTGCCTCTTTCATAATTTGTTGAGGGGGCTAGACCAATTATCCTCGTGCGTTAATGCATGGTAAATGCCTTTAGAATGTGGTTTTGAAAAGAGGCTACTCACGGGCCATCTCCAAGCATCCTATTCAAAGTTGGATTCAAAAATTGGCATCACCGGTACCACCTTATCAAGCTCTTTCATCACCTTGTAGACTAGTAAGATCTCAAAGCCATTCAGTTGAAATTGGATGGCTAAAGAGTCAATAGTTTTCCAGTGCTTCATGTTGCCATCCCACAATTGCTCTAGTTCTAACAAGCCCCTATCATTCACATTCCTCGCTATTTTTATCCAATATTACGGGATTTTCCGCGGCCCCAATATTTTAGAGAGCCAAGGGGACCAGTGCAAAATGGAGTTCTTAAAGTATCTGGTTACTTCCCCCCATTTCAAAACCTCAGTTATCACCATATTAGTGAATTTGGGAATTTCCTGATTCCCACTTTCAAAATGATCTTAAGATTTGACCACATGGACAAATCTTTGCCAAAGTTTAGAGAGGATGGATCGAAAGAGATTTTTAACTACTACCTTGTGGAAGCATTTGCACTTAAAAAATAGTTTAAGATTTGTACATATGGCCAAATATTTAAGACATTAGTGATTCCCAAATTGACTCTAAAGTCTCAAACTCTCTAATATGGTGTTAGCTGCCCTTTTGCACTTCCTCATTAGCTCCCGTGAGAGTCCTCCATATATAAGATAAGACCATTTCAGGGCGAGAATCTTGTCGTGCATCACAACCCCCTTCCACTTTCCCCCTTTCGATCCCAGATTTACTGCATCAAGCATTTCCTTGGTCATGATAGCCCAAGCTTGGTCCTCTTTAGCCAATGAGACCATAAATTTGGCACAAAGGGCCTCATCATGAGATAGGGGGTTAAGAATTCCGAGCCCTCCTTGGTCTACCGGGCCAGCAATTACCTCCCATCTAGCCCACTGCCATGGCCGGGAGGTTTTCGTGTTGTTCTTCCAAAGAAACCTTTTTATTGGTTTTAAGAATTCTGTTGAGTTACACTTAGCCATCTTGAGCAGGGAACTGAGGAAAGCAATATACGGGATCATAAAAGTATTAATCACTCTAATCCGGCTTTTGAAGGGGAGGAGAACAAACTCCCATCTTCTCATTTTTTAGCTTATTTTTTCAAGGATCCATTGTAATTTTTGGCTGTGGGTTACGTCCACCCCTACGGGGGCTCCCAGGTGTCTGAATACACTCCCTTTTGAGATAATCTCGCCTGTCCACACTGCAGGGTCAACAGGGTCGTTCTCCGATAGGGAGATAAGCCTTGACTTCTCTATATTGCACTTGGATCCCGAGGCCACGGAAAATGTTTGCACAATCTCTATA
>NC_140958.1:34844445-35234445 GCF_014529385.1 Adiantum capillus-veneris | reverse complement strand
ATTTATTAATTTTCATCCTCCAAGAGATCTCTACAAGTGCTTACATGCATGTCCAACCCCATGGTAGCTAAATCAACAAATAAATCTATTGATTCATCCTCTACAGCTTCTCCTATTGAATCATCATTATCCTCTCCATCCTCGTCCTCCTCCTCACTATGGTTGCTTATTGGGAGTGGTTGGTTCTCCTCGACCTCAACTGCATCATCGTGGTTGGCGTCTTCTTGAGATGGTATGGTGGGATCTGCCAAAGTCTCTATGTTCGTATCTGTAAAGATAGATCTGCTCCGTGGTGTGATTGGAATAACATACCAAAGTCGTCTTCGATACATACAAGACACATAAAACACCTGTAGGTCACAGAGCAAACAACAACATGAATGTAGTTTTATATGTATCATATAATGTTTTAGTGAGTTGCACATGGACTTTACCTGCTCACAACTACTAGGTTGCACCAAGTTGTTGGTCTTCCCGTGATGAAATTGCCCGGAGTCTACCATATAGAGCCCATTCTCATGTCTCTTAACCTCACCCGCAAACCATCGGCAATCAAAGAGATATTTGTGAAATGTTCTGAAATCCACTTTGATTATCCTCTCTATTGTTCCACATTCCCTCACCTCTTGTGTTGTCGTGTCAAAGTTGCCCATAACTCCATTATTGTGAGTGGTTTGACGCTCATCTATCTATCGTGTTCGAAAATGACGTCCTTCGGACCACATAGAGTTGAATGTGAAGGCCTGCAAAAACCAATCAGGATAGATGAGAGAGAGAGAGAGAGAGAGAGAGAGAGAGAGAGGGATGACACACATACACACACACACACACACACTCGCACACACACACTAAACACATTGAGTATATTACCCTTGGTAGACATCCTCGCGCGTACTCCCATTCTTTAGGGCTTATTTGTTCTCCATGTGCCTTGGCCTTGGTCATGGCATTGTGTATCCACCCAGCTGGAATTAGATCAGGGTATTTGGCAAGCTCTTTAGGAATGGGAGGTGTTCGCCTACCGCCATGCGACCTGTTCCATGCTTCCCTCTCCCTTTCTCTCGTTGTACGCACCTCCACATACATATCCACCCATTTGCCCATGATGGGAGCATTGAGTAGACAATGGTTGTTGACTATGGCTTGAAATTCCCTATCCAAAATCAAGAGAGAACAATTCCCACTTGGAATGTTTGCGTGTTTTTTTTTATCCTCTTCCTCCGTCTTTAAACGAGGCACTGATGGGTCTATTGTGAAAAGATATTGAGAGACATACACAAAAGCCTCTTGTAAAATCCAACCCTCTGCCATGCTTGCCTGAACACATGAAACCATTAGTGATTAAAGTAACCAAAAGAAAGCGTTGTGAATAAAATCCAATCCTAATAAGGTTTAAGGCTTAAGATCGATGAATACCTATGGTTGTGATCGTAGCCTTAGAAAGTCTTTCAAGGTCTTTAGTAACCTCTCAAGAAAGAAATTCCACCTGGAGTGAACCACACCACAAATGGCTATCTCCTCAACAAGATGGAGCAATAGGTGAACTTGGCTAACAAGGATAGAACGTGGGAATGCATCCTCAATAGCACAAGTTGCTTCAATCGCTAGAATTCGAGCTGTTGGAATGGCTGAAACCTCGATTTCTTTGGAACTCACAAACCTGTAACCAAAAAACCCTTCATAATCTTCATAGTAAAGTTAGTCTTCAAAGTAAACTTTAGGAGGAAGGATCAAATGTTCTATACCTGATAACTTCTCCCACCTTGAATATTGCAGCCTTTACCTTCGTGTCCGCAAATCCATTAATGCTAATTGGAAGCACAAACTATTGCACAAACAAAAAGACTTATTAGTATCCAGAAGCCTAAACCACATACACACACACTCACTCACATACACACATATGGATCCTCCTTTCTTAGTTTTAGTGAAGGCACCCTTGAGCGAACGCATATAACGTGTTCGAGTACGGATGGATGCAATGACTTGTTTCATCCGCTCTTGATCCACGCTTGATAGAATTTAAGGTGCATTTGGAAGAACCATCTTCCCCCGAGGCCCCATGCGAGGTGTGGCCGAAGGAGGGAGCCTCCTTATGGCCCTCATGTCCTCTCTAGCCCCCAAAGAATCTTTCTTGTCTACTATGTGATCCCATATAGCTTGCCCAACATTTTTGAACACATGCATTGGATCCAATAGGTGTTGGATTTTCAATGAAGCCCAATAGGGTAGTGATAAGAAACTAGAGTACCTAGACATACCCCCAGGTGGATCATTGGGAGGAGGCAATGTGTTGTGATGCTCGTTCCAATGTTTGGCCCAATCGGCCATGGTCCAATGGAGTGGCTCCATCCCATTGCACGGTGGAGCATAAGATCAATGTGTGGGTGGCAAGAAGCGATGGTTATTGGGGTAGATCACCTTACCAAGTAGAGCGGGTCTCTCTGTTACGAGTGAGGGTCCACAAGTTGGGCATGCACTATGTCCAGATGTCGATAGTCCTACAAAAGCAAAAGACATAACCACATATAAGTGACCAATGCAAAGACATTAAAGAGCATCACAAAGTATAAGCTTACCAGAAATCTCTCCAAGCCCGGGGTAATCATGCATGGTCCACATGAGAATGCACTTGATCATTGTGCGCCGATCACGAAGTGGTCTTGATACATCAAAAACATCTATGCCGTTCCATAGCTCTTGAAGCTCTTCAATCAAAGGTGCTAAATATACATCTATGTTCTTCACCTTGTGTTTTCCTAGGACTAGAAGAGAGAGAAAAATGTTCCCCTTCTTGGTTGACTCCCATGGTGAAATGTTGTAGTTCACAACAACCACTGGCCAAAATCCTCGAATCGCTAGTTTTCATTCGAGCGCGTTTTCTCAGATCGTCCCATAGTCCATAGTCCTCCACATGAGCCAAGCATATACGCCGAAGCCGTGCAATCACACGCTTACATCGCGTACATGGACATGGTAGTCGCTCGCTCAACCATCGAGTTCGTTCCGCACCAACCGGCGGATCCACGTCATCCCAATCGACTTGCACATACGACCACACACTAAATAAGAAAAAGAAGAATCAAGAATGTTTGTACAGACATGACTGACACTCATTAAAGATAGAGGGGAATGTAAGGTAAAGAGGTGGGTACAAGAGGTCATCCAGTCGGCGTAACCTTAATCACAGCTTTTCGCGGTAATATACGCGGTAATACGCACGGAAAAAGACGCGGTAATTCACGCGGTAAAATTTACAGCAAAATTTTTTATATAAAGGGGGCACCTACGTGCCCCCGCGAAATAGAATTCCAAAAATTCAAAAGCGAGCTCCTTCTCTGCGCGGGACTGTTTCCCTCTCCATCTCCAAGCTCTCTCTCCTTCTCCCTCTCCATCTCCAAGCTCTATTACTCTCTTCATCTCCATCCTCACCATATCCAAGCAATCGAGGTCACGACTGTAAGTGCCCGAACTCTCTCTCTTTCTTCTCGTTCTTCTACACACACACACACACACACACAATGCATACACATTGCACACACACACACACACAATGCATGCACACACATGCACTAACATGCACACACACATTGTACACACACGTACACACACACACACACACTATTTTGTGCACAATCACACACTAATGCAAGCATTAGTGTGTGCATGCATTATACACACACACACACTAATGCAAGCATTAGTGTGTGCATGCATTAGTGTGTTTCCACACACTAATTTGTGCCCAAGCACACACTAATGCAAGCGTTAGTGTGTGCATACCTCTCTAGCACACACTAATGCTTGCATTAGTGTGTGCTTGTGCACAAATTAGTGTGTCTACACACTAACGCATGCACAAGCACACACTATTGTGAGCATTGGTGTGTGAAAAAATTTCACACACTAATGCAAGCATTAGTGTGCCTTAGTGTGCCCCAGCACACACTACTGCAAGCGTTAGTGTGTGCATACCTCTCTAGCACACACTAATGCTTGCATTAGTGTGTGCTTGTGCACAAATTAGTGTTTCTACACACTAACGCATTCACAAGCACACACTATTGTGAGCATTGGTGTGTGAAAAAATTGCACACACTAATGCAAGCATTAGTGTGTGCATGTGTTACAAGCACACACTAATGCTTGCATTAGTGTGTGCTTGTGCATGCATTAGTGTGTTAACACACTAATGCAAGCATTAGTGTGTGCATGCATTAGTGTGTTTCCACACAATAATTTGGACCCAAGCACACACTAATGCCAGAGTTAGTGTGTGCATACCTCTCTAGCACACACTAATGCTTGCATTAGTGTGTGCTTGTGCACAAATTAGTGCGTCTACACACTAATGCATGCACAAGCACACACTGCTGTGTGAAAAAATTGCACACACTAATGCAAGCATTAGTGTGTGCTTGTGCACTAATTAGTGTGTGAAAACACACTAATGCATGCACACACACACACTAATGCGAGCATTAGTGTGCATGCGCTACATGCACACACTAATGCTCGCATTAGTGTGTGTGTGTGCATGCATTAGTGTGTTTTCACACACTAATTTATGCATAAGCACACACTAATGCAAGCATTAGCGTGTGTATGCATTACAAGCACACACTAACGCTTGCATTAAAGTGTGCTTGGACATGCATTAGTGTGTTTTCACACTAATGCTTGCCCAAACACACACTAATGCAAGCATTAGTGTGCATGTCTTACAAGCATACCAAAACATACCTCCATGTGGGTGTGCGATGATGTTGATTGAGACCCCAATGGTCACCGAGAAGCCCAACCGTAGATTAAGGGCCAACACACACACACTAAATTAATTTCTTTGCTACACACTAATGCACACACACAATAGATTAATTAAAAGCACACACACACACACTCTAAATGGATGCAAAAAAAAAAAAGCACACAAACCATTTCTTAAATAGGAGATAAAAGGAATCCTATGCAGGGAGGAATTCTATGCAAGGAGGAATCCTATGCAATAAAGAATCTCACTTTGACTAGAATCCAATGTTAATTAGGGTCCCTTTTTTTTTGTGAAATTGTAGGATATGGCATCCTCTTCCACGCCCGGCTATCGAACCATAGAGGACTTTCTCGCCGACGGCCTCTCTTACGAGGACGCTTTTTCCGCTTACTACTCTCAGTCTTCCTCCCACCAGCCACAATCGTCCTTCGGCTTTTGATGGTTCCGAGATGCAGTACATGACCCCGAACTCGAGAGAGCATACCGCGCCCAGGTAGAGTGGCTATCCTCACAGCAGAGTCTTCTAGGGCGGTACACATCCGCACAGTTGGTTGCCTATGGGCTCTCACCGCTTGCGACACCGGGCGCCGACACTCCCTACGTGCAGAGTGTGCCTCCCACAACGCCTCTCTCCACCTTATCCTTGACTTTCCCGCCACCCGCACCTCCCTCCACCTTGCATACACAACGATCCACGCCCGCATCGTCGAGTTATCTGTCGCCTACACAACCCACCAGTTTGGGCTCGGGCCAACGCTCTTCCCGTAGTAGTGGCTCACGCTTTCGTCAAGGTAGTGGCTCGTGCTGCTTTGGTGGTGGAGAGGGCAGTGCTACAAAGTCACCTCCTCTTACACCCCGACCTCCTCGCTCACCCCTGGGAGCTCCACATGAGGATGACGACCGCGATGCGCCCACCCTGGACGCTCGTGGCTACTACTATTATATACATCAAGGGGGGGAGGTGGATCTAGGTTCCTCTTTGGGGAGGACATTTCGAGGGCACCTTAACCAGCTGATCCACTCGACATACCAATATTGCTTTAAATCTTTCAAAGATCAGGACCTAGCCGACTTGACGTACATTCACACGACATTGCTCATGCGATTCCCTAATCCGAAAGTGGAAGGGTTCTCTAGGCAGTGGCTCGAGGAGTATGTCAAGAATTTCTTGAAAAAAATAAGTCTAGTGTACGGAGGGCGGCAAAGCGAACATTTGAATCTGAGGGTCACAACTATCGCCCTGGAAATGTTCACGACAAGGAGTGGGAGAAAGCCCAGGGCGAACTGGAGGACGAGAGAGCGGCAAGTGCTAGGGCGCATACTCGGCGGGTGGAGGCAAGGGCGCAGCAAACGCCCACGCGTTACGGCTCGGACGGAAAAGCAGCACAGAAAGATAAATTTGTGAGTGCACGTATTTTCATTTGAATTGATTTAATTTGTGGTAATAAGGTTAGGTTTGTGATATTTTTTAATTGATATATAGAAAAATATTACTATGACCCGCCCAAGCCGAGAGATCCAGAGATACAGAGAGAGCCACTCCGAATATCAGACATAGTGCTGGCTGTATGAAAATAACAAAATCAATCGCGACGAATTTGAAAATGCATGTCGTACACTACAGCCTGTAAGTGTGAACTTTTTAAAAAAATGAGTGTATGAAAAATTATGTATCCATTTGTATTAATTAAAGGTTTTGTTGTTTTTTTTCTTTTCCAGAGTCAGGGAGTCCCTCGAGAGGTCCCAGGATCTGAGTAGCTCAATCCTCCGAGTGTTTTTGGGCCCGTCTTCTTTTGGCCACAGTTGTATAGCCCCCATGCATCGCCTATTTGGGCAATTTTGTAATATCCAATGTAATTAAACACTTGATTTTGGCCCAAAGTCTTCTTTTGGCCACAGTTGTATAGCCGCCATGCATCGCCTTTTTCGGCAATTTTGTAATGAACAGTTTCTCCAATATAATTAAACATTTGATTTTGGCCCAAAGTTTTTGTGCAATAAAATTGTTGTTGTTTTATTTGTTAAATGTATAGGGAAAAAAAAACGCAAATGACCATTTGGATGGGTCCTACCAAGGACCATCCAAATGGTCATCTGCTTTTGTAAAAAAATACTCATGTGTGCGGTAATGATTTTTGCGGTAATTCTCCCGGTAATGCTTGCGGTAACGGCCGCAGAAATAAGCACGGAAAATAGCCGGGCCGATGACCGCGCGCTTTGCTGAAGGACCATTACCGCGAGCATTGACTCTAGCATTACCGCCTCCGAGATTTTTTGACTTGAACTTTTTCTTTGTTTTTGTGCGTCTATTTGAGCAGTAATGTGCTCCAAATGTCATAGTGGCCGTTTGCGTTACATCTACCGGAAAGAAATATAGAAAGCCCATTAACTTTCATAGTGGATAGAGTCAAGCTCCCTTTTTTTATCATCACTAAAATTATCTTAAAAAACCACTTTATTAGCATGTGTTTTCTATTGTAGGATTGTGAGGTTGTTGCAATAGTGCTTGTGCCATCTCTGTAATGACTTGCAATGCATAACAACAGAAAGGTCTTTGAAACCTCTTAGTACTTGGTGGAACGAGGCTCAAATTCACCCTAGTGTTTTCTCTTAATATTGTCTAATGTAATGAGCCAAGTTTCTTTAAGGCTCCGTCTACTTTTGCATGAAATATGACTATCAAGCCCCCACTCATATGAAATCTTGCTCTCGAGATGTTAAAACAAGATGCATCGTCGTCTAAGTTCTCATATCATAAATGCCAAGGAAAAAATCAAGCTACCATTGGAAATTGACAACCATGATTACAAGTCATTTTTGAACACTTAAAACCTACTTAACAATTTCAAAGAAATAAAATTTTACATTGTTTCTCTTAACAACCTCACTTGAAGCTCACCATCTCCTTTTGTTCTTTTCTCAATTTATCACTTGCAATTGCTGTCTCATAGAGCAACTTCAGGCAGCATGCATAGTTGGCAATATTCCACTTGCTGTTGAGATGTAGAGAGAAAGAGAGAGAGAGACGATACAAGAGACATCGTTGAAAGGACGCCCTTTCAACAACGTTTTCATAAAGATTTCTCAAAGATTCTGTAAAGATTCCACATGAAGATGGTGATGAAGTAATGAAGATGAAGATGGATGCTGCAACAAGAAGATACGAGTTCATGGACGTCATCGAATATCCTGTTATTATTATTTTGAGCCATTACGGCCACTTTTGTAATGTTTACGGGAACCTCATATTTTAAGTCGGCACTTGTATTTTGGCCGCAGATGCTTGTATAATGAGAAAAGCCAACTCAGTTTCTTGTAATTAAGCTCTGTAAAAGCCTAGGGACAATTCAGGTCATTTGGCTGGACATTAGGTTTGAAGGCTTTGTATATAAGCCGAAACCTAAGGCTTTCTAAAGGACACATTACGTTATCTCAATTAATATACAGTCGTGGGTTCTGCAACACACAGTAGTGATCTTCACGCATACACACCGTTGCACACACTAATCACATTGCAGATATGAGAGTAGGAGCATGTTAGCATCGAGGAGCTCTCCGCATCGACGCAAGCAATGCAAGCCGAGGACCACATCGCGAGCCCGCCTGCTACGAACTATATTTGGTCGTAAGTACCTCAAACGACATCCGTTCTGAATGATCAAGAAGTTGTTAGAATCAGGGCGAGAAGCTCTTCGTGTTGATGTCTTTGCATATCAGTTCTGGACACTTTGAAAATTGCCGTGTTGAGTCTATCGCGATAGCGATTAGAGGTTTTACAGTTATGGTTTTTAGGGTTTAGGTGTTTAGCCATATAGGATATGTCCTTGTCAGTCTTGCCCTCTGATTTCAAGTCATTCCGATATGATTTGAGACTGTTTCGAGCTTGTAGTGTTTCGTAGGATGCGTTGTCTGTTTCTTTGCTTTATGGTAGTGTTGTGGTAGGATTAGTGACTATAGAGTGTTGTTCGTGTCTAGCTCACGGTTGACAACCCAGAGATTGCCTCCATGCCCTAGTCGGGTCAGCTACGTCCTCAGATTGACAATTTGTTGGTCTGTGTTCTCGCTCTGCTCCATCGCCCGTCGCGGCGTACCCGCTAACATTGGCGCCGCTGCCGGGGACGAAGCGCATAAACTAGCGTAGACCGCATCACTCGTGTTTGATAGTATAGCGTTGCTCTAGAGTTTTCTAGAGTGTTGTCACCATTTTCCTTCTTAGTGGGAAGTCAGAGAGCAGATCTCTTGACTGAGGGATAGCCAGGGAGCCTGCGTCTCCGAGGTGGTCCACCATGAGGTTGAGGTATGGTTATATTATTTGGTTGTGTGTTTATATTAGGTTTTATGGTTTGTGTGTTTGGTTGTGCCTATAGTTGTGAATAACTTGAAAGAGAAAAAAAAAACGCAAAAGGTAAGCAGGAGGCTGTTTGCTTGCCAGAAAGCAAAAACAACCATTCAACCATCCAAAGTAGGACTTTAGGTAGTGTAGGAGATCTGATGTTGATCTAGAGCAATTTTGACATGAAAACGTGCTTGAAAACACAGAAGGCGGAATTGTGCTGATTATGGTAAAAGTGCTCTAAAATGGTCGTTTGAAAGCCGATTTGACTGCTTGTTTTTGCATTGGAGACCTTAAGGTAGGGGGAAAACACAGATTTGGTCCAATCCAAAAAAAAAAAAAAAAACTCTAGAAAACCCAAAAAACAGAAATCTGAAACCAAATCGGCAATTTTTTTTAAAAAAAAGTTTGAGCTCAAGACCTTGTTTTGCATATGCTCTAGAGTTTGTATGTGAAATTTCATAGCATTTGCATCAGTACTTGTGCATCTAAGTGGGAATTTGCTTTTTTTGAGTGTAAGGAAGTGAACTGTGAAATGCTTGAATCCAAAGGAAAAGAAGTCCAAATTGAATGAAACTTTGGGGATAGGCTTCTAAGGGCATTGGGAACCAAACTGTCCAAAAACAGAAAAAAAAATCACTTCCCACTGGCTCTCTGCTGAGTCTATCTTGCGATAGACTGGTGAATTGGAGATAGACTCACAAACAGGCAAAACCCCTGATACCACACGTAAAACACATCAATACAAGGCTGCTCCCAAAAATTGAGTGTACTTGGACACCTGCTTGACCACCAAACCTCGAGTTTGGTGTTTAGAGTCTAAGTTCAGAGACAAATTGGGTAAAAGGGAATTGACCAAATTTCCAAACCTTATGAAACTTGGTATACATGATCTACAGAGGGTAGGGAACACATCTGTGAAGAGAAAATTTGAAAAAAGTGTCATTTTGGCATACTTGGTGAGTCTATCGTGATAGACTAAGAACCCAGTGATAGAAACTGATTTTTTCAAAAACCTCTGTGGCATAGCTTGGAAAGGTGCTATCAAGGACACATAAAAATTTTGAAGTCATTTGGACATCAAAAAGTGGGTCTAAGACCATTTGAGAGGATTCAGCTTGTAGAAAACACCAAATCTGGTCTAATTGACAAAGTAAAAGTCCAAACCACTTGAAAATTGGTAGGACTAAGGAGAGATGTTGGAACACAGTGGTATAGTCAAAGTTCAAGTTTGACCTATAAAAGGGGTACTTGCTGAGTCTATCGCGATAGACTCAAAGCAGAGCCAAAGAAATTGAAATTTTCAAAACCCTCTGAAGCATAGCTTGTTCAGCCTCTCAGGTGGTTACACACAAAATCTGGTGGATTTTGGACAATTGGGAAGTCATCCTAAGTCTATTTTCTAGTGATCAGATAGACTCAAAATTCTAGAGTTGGAGTTAGAGACCTAAGAAAAAGTCCAAAACAAGTGGAAATTGGTGAGCAAGGTGTACAAAGCATAGGGAACACAGTGGTGAAGAGAAATTTGGAAAATTTTCAAAACTGAAGAACTTGCTGAGTCTATCGTGATAGACTGGGGCTTTTTCACAAAAATTGAAATGTTTGAAAATTGACCTCAGGGCCTTGTTCTACATGTTGTTGTGAGCCTATGGTTAACATTTGAGTAAATTTGGAGTATTGTAAGTGCATCTAAGAGGATTACTTCATAAGATCAGAAAAGAAACTCTTGTTTGATGCAAGTTACAAAGGAAAAGTATTCCAAATAGGTTGAAACTTTATGAGTAGTATCTCAAGAGAAGGGGGAACTCAAATCTGTAAAAACAGGTGAACAATTGTATCCCAGTACACTCTGGTGAGTCTATCACGATAGACTCAGAAATTCACTGTAGAAAAATCAAAATTCAAATCTGACTTCATATTTGGGTTCAGAAGGCCCATTATACCCTGTACACAAAGTTTGAGTGCATTTGGACATCTGCAAGGGTTACTTGGTGAGCTTATCGCGATAGACAAGTGAGTAAAAAATTTTGAGATTTTTTTTTTTGAAACCAAGTATACCACTGGGTTTATCATTGCCTAAGGAGTGCACACACCAGTTTTGGGCTCAAACTGACCACTTGCAAAAACATCAGATAGAGCAACTTTCCAAATTACATCTCATTGTTTTGGTCATAACTTTCACATACGGACTCCGATTCCAAAAGTTTTTTTATCAAAACATAGCTTGAGAGCAGCACTACAGATCTTAGAGTAAATTGACCCAATTGGTTGCCCGCGGCATGCATTTTGGTCAGTTTTGAAAAAAACGTTGTTTAAGGCCTCAAAATGCATCCGGAAGTCAGGGGTGTCTAAAACCGACAATTTGAGAGAATTGTGAGAAAACGCTCATGGTTTTGGACATAGTTTTGGATTTTCCCTGCCCAAAACACTTGAACACATTGAGAGAGGTATTACTACAGCAAGCTAGAGCTGTTAATCCTAGAAGTCGTGTCTACATCAGACTCAGACTCAGCTTATACAAGCACATGGATTGCAGGGATAGATGAGCACCTGCCCATAATAGATCTTCCAAACCTACAGTACATAAAGACAAATTTTGTGGAGAGAGTTTGGACGTATAACCATGAAAGTGAAGGACTATATAGGTATATTAATGGAAATCAATTCAACCTTTACAGTTGCTTAGAGCCTTACCCAGATGAGGTGACAGAGTACAAGCTCTTATATGTCTATACATACGAGGTCGATCGACAATGGACATCTTTATTTGTTGACAAGTATGGACGAGAATATAGAGCTGTAGAAAGCACAAATCCGCGAACCAAATTAGAGATGAGTGGATATTTGGTCAATGAAGGACCTCAGATACATCCACCAAACACACGAACTTCTAAGAGAATTCCAAAGAGGGGACCACCACCTGGATTTCCTCCTAGAGCGATAACGAGAGATGAAACGATACCAGAGAGGAGTATGGTTCCATACTTTGCACCCCAAAGTATAAGACCATCTCAGCTAAGAAAATGGGTAAATAGAACGTACAATGGCATAGGAGACCCATACGCCCATGTATCAACTTTGAAGAAAGTCCTACGAGCAGAACGAGTAGAGGACTTCCACACGCAGTATGAGGGGTTTGGACTTACATTGGAGGACAATGCACAAGGATGGTTTGAACTATTGAACCGGAGAGAGTTCACAACCATTGAGAAAATGTTGGATGAAATTGTTCAAGAATTCACCAAGAGGGGCATAAAACATAACACCCTTCCTAAGATTCAGGAATTTAAACAAGGCGAAACAGAAACATTGAGACATGCAATACTGCGTTCCAAGCAATATGTTGCTAGATGTCCTACCCAAGAGTTACCCACGCCAGAACGTCAGATCCTATGCTTCATCAGAGGGCTTAGGAATGAGAATCTCCAAAAGGACCTATACATGAAAAGATACCAAACCTTGGAAGAGGTGACCAAAGCGGCAGTTGACCTAGTTGAAAATTGTGAATTCTATGAAGATGGTCATAAGAAGATGAATGATGCAAGTGAGAAAAAGAAAATCGCTCTTGAGGATCAAAGAGGGAATCTAGGACAAAAACAAGTAAGTGTTGAGGAGCAAATCATAGAGAATGTGATGCAATGCATCAACCACTCTCACAGAGTACCAGCCTATAGAGTTCCTCAACTTGACGCAGGTGCATGACATGTGGAGGGGACCATGCGACGCAGCATTGTCCTGACTATAGACCTAAGACTCCACCAGGGTTTGAGCATGTTATGTCTCAACCGCCTAGATATCATCCTGTAGCGGAACAAGTGTTCTTAAGTGAAAGACCCATAACTGCTAGAAATGCATATGTGAGTCATGAGCTTCAAATAGAAAGAAATGTTGTAGATCAGAGGCCACTTCAAGGTCAATATCAAGTATTGCCACAACAACCAATACGTCCATGTGACAGATGTGGTATTAATGATCACTTGATTAAGGATTGTCCACACCATGATATCATGATAAATGTATATTGTAATGAGTGTGAAATCACACATATGATTTTGGATTGTCCTAAGAATCCAAGAAAGAAAGGTCTGACTGCTTTTCCATTTCTTCGTCCAGCTTCTGCTCTTCAAGTTTGTGATGGAATCTTCGTCTTCTTCTTGGTTTCTGGGGCCAGCTTGATCATCCTGAGTATCTGGGGGGCCGTGGTCCTCTAATCCTTCCTCAGTCTCATCATCACCACCATATAACTCTGCCAAGCCAGTCAAATCCGTGGCCTCTTGCACCGTGTGCACCCTCACCTACCCGTGGGGTTGGCTTGTAGTTTGGAGATTTGCAATTTGTGCAGCCATTGTTTAATTATCAATCAGAGTGTTTGGAATTGCATCTCCTTTTGGACTACAGTATCTTCCAATTCCTTGACTCTGTTGTGCAGATTCTCATTTTCTTCCTTAATGGACTTGAAAGCGAGGCTTTCTCTTTCAATGTCTTGAGGTGGTCCTTGTTGTTGTCTTGAGCTGGTCCTTGTTGTTGTCTTCTTTCTAAGTCTACTATTTGCTTTTGCAACTGATCCTCAGCTCTAAGTGCACTTTCAACTATCATAAACCTCTGTTTTCTTTCCAATTCTAGCTCTCTCTTCAGTGCCTCCACGTCTTCTTGTGGTTGGGCCAGTGGTGTTGCTGGTAGCAACGTCTTTTGCTTTTTTGCTCTTTCTATCTCCCTTGCCTATATATCTATCACTACTCTCAAATCCTTCATTTCAATTTGTAAGTCATCAATCATGACTTGTAAATTTTTTACTGCCTCCAGAGCATCTTGCTTTTCTTCCATCAACCTCTGGATTTGTTCATCTCTATCATTGACATCTTCAAGAAACATAGAGATGGTATCTTCACAAATAGCATTGTAACTTTTTGACTCCTGGAAATTTTCCTTGAGGAGGTCTATTCTGCTTTTGAGACCCGAGATGTCAGCATCTTTAATGTTGATCAGTGTAAGGTTGTCGTCTCTTTGGAGTAAAAACTCCATGGCCTTGCTAAAGAGTTTAAATAATATAAATATAGATATAGTACTAAGTACTGTGACTTTTTGACTGAGGTGAGAAGTCAAAACTAACGTCCATTGCTCCCAAATCCAGGCTGATACTAGCTCCCAACTCAATTACTTGAGAAGAGGACGCTACTTGTTCTCTTGTCAGATCCACCACTATCTGCTTGCCTTTATCAAGGTGAGATACTGTTCCAGTGGGTGGATGGTCATCTGTCCTTTCTTCTTCTTCTCTATGGGGTGGTGTAGGGACTCTCTCATCATGAGGGGAGCTCTCTGGATGTGGAGGAGAGTCGTCAGGTGGAGTTGGTTGCCTTTCACTTGCCACTGGCCTTGGAGAGGGAGGTGGTGCTTCCTCATCTATTGTAGTTGGCCTCAATTGATCTCTTAATGTTTGGAGATCCTCCTCTTCAAGTGGAAGCTCTGGATCATTCGTAGCATTCCTCTCTTGGATGTATCTTTCAAACCAGTCCAACTCAAAGGCTGGATTGTTGGCATTCTTTGGTCTTAGTGTGTAAGAGCTACTAGAGGGTTTCCAGGTGGCGCCTACATTTCCTTGTAAAGATATTTCTAGGACAAACCCTTCTAGCATTCTGTCCATCTTGGAAATTTTCTGCACCCTAGTGTTGTGCTCAGTCTTAGCTCTTCTCTTCTTCTGTCTCAATCTTCCTTCCTCATCCTTTATCTCCTCTTCTCTTTTCTCTTGGGTACTCCTGGTAACCCTTTTCAGTGTGCGTCCTCCAATGGTGTTGATGGAAGGAGGCACTCTCCTTTTTGGTCTTTCATCAAGCTGCTACCTTAGAACAAGATAGTCATTCTAATGAGGGGCAGGCAGCATCTGATCACTTGCTCCTATTGCATGATAGATCAGCCTCGTAAGCACTTCTCCTCCTGCAATGTAACTGGGGTTGTCTTCCCGTATTCTTGTCACCTCTTCAAACAAATACGAAGCATGATCTATGTAACATTCATATTCTGCTTTTATAACCCAAGTCATTGTCGCCGGACAGAACTCCATGTGGTGTAGTATATATGTTTGGTCTTTTGCTATAACTCAGCAAAGGCACTGATTGTAGATCTGAGTGATTACCACCACCTTTTGGTTTGCTATGTCCTTGAAGGAAGGCAGTTTGATTTTCTCAGGTAGACCACCAGATTCTTCCTCCTTTACCTCATGTTTAGCCCATTATCTGACACCTTCAGGGCTTCCTTGATAATCTCTTTGGTGATTTGAATCTCCATCATCTCATTGTCAAGCCCTGACACTCTACAGGTTCCTTCTTCTTGGATTGTTTGAATTAATTGGTGCACCCTTTTGAAATCTATTCCCACCGGTGGTAGGGACACAAATTCCCATAACCCTACTTTCTTCAGCCATGATCTTTGTGGGGACCTCTTCAAGTAGTTCTCTGCTTCTTTTGGGATCATGACTGTGTCCACTACATAGCCCTTGTCATCCACATAGGATCCCTGATAGATTTGGAAAGCTGCTACTTGTTGTTCATCTGCTGGGATCCATGTGGTTGATGGCTTCAGAGAGTCTAGCAACAGTGTGAAGGGTTGTGCATCATCCATTGCCAGCTTCTTGCCTTTCTTCTTGCTTGGGGAGGCTTCCATGGATTCTGAATTCATAAGCAGGGGTTAATGTATTATCATGGTACATATTTTCTAAATTGATTATCACTTAAGCATGCATATAGTTGAGCTCTCTTAATCCCCAAGATGAGTTAGTGAAAAATGTTAGCAGATAGAAAGTGTACTTCCTATTTGCAACACTTAGTTGTTCTCGGAGGCGGGGTGACCCTTTAGGTGGTTGCTGCCATACTTTTTGGTCATTGTATGACTCAGGATGGCTTCCCATTTCTTTGGACCTTTAATCAGAGCCGTCGGTTGTTCTCTTGGTGCCTATGTCACCAAGAACTATCATTTAGATGCTTTTCTGGCCCTTTGGTTGGTTTGTCGAGGTCATTGGCTTGCTACCTGTGTAATTTGGGTCTTTTCCGCTCACTTGGGGTCAGCTACACTTCTACAGGCCCTGTGAAATTAGGGTTTTCTAGGAGGCTTCTTCTGCGCTATCCGGGGTCATAGGTTTGTTCCCTAAGCTATAGGCATTGTGCCTTTCAATTTTGGTGTTATTTGGTGGCCTCTAGGTCTCCCTATCAATCATGTGACAATGTGTGTGCACAGGTTGGGATGGTGACTTTGGCAAGGTTTTGTGCCTAACTGAAGTAAACAACACTTAGAGTCAGTGTTGACGAGCATACCTCTCATATCTGGTGTAGGTCGAAAGTCCGTGCGCAATGGATGAGCTCCTGGAAGTCTCGAAAGCTGTAGGAAGCTCTCTCTCGGAAGGTGAAATGACACAAATGAGAGTTTTCTAGCCTATCTTCCCTATATGTGATCGGGGCTCCGAAATGAAATTTTCCCATCTTTTACCTGTGGCCATAGCTTTTTGTGAGATGCGGTTTAGGCTCACAAATTTTCTTATTTGGACCTCGTTTGCTCCAGTTCCACCAATTTTTGCAGATTTGTCCTTTTGGAGGTCTCGTCATGACGATGGCCAGTTTTTCCCTGTCACCTTCGCACTTCATAATTTTTCTGTGTTTTCTTTACCTTGCTCTGATCAAGCGTCTCTTCTGTTGCGTTTCCATCTAAATTATGGATTTTTTCTTTATTTTTTCATTCAGCTTCATAAGGTGACTTGTGTCATTTAAGGTTGTTGTTTTGTTGCTTGTGATTCATTGGCTATTGTTTGGCTACCACTCTTCTCTTGTCTATGTACATTCTCGCTCTCAATCGTCAACCTTGGCCTATTTTCTGCTATTTTTCAATGATTTTTGGCCAGTTTTGACTCGCTTTACAGTATATACACATCCGTAGGGGCTCATATATGATCATTTGGTCCCCAATTCTGATTAATTATGAGGGAATATTCTTTTCCCAAAAATCACACAATAAAACACAAAATTGGTTGAAAAATCAATCACAAACATTGCCCTCTAATATATGACTGAAAAATCAATCACAAACATCGTCCTCTAATATATGACATGAGTCCGCATTTGGAATGCCTCCCCCCCTCCTGATCGGAGTCCTCTCGGACGACAGGGTATCGTCAAGGGTATGTGTTGTGCATGGGTTAAAAATTGTGCTAATGCGCGGCCTTGTAGTGTGGCCCTATTTGATGCATACTCTGTCAATGCATGGAAAAATTAATGCTGTGAGGAGAGGGAATTAGCAAGATTCTTATTGGCATTCGACGTCGAGGTTTCCTATTTGTTGTTGATTTGGTTGTCGGATTTTCTTTGCAAGTAAAAGTTGTAACTCCACAGCTCTTTGTTTGATAGTCTTCTTTGCAAAAGTTGCTTGGGTTGCCGCTACTGTCGATATGGCCGTGGACTGTGTGGACAGAATTGTCGTGGCTGAATTGGCAGTCATATTTTTCTCTTTTGCTTGCCATTTGTATCTTTTTTTTGTATGCGTGTGTAGGTTTATTGCTTCGTCCTTAGTCGTCATTGCTGTTCTGCTGATCGGCACCCACATAGATCGGTTTGCTGGTTTCATATGTAGTGAGTGTTTGCCTGCTTGGTGTTGCTTGTACTGAAGGGAGTTCTTGTTGCTTTGGTTTGGGGATCCAAATGCGAGTCGCATTTAAGTGGTGAGCATACTCTTCGGGATCCATATCTTTTTCATTCCCTTGGTTGTTGCTTTAACTGTGTTCTTCTGTTGACTTATGCTGTTGTATTATGGTTTATATGCCAGGTCGCCTCTATCCTTTCGTACCCCTACTTTTTTTTCGCGTGTTGCTAACCCTGATCTATTCACTTTTGTCTGTGTTGTCTTATTTTTGTAGTGAACATGGTTGGCAGTTCCCTGGTTGTTCTCCATGGGTATCGTGTTGTGCTTTATTGGCACCCATCCTTTTTGTTCTTTACCCTCGTGGTGCTATTATCTGGTTCTTCCAGGTTGTTTGAGCAAAAGCTACCACCTGTTGTTCTTGTGCATGCTGAATTTTGACTGTATCCGAATTCCAATCTATCTGCATATATATTCTTTCTGCCAAGGTTGTCCCAACAACATGGGGTGTAGTGTGCTTGCATCCTCAACCACATAAAACTTGTGGGGGTAAACATATTGATGTATTTGTACATGCAATATTGTCCAGCCCAATGTTCCTAGCGAATGTGATGTACTACTTTCCAGGGCTTGTTGAGTAGGATGTAGTTGATCTTCGATCTTGAGTTGTTTATATAATTTGTAAGAGATCATATTTGCTTGAGATGCGGAATCAAGAAATGTCGTCGATTCAACTTGATTGCTACCCACTTTGATTGCAATTATTGGTTCCACTCTATCTTCACCAAATTCGTTAATCGAATAGCATTTATTCGTAACGGTGATCCACTTTGTTGTTGTTGTCGTAGAAGCCTTCTTTTTGCAATGTGTTCTTTTGCCTCTGATTGTGCTTCTTCTCATACCCTCTGTTTCTGCTTCATCCGTTGTTTTTCTTGATGGATTTGTTGAAGCATATCCCGCGTTAGTGGTAAATGATACTTTTTTAACCGACACCCACTAATCCAATTTGGAATTTCTTCTCCTGCCAATGTAGCAAGTTTGAGAGCTCCACTTTGTGATAAGTCACTAATCACAAAGGGTCCCATCCCTTGTTTTTTAAGTTTTTTGGCATGTTGCTTCAAAGTATAAACAAGTACATAATCACTTGTTTTGAACTCTTTCGTACGTACACACTTGTCAAAAAACTCTTTTTGTCTTCTCTTTTTAGCATAGATCGAAGCTACAGCTCTTAGTAGAAGTTCATCTAGATTTTCAAGATCATCTATTCTTGAAGAGAGCTCATGCCCTGTCCATTCTAAGTGTTTCGCTACTCATAGAGTTGGAACTAAAAACTCTATGGGTAATATAGCGTTTAGACCAAACACCATGTTGTATAGTGTGGTTCCGATTGATGATTTGTAAGCTACCCTGTATGCCCATAGTGTTGACTGTAATTGTTGATCCCAGTCTGTCCTTGACTTTGATACAATCTTCGTCAAAATAGTGCATAGTGTTTTATTTGTGGCCTCGGCTTGTCCATTTGTCTGTGGATGATATGGAGCTGATTTTCTATGTATGACCATGAATTCCTCTAGCAGATATTGAATGACCTCATTAAGAACATGTGTTCCTCGATCACTGACAATTTCTATTGGTAATCTGTATCGTACAAACACATTCTCATACACATTTCTATTGGTTCTTGCGTCTGCTTTTTGTGTGCTTTGGCTTTTGCCCATTTTGTGAGATTAGTCCGTAGCCACAATGATATATTGGGTATGGGTGTGATATGAGGGGGTGAAATAGGTCCCACAAAATCAATTCCCCATTTTGCAAATTCCTATGCTCCCATCATTGGCCTTAGTGGCATCTCATCTCTCTTTATCGACACTTAGTGCGCTGACATGCGTCACAACGCTTTACAAACTCCTCAGTATCCATGTGTAATGTAGGCCACCATATTTCTGCCGTTAAGACAATTTTTGCCGTCTTATCCTGGAAAATGGCCTCCACTTATTCCTCCATGTGCGTGTTCTAGAATCAGCAGGTATTCACTTTCACTTGCACACATTCTAAGTTGATTGTCCTTTCCTCTCTTGTAGAGTTGATTTCCAATTAAATTAAAGTCTCGAGCGTCCAACTCTATAGCCCTTTTTTGCTCTTTTGTTATGTTGTCAGGAAATGTCCTTGTTGTTAAGAAATCAATGATATATTGACTCCATGCAGGTGCAATGTTTACCTGAAACAATGCCGCGTGATCCATCGGTCGTTTGGCACTACATATAGTACAATTGTTAACATAAGCATGTGTGTCAGCATACATAGTTGGCCAATAAACTCCTAAGTGTTTCAATCTTTGGTGTGTTTTCATTGTTGAACAATGAAATGCACAATCTTGGATGTGTGCTTCTGTAAGATAACACTCGAATTCCTCTAGATTTATACATAATCGTAGAATTTGGTCCGAGCCTAGATGGTACAGTCGTCTTGCAATCAATTGAAACTTTTTTGTTTGTTGTTTGAAAGGTTTGTTGTTTGGATCTGTCCTCCTTGTTATCAAATCTTCCTCCAAAGGAAAGAATGCTAGCAATTTCGTGAGACCATTTGGGTATCATTTCAATATTGAAAAGATAAGCATCAGGTATGTCAGCATCTACTCCTTCAGGAGCTTCCCCGTTTTGCAGCCTTGAAATATGATCCGCCCGTAGATGATTTTTACCCTTTTTTACTACCACTGTGAAGTCAAACTATAGAAATATAATAAACTAGTGTACAATTCTCCCAGTATTGCATGGTTGATTTACTAGATACAAAAGAGCTTGATGATCTGTGAAGAACACAAATTTGTTTGCAAGCAAGTAATGCCGAAATTTCTTTACAACATAAATCATTCCTAATCCCTCTCTTTTCGTGGTGGTGTAGCTCTTTTCTGCACTATTTAGCTGTCGGCTTGCATAACAAACTGGGAAATCCATTGTTCCGTCTCCAGGTTGAGCCAGAATACTCCCAATTGCATATGCATCAATGTGAACATGGAATATCTTTTCCCAATGTGGTGCTTTAAGTATATGTGCTGATACAGGGTTTCCCTTAAGTTTTTGGAATGAAGTTTCACACTCCTTAGTCCAGTCGAAACTGACTAATAAGCGATATAGTGGTTGTGCAATGACCGCATACATATATATGAATCTTCGATAATATCCGCAGTGTCCCATAAAGGATTGTACTTGTTTGGCATTAGTAGGCCTGGGCAAGTCTACTATGAATCTAATTTTGTCCAGGTCAGTGGTTATGCCATTTCTTGAGACAATATGTCCTAAGATTCGGCCTTGTCTTACCATAAAAATGCACTTTTCCGGGTTGAGACACATTAGGAAATTTCAGAGGTCATTTGGAGGGCCATATGAAGAGAGAGAAAAATAGAGCGCGTCCAATGAGCATGAAGGCTACGTTACGTAGGAAAGTATGTGGAAAGACTCAAAAAATAGGAAAATAGCATAAAACTTTCACGAAACTAGGATTGTAGCATAGTAATTTCCTTCCTTTTACCGAGCTTTTAGGTGCTTGCATGTGGTCCCACTTCTGATATTCTCTTATGGTCATTAACGTACTGGAGGGTGACCATTAAGCCCGCACAAGATATTGGAATTCTAAAACACTTTCCCTCCATTAGAATGCTTTCAAAGTGAATCTCCCTCCACTAAAGCTTTTCTCTGAGAGCTATGGCGTCCACGTCTTCTCGCCCAAGAGCCTCCAGGTGTTTACTGTCTCTCACACCAACAACCAACAACTGCACTTTGCCTAGAAGGCCAAGTAGTAGCATATCCTTAATTACAATACCAGCTTCAATAAGTGCAGAGAACCAATGGGTTGGACAAAAGATAAACAAAGGTTCATGGGTCCTCATGCAACCAAGAAGACCCAAGAGGTCTAGTGGTATCAACTTTTACCGCTCAGCATGGAAGGCCAGGGTGTTGGATTTCAAAGTTGAAATCGGCAAAAGATCTGTAAAGGAAGTTCTTGTTCAGCATGTGTTTACCCATCCAGAGGTGATAGCAAACGGTGGAAATGTATCAGATATACATCAACCACGTTGTAATTGTAAGTACTCTTGACATGTGAACTTACTGATACTCTCATTATAACTTTTCTTATATATTTTGCAATGTTTCTCCCGCTTGTTATGAGTAATGTCTCCATTCTTCACAGCTCAATTACATTAGATTTGTCATTTGTACTTATTGATACTCTTAGTTTAACTCTTCTTATATATATTGCAGATGTTTATCCCTCTTCTTATGAGCAATGGGAACCTGTGGAGTGCATAATAGGCCTCTTCCATGTTGTTCATGCCCACATTGGTTCTCTACAGTACTCAGGGAGGAGCAGCAAAAGACTGGCTGATGAGGGAATCTTTTTTTATGACCACTTTTACCAACTCAGCTTAGGGAATAAGAATGGCATGCTGGTGAAAGTGCCTCTACCAACCGATTGGAACACTATGGACTGGCCAGTTCCCGAGGAAACAATGGTGGAGGCAATGCAAAGTAAGCTCTACAAGGATATACAAAGGTCTCTACGTATCTCTATTCCTACCAAACTGGTTAGAATTGCAAACTTTTGTCCTGTTGCACTCTTCATAGAGCTGTTTCATAGCTACAACATCCGAGTTACAAAAACTATGTTCATGTGCAAGTCATTTCAGCAGTCATCCTGTGACAAACTTCTTGACAAAGGATGGTATGCAAAGGAAGAGATTGGTTTACGGTGCAAGGTCGCGCTTGATACTCTAGTTGTCAAGTACATGATTGCAAGCCAATCACTGTTACTCTCATTTTGGTATATGCGATCACAAATGCTAAACAGTAAGTACATTCCTATGGACCAGGTTTCTGCAGGTTTGGAAGATAATCCTACTGTGGATGTGGAAGTGATTGATAAAGAGCATGGACT
This sequence comes from Adiantum capillus-veneris, assembly GCF_014529385.1. Taxonomy (NCBI): domain Eukaryota; kingdom Viridiplantae; phylum Streptophyta; class Polypodiopsida; order Polypodiales; family Pteridaceae; genus Adiantum; species Adiantum capillus-veneris. The sequence continues at coordinate 35,211,793 of NC_140958.1, read as the reverse complement.
ACTATTGGTGGTTACAATAAGGGGGCTATGCAGTCTTCATCATTTGCAAAATGACATCATTGAAGAGTCAATGGACAAGGACCTATCAGATTTTTCCTTTTTCCTAGCTGGCCGTAAGGTGATGCGGCGAAGGGAAAAAGATATTTTGTGCAAAGAGTTGGATGGTCGGGTTGAAGTAGTGTCAATGTAACAGATATTCTTGTGAACCCAAGTGTATACAAATGACTTTCAAGACATGAAGTTTATTGATCTCATTTTTCAATTGTGCCCTGTGAAAAAGTGTGCTTGAAATACATTTCTTTACCACGTCAAATCTCTCTCTCTCTCTCTCTCTATATATATATATATATATATATGTATATATATATATATATATATGTATATATATATATATATATGTATATATATATATATATATATGTATATATATATATATATATATGTATATATATATATATATATATGTATATATATATATATATATATGTATATATATATGTTAGACAAGACAAAGACATGATAGAAGAATCATCTTAATTCATTAGAAAGTACAAACTCGTCCGTGAACAATGGACTGAGATACAATTTTTGTAAGTATGGAATCAGAATGTCTTCAAGGTAAAAATCGAAGGAATGCCCCTCGAAAGAAGGTGGTGAGACAGTTGTTCCCGGCGGATTTAGTTCTCCCTTTTCAGGAGTATCATCAATTAGTAGTGTATTAGTTGCATCAAAGGGTACACAGATTTGGCTAAACGGTTTGTACAAAAGAGGTAAGCCTGGTTTTTTAGGGTGGTAGTGGCCCTCAACGGTAACGCATTTTCTTTGATCATACAAAAAGGAAAAATCTGACGTGTGAGCTTGGCATACACTGCAAACTATTGCAACTAGTGGCAACAAGTTTTGCCTTTGCATTGAAGACCATATGGCAACTCTGAAGCGTGGAAGAAGAAACTGAATAAATTCCTTGGTTCCTAGACGAACCACGACTCGACAAGCTCCCATCGGAAACGTTTGCAAATCCTCAAAGGGTCCTCTGTCACCGAGAGGCACCCGCATCAACAGCAATCCATTGACGTCCAAGATAATCAACCTCTGTAAAAGTTGACAAGTACATATAAGTAGTTAGAAGCTGAACATATTTTGCCATAATTGAATAGACATTACCGGAACAACCGTATCTACAGGTAGCAAGGGTCCATACTGGGTCTCTGTAGTGTTCATTTCGTTGTTGCTCTCCTCTGCTTTATCTTCATAGTCATCATTCACATCTTCATCAGGGGTCTCCCCCATGGCTCTTTCTGCCTCATTCAAGGTTTCTTCCAAGGTCTTTTCGTCTCCCTCAGTTGATCGGCTTGCCTCATACATCCTTGCATGATCCATATCATTTTGCTCATCCCTAGGCCTGCTTTCCTCATCCATATCCTTTTGCTCATCTATAGGCCTACTTTCCTCATCTTGGGTTTCAGCCATAGGCTCTTTTGGCTCCTCCACTGCCTGACTTGGCTCTTTCATTGTCTCCTCCGGTTGTACCTTAGCACCTTCCATATGCTCATTTGACCTTTCCTCATCCTCGGCTCTTTCATCTTCTGCTGATATGACCCCCTCGGCCCGTTGTGATTCCACTGTATCGGATGTGGGGGTTTGTCGTGGTGGCACGTCATGTTTTGTAAGATCAATAGTGCGCTCATCCAAGCCGCTATCTTCAAGCTCTCTAGGGCTAGACATAGTAAGCAGGTGTTGTATTAAACTTACCCGGTATCTTTGCAAATAATCATATGTGTAGTTTTTTAAAGCACTCTGCAAAATTGAAAGACCACATGGTGAGAATTCTTTTATAGACTAAACCAAAACTAACTGAATGCATTGCCAAATGGGTACCTTAGTCATGAAAGGTTTTAATGCAAAGTAGCTTTGCAGGACATATTCTACATGGAGAAGACATCTCCAGCTGCAAGAATTCCCATCGGTTTGATTTGGGACAGGTACTTCTTTGATTGGGGCCTTGTATAGTTCATACCTTCCACATAGCTTGCCATAGGCAAGCAACAACCTCTTTATACAACTGCACAAAGTAATGTCAAGATGTTAGCATGAGGCTTCAAATTTACATGGATATCTATAAGAAACACTTTCTGATACAAAACACTTACAGCCTAATTTCAGGGTGGGTTCCTTTTATTGAATTGAACACCCACACTGCTGGTTGGTCAACATCAAGGCATATGAGACTCCAGTGATGGTTGTTCTCATATGGAAAGATGATCACAGTAACTTCCAGCATAGCACAATGGAGAAACCAACTCTCAAAGGTCCCAGATGGACTGTTCTTTTGTCTAATAATTACTGACATTTGTGGATCAAGGAGAAACACCTCTGTGTGAGTGTGCAGTGGGAGTTGACTTTTGATCAGGCTGCAGAGACTCTACCTGAGTTAGCAAACCTATTATCTGAGTTTTCAAAGCTAGCAAGATAGTAACACTTACTTAAGACAAGCATAGATAATTGTGTCTGAAATCTGAGCATCTGGATTCTGCAATAAATTAATGTCCACTTTTTCCAGAGCTAGCTTTCTGGCTCCATCTACAAATGGTATCTCTGCAAGCAAACCATTCTTCATTGAAAGTAGAGTTTCTTGATTGCTTGCCTCTATAGACAGGGTCACATTGCACTCTGTTTGCCTCTGGGACTCCACTGCTACTTTTGCTTTCTCCTTAAGCTCTGCTTCCCTCATGTCCTCTGTTTGGCGAGCAATAGTCTCTGCCCTTGCCCTTGTATTCACATCATGTGTGACATCTACAACTGTGAGTTGTGGCACTAGCTCCGGGGGGTATAACAAAATTTCCGTCATTTTCTTATCCTTGCAGACATTGGGGACCAGCAGTTTGTCATACCTCCACCTTATTCTTTTCAGTGTCTCACTATCTTTGTCCATTATAGTAACCCTGTGGGCATGGGCTGCAACAATGGTCATGTCACTGAAGTACTCTAGTAGGAAGTCCTCTACTGCTTCTTGTAGAGCCATTAATGCCACCACCTTCCACCTTTTGGTGCCCCAGGTAGCTTCATCACATATGGACCTCACCATCCTCTGGAAGGGCAGCTTTGGTATGCATAAATCTACACATTTCTGTGCCTTTCTGATTTCTCTGAAAAGTCCCATGCAGGTTTGCAGCTTCTTCATCCTTGGCCCTTTCAGAATTTTATTTGGTTTTCCAGGTCTTTTCTTTGGGGTTGCAGATCTGCTACTTGCTTTAGATGCTAATCCTGGTCCCTTGCCTGCCTTCCTTGCAGTGGCTTTTGTTCTAGCCATCTCACTGTACACCAAAAGAAGAGTCTCAATCCCCTTCTCTCTTTCTATGACTCTCTCTCTCTCTCTCTCTCTCTCTCTCTCTCTCTCTCTCTCTCCTTTCTATAGCTTAGCATATTTAAATAGAGAGAGAGAGAGAGAGAGAGAGTGCGCATTACTAAAGGCGCGCGCGGAGCACGTTTTTACCTCAACAAACACCTCCGCGCGCCGTTAGTATAGGGTAAAATAATACACACATACTCTCTCTCTCTCTCTCTCTCTCTCTCTCTCTCTCTCTCTCTCTCTCTCTCTCTCTCTCTCTCTCTCTCTCTCTCTCTCTCTCTCTCTCTCTCTCTCTGGTCAATGCACAGTACTAACGGCGCGCATAGAGACATGCACTACGGGTATGCCTCTCTACGCGCGCTTTTGGTATAGAGAGAGAGAGAGAGAGTATGTGTGTGTGTGTCTGTGTGTGTGTCTGTTTGTGTGTGTGTGTGTGTGTGTGTGTGTGTGTGTGTGTTTGTATTTTAAAGATGTGTGTCAGTGTGTTTGTGAGTGTGTGTGTGTGTGTGTGGGTGTGTGTGTTTGTATTTTAAAGATGTGTGTGTGTGTGTGTGTTTGTGAGTGTGTGTGTGTGGGTGTGTATGTGTGTGTCTGTATGTGTGTGTGTGTGTATGTGTGTGAGACTGTTTGTGTGGGTTGTTTGCTAAGACCGTGCTTGGTACTGTGACAGAAACAGAGATAGAGAGATACAGGCAAAGGCAGAGGGAGAGGCAGACCTTCGTTATGTCGATGGGTCGGCTTGCTGTCGGAGACGCAGACGACGGCTCTTGCACTCTCTCTCTCTCTCTCTCTCTCTCTCTCTCTCTCTCTCTCTCTCTCTCTCTCTCTCTCTCTCTTTCACTCACTCTCTTTCACGAGGTGTGGTTTTTCTCTCTCTTGACCTCTTTATATGACGTACAAAAGTATACGGTCTCAATAATGACCACACGTGTGACATCATGCAAATATACTCTAATTTATAGTGACACGTGGGGTGCCGCCATGTGTATCCGTTATAAGTGTGATTTTGAGAGAGAGAAAGAGAGAGAACAATAGAGAGAGAGAGAGAGCCAGAGAAAGAGAGAGAGTGATAGAGAGAGAGAGAGAGAGAGAGAGTCTTAGAGAGACAGAGAGAGAGGAAGAGAGATCAGATTGTGAGAGAGATAGAGAGAGGGAGAGACATAGATTGAGAGAGAGATAGAGAGAGGGACTCCTTACTCTCACAGAGAGAGAGAGAGAGAGAGAGGGAGGGAGAGAGACAAAGTCAGTTTGACACACAAAAAAGCAATGGAGGAGACACCTCCCTTGGAGTTCCTTCAAACCCCACCAACAAAAGGTGATCTCTCACTCTTTCTCGCTGTATTTCCAACAGTTGGTACAAATTGTGTGTGTGTGTGTGTGTGTGTGTGTGTCTCTGTGTGTCTAAACAAAGAAAAACCCAGACTGTTGTTCAACACACACACCTCAATACCCATACTTCCATAGACAGAGACACAAACACACATACACACAGACACACACACAGATATATATACATTGTCTCTTTCCCTACCCTCTCTGTACACATTACTAACGGCGCGCATAGCCAACCAAATATTGGCTCCAGCTCTCCCCGCGCGCCTATAGTATTGTTATGACTCTCTCTCAGTTGTACTTAAGGCGCGCGGAGAGAGTTGCAAAACGTACTTTTCCTTCCTTGCGCGCCTTTAGTCAAATAGAAAAATACAAAGAGAGAGAGAGAGAGAGAGAGAGAGAGAGAGAGAGAGAGAGAGAGAGAGAGAGAGAGAGAGAGAGACTAGGTGTGTTTTTGTTTGTGCTTTGGTGAGAGACAGATATATATATATATATATATATATATATTTATTTATTTATTTATTTATTTCTAACAGGAGGAGAGAGAGAGAGAGAGAGAGAGAGAGAGAGAGAGATCATGATGGTTTGGTTTTGGCAGAGTTGTCATGTTTCCTGATGGTTTTGACTTGTCATGTTTCCTGATGAATAGGATTAAGGTCTAGTAGGCAGAAGAGGCTGAAACCTGATCCAGAGCTTGTGCCACGATTTCAACCCTTGTAGGCTCAGCTGCTTAATGTATCTGCCAAAAGAACTGTTGACTTTTGTCAGGACATATCTGAAGAAAAGTCAATTGGTGAAGAACAATCAGAGAGGTCACCAGGGCAAGAGGATCCCTCACCCTACAAGGCTGTGGTGCCCTCTACAGTACTTCTGAAGAGAAATACAAGAAAGAGGAATATAGACTTCTCAGATGATACAGATGTGCTAGAAGGAAGTCCCTGTGCAACTAAATGTAAAGACAAAGAGGATGTGTCTTCTCTGGAAGACCCAGCTGCAACTGATGAGAGGCTGTTTGATTTTGCAGCATCTTGTGGTGCTGGGGACAAGTATGATCTATTTCATTCTATGTTTAATCCAAAGTTTGACATTGAAGACCTGTTAGCTCAGCACAGTAATTTCTTGCAGTCCTACAGAGATAAGTTTGAGGTGATGGTGCAGGTAGGAAGGGTTGTTCTGCCTACTATGACTCTTGTGCATTTAAATGACTGTGGTGGAAAGGGACAGGGAGTGAAGAAGTATAGGGAATTACCACCCTCTTGCCGACATTCAGCCTGCCCTTTGCATCAAAAAGAATGCAAACTCATTCAGGAAGCCTTTGGCTTTATGATTTACCTGAACAGCCTGTTTGGATTCCTCATGCAGAATCCTGATGAGGTGTTAGAGGAGCAGGATGCAGCACCAGATGAGGAATGCGAGGAGACAACTCATATGCAAGAAGTCGAGGAGGTTGAAGACACAGTCGACCTTGAGGTTGAGGCAATTGAAGTACAAAGAAGTAAGATGCTCTCTGTGAAAACCACAGAAATCAAACTTCCATTGGATGTCAGTAACTTCACTGAGAAGCATGCTCAGATGATGTTGCCTGCTGTGCCTGACTTCAAGATTGGAGACAGGACCTATATCTTCTTACATGATGTGCAAAGTGTGTTTTATTTAAGGGAGGATTTCTCCCTGGCTATTATTTCCAGAGTCCAAGAGGAGAGGAGTGGATTTGTTTCAGAGGATAGTAGTGATGATTAGGCGATGGAAACATCCAGCAATCCAATGGAATGCCTTCGAAGATGCTTTGAGAAAGCTGAAAAATACAAGGAGACACTACCTCATGAAGCCACCTTCCAAGCAATAAGACAAAGCCTAAGACCATCGAAAAGTAACAAAGAAGTGGAGGATTGGTTTAACCATTCAAGTCAGGGGTCAACTACATCTGTAGACCTGTGGCAAGAAAACCTCTTTCTGCAGGATGAGAGCTTCATGGTAACTCTCTCTCTCTCTCTCTCTCTCTCTCTCTCTCTCTCTCTCTCTCTCTCTCTCTCTCTTTCTCTCTCTCTTTGTGTCATTTCTGACATTGTATGTGCAGTCTTGGATTGCTGACAAGGAGGACTTCCTTCGGCGCCGGACAAGAGAGTATCGAGGAAGGGATGCGGCCCTAGCACAGTACCTTTCAAAGCTTTGCGAGTCGCCGATAGTAGTTTTTCACAATTCCATGTCACAAGAGGGTTAAATAGCAACTTAAACATTCAAGACACTATCACGCTTCTTGGGTGGACCGGTGCTGCCCAAAAGTGCAGATAAAGTCATTTTTGTGGACAAAGTGTTTGCTAGAGATTGTTTTGGTTACTACCCAGGCTATACAGGTGGTCAGGCAGCGTATTACTACACCTACACAGCAATGGCACTAGCTCTTGGTAGACAAAACCCAGATGAACTTTTAGAGTATGGCAAACATCTCATGATTCGTTACAAGGGTGACGTGCCAAAAAACAAAATTGAACCTGCAAAATCTTGATACACTTCAAGTAGCAATTGTATAAGATCATGTATTACATAAATTTTGTACAATGTCATCCACTCAGAGTATCTTTCTCCACTTGTGATTCACATACACCATTGTCTCTCTCCACCTTCGTTGACTTTCACGAGCTCCGGAGTTGTTGTATGCCATTGATCTTTTAGCTTTTTGTTGGTGTAAATGTCTGATGGCTTGTGCTGTTGCTGAATTTGCCAAGACTTCTTTTGCCTGCATTCGATGAATGATTCTACGATAGAACCATTCAAATAGTTCTCTCAAACTGTTAGCCTTGATTCGAGAGCCACCATATCGTGTGTGCCTGAAATAAGCATTTCTCGCCATGTAATGAGACTTTTCCATCCCTTGGGTATTCCATATTGCCGGGTTCCCATACTTCTGTATAAAATATGGCAAATGATTGAAGATGATGTGCTGGATATGAAAACAGATTAGTTAGAATGTTTTACAGTCACATATTTGCACATAAGAGAGAAAGAAATACATTATAATACCATGTAGTGAGTAATCTGGGTGTCTGTCCATGCTGTCTTGAATGATTTTTTCAGAAGGTTGAGATTTTCCTTGAACTTGTTCATATCACCTTGTGACCAGTCATCTTTGTCGCACATCAAAAATAGGATGTCTATTGATCGCCAAACCTGAGCCTTCGCGTTACGATTAGTTGGTTCGTGGTCTTTGACTGCAATATGTAGCTTTTTCCAGCTCTGATACTCTACCTTGCTAACATAAGATGTGTTATATATTTTTCCATGTTTTGTTAGCTTTGGATCTCTTGTACCTTGGGGCTTAGATAAAAACCTCCGTGCCTTCACCCCACCGATGGATGGTTTGCATGGGACATCCTTCTCAGCAGTTGATCTCTTTTCATCCCGCTAGATTTTCACATTGCCACCATGAAGCCCCATATCCGACAGTACCATTTCTAAGCACTGCAGGGCTACTTGTCGTTCTGCGGAGTTCTTAATCTTCCAAGCAAACCCGATGTATAAGTAGACCAATTTCTCCACAATTCTACAAAGGGCATGCATTGTACAAATGTGGACATTCACAAGTGGTATTTTCAAAACTGGTCGAAAAGCAGGATCCTCAATGTGACGTGTTGGAGCTTTTCTCCACCACTTTGGGTCCATGACCTTTGCAGGCTCCATGCAGAACAAACACGGTGACTTTGCCATTGCACCCATTCCACAATTATACATGCACTTTAATGTTTTAAGGTCACCTGCAAGATGCCACTGAACTTGAAAGTCTCCCTTTCCATCTAGACGTAGTACCTCTCCCTGGTTAGTCTGTCGATCAATCACCTCCGGAATATTAGTTCGATGGAACACCCAATATAGAATCTCATGATCTTCTTTCTTTACCTGAAACACAAAATAAATGGAACACCCAATATAGAATCTCATGATCTTCTTTCTTTACCTGCAACACAAAATAAATGAGACTTAAGTAGATCTGAACATTTGAGCTTACTTGAGAATATCGCTTACCTCAAACGCACCAAGCCACCATATGTTAGATTCTGATTGAACACTAAAATATAAAGGATCATCACTGGGACACTTTGAGAGGGCTCTATTCATTAAAGTAATAGTAACACGCTCTAGCTTTTTCTCTTTAACAAGCTCACACTCATCCAGTTTTAACACAAAATGTAATAGCCCATGTGACTCTTCAAATGTGATGTTGTAAAACTCCACCATTCTCTTTTGTAGTATCCGCAGGTCCATAAAAATATTGTTGAACTCATCATATGCCATGTTCGCTCCATGGCCACTGTAAGTTGCTTTAATATGAAAGGGTTGTCCAAGATAGTCTCCCTGTGCCTCGTTAAGCTGAAGCCTCTCTTTCCAAACACTTGAGGCTGATGGTAGAAGTTTGGATTTTATACCCTTCCTAACAAAGATGGATGAGACAGACTTTTGGATAGCCGAATATCCTCTTTTGCTTACACCAAGTGAATCAAGTGTGCCTTGTATCTCTTTTGCAGGCACTGAGTTCTCTGAAATAAAGCGGTCCACTACATTTCTTTGTAGAACCTTAAACTTCTTGTCATGTACTATATCTGCTGCCAGGCTTCTACTTATAAGTGGCTTCAATATCTTTCCTATATTGGCTTTGGGGTCAATGTTTTCCTTGTCAGGATAGATTGAATCTCTACATGAAGACAATGCATAAGTAAATAACAGAAAATTTGCTTCACTAACACTATTTAGGCACATGAAAACAATGCATAACAAGAGAAAACAAAAAGATTACTTAACTAAGACAATGTAGCCAACCAAGAAGCATCACCTTAATGCTCGGATTCTTTTCTTGAGACCTCCTGATGCAACCTGCAATGTTTCAAGATTGCGCAATTTCTTCTTTCGGATACGACCACCCAAGATGGTGTCCTTCATTTGACAACTTCGCACCTTTCCTTTCAGTTCTTGTACCTCTGTTTTATGTTGCAAAATGGTAACCTGATCTGTAGAATGTAAATGTGAAAGGCGAACAATCTCACATTGTTGAGCTTGGAGAATGCTCTTGTAAGTTTCAGCTTCTCTTGTAAGTGATTTACAATAACCCAGAAGGCCCTTTTCTCCATCACCAGCAAAGGTCAATAAGCTTGTAGGATTGACAAACGGTGGAGACGCATTAGTTATTGGATTCTTAGGGTAGAGAGAGCCTCTCGTCCAGATATCTATGTGTTTAGCTCCTTGAGCTCTGAGCGTGTCTATGGAAGCGGGAGGTATATGTGTGTTTGTTTTACTCCGCTTAATCAATGGTTGGTACTCATTGTCCAAATCAATGTGAAGGTGATATTTGGCTCGTTTCTGGGTAACATTTGTGCCATTTGAGGAGTGCACCATTAGCCAAATGTGCAGGTTTAATGGAAAGTGAATAGCACCTGCGGATTCGTCCCTCCATGTTAGCCTCATTCCCTCCATATTGACGAGGTTCATTCAATGCAACTGAAAAGAGGATTATCCCTCAATCACTACGAACGAATGTTCAGAAGAGTAAGGAATCTACTTAAAGTACACTTTTTGAAGTTTTACTATGAAAGACCCAGCTCTTTTATTTGCCATTTTTTCTAGAGAGAGAGTGCAAAAAATACATTTTCTTAGAAGGCCCTCCAAATGACCTCCGAAATTTCCTAATGGATTCGATATGTTCTACACTTCTCAAATACCTTTTTTAAATGGTCAATATGTTCTTCTCGTATAAGAGAGTGGACACAGAGATCATCCATATATATTTCTAAGAATATTCTCAGGTATTCTTTGAACGCATGAGTCATTAACCTTTGGAAGGTAGCTGGGGCATTGGTTAGGCCAAAAGGCATAACTCTATACACATATATTCCCCACTATGTGGCAAATGCTATTTTGTGTTGATACTCTATTGCAATTGCCAATTGGTTATACCCCAAAAACCCATCCAAAAAGGAATAAGCCCATTTTCCAGCCACCCTTTCAAGCACATTTTCTGTGATCGGCAAGGAAAAATTATCCCTTATTGTGGCAGCGTTCACTTTTTTGAGGTTCACACACACACGCAGCTTTCTATTCTTTTTGGGGACAACCACAATGGGTGACACCCAATCTGTATGCTCGATTTCATAGATAAATTCAACATCCATCAGCTTGTCAATCTCTTCTTTGATTCGTTTAGTGAATGTGTCATTATATGTGTAAGGGCGCTGTTTGCTAGGTTTGGCATATGATTTCAAAGGAATTGTATGTTGGCATATCGATGGATCAACTCCTTTGAGGTCTTTGTAGGACCATGAAAACACATCTTTATACTTCTTGAGAAGTTGTGTTAGCCTTTCTTCTTCTTCAGGCTCTAAATCATTTGCTATATAGACAGGCTGAGGCTCTTCGCCGGGAATAGCGAGGTCTATCCGTTTTGCATTTTCTGGCCGATCGTAAGATTCCTGGCTTTTCTATGATTTTTCTATCTTGGATAGTGAATTTTCGATAATGGGATGGTACATTCATGTTCCCTTTTTCTGAATCCTCCCTCCCTTCACTTTCTTCTTCAGTAGTCCATCCCTCTCGTAATGACCGTTTTAGTTCTTGGTATTTCTTTTTACGCTCCATTTTGGTCCACTCTGGATCTTTGGTCTTTTCCTGTTTTGATTGTTGAGATTTTCTTGATTTTGTTTCTGTTCTAGTCTTCCGTGCTTGTTTTATTTCCTCATGTGTCCTTTCCCTTCGAACTCTTGAGAATATTGTTCTTTTACACAATCCTCTTCCTTGACAAGCATTAGTAGTGAGTTTTATCTTTTATCCTGGGCATTAAGTTCTCTCTAATTTTGTTTTCTGCTCTTTTTTTTCTATAAGGCTCATGGCGTCTAGGATTTGATTTGCAAAATCATAAAACTTGATATTTCCGGTTGTTCCCCCACGCTCGCTAGAGCTGTCTGAACACTCATTATCTACATCGTGACTTAATTCCAGATGCGCAGAGGAGTCATAAAAGTCTTATTGTTTTGGTGAGTCTACATTCTCATCTCCTGCTAGTATAAGGCTTACCATGTAATAGGGTAGCACATCATAGCCATCTTTATTGCAAAATTTTATCATTGGGCTATCTATAATGGTACAGACATCCAATGTTGCTAGTATGTGTTCCCATTCCAGAGGTTCTGAGGCATTTTCAAGAAAAGGTTCAAGAATGTAATCCTTGTTCTCCATAGCTCTTTCTACGATGCATTCCTCTCCTTTTAAGCTCCCAAAATGTGAAGCTCCGCACATCCATAGCTCTTTTTTCTGCCCTAACCATGCTGGGAGTTCAGACCCTGCCAATGTAGCTGAATCAAACTCTTCCACTGGTGTCTGGTTCACATCCTTGTAACTATGGTCTTTTAGGTATTTTTTGGCTGTAGTCTCCCCACGTCTGAGGTATATGTGATCGTAACCCAAATCCTGGACCATCTTTAATTGTCTCATGAATGGTCTTCCCAAGATGATCTCATAATTCTTCTTTTTGTCGAAATCAACTATTGCAAATGTATGCTCACACTCGATTCCGCAAGAGGTGACAATTACTTTTTCTAAAAGTCCTAGTGGCTTTTCCATGAACCCATCTGCCAGTTGCAATTTCATTCTGGTAGCTCTCAAAGCCGGTTTTTCCCATTTTTTTCAAAATTTCTTTGGTGGCTATAGCGACTCCCGCTCCACTGTCAAGAATAGCTTTGGAAACTACTCCTTTAAATTATACTGGTAGTGTGGTATTTCCATCTTCTCCCTCGCAATATTCTCCAACCTTGTGTAAAGGTACTAGCCTAGTGTTTAGTTGAGGCTTGTCCAATTCTTTGATCCCTTCTTGAAGCTTTGAGGTAGGGTCTTTTACTCCAAATCTTTCTAAGCATTTGCCTATAGTGGTCCACATGTTTGATCGTAACCTCAAGAGTTTGGCTAACGTGATTGTGCATGCCACAAGGGTGGAAAATAACTCAATCAACCCTTGTGAATCCATCACTCTATTGGAAGAAATTCTGTGAGATGGGATTGCTCTCACCTCAGACTTAGCTTCATACTTCCCTAGGTATGAGGGTAGAGTTTTTAGCGAGTCTGGTTGGCTGTGCCCCGAACTAATTGAACCCTAGTCTCCTCCGTGTGAATGCATATCAAAGTTCATTTGTGATCTTGCCTCAAACTCTTCAATGGGAGGTAAGATCTCATTTTTCTCCTTTCTCGTGCTATTTATTTGGTGGTTCACCCTGTTAGCTTCATTTGCTTCCATAGGTCATCTAGACTGCTACAATCCTTACCCATTTCTACCAATGTTTTAGGTTGGAAACCATCAATTGTCTCATCTGTTGTATTTGGAACTATGATAGGTTCTCTCCTAGACTCAGAAGCAGTCGTGAGTCTCTCCTTCGTGTCTACTTGTTTCTCTAGAGTTGTTTTGATAGGGGTTGGTGTTGGTACCTTGTGCCAACTTGCAGGTTTACCAAGCGGATTTTCTATCAAGGATTGGGATGTTTCAATCATCTTTCGACACATTTTCAACCTCTGTTTTTCTATTTCTGCATATGAATAAGTCATCCATCTTTGCTCTTGGGTTTGGTTGTTTTTGAGTCTGGATTCGTATGCTTTTAAAAGTGCATCCAGCTGCTCATTTACTTTTTCTACGAGCACTGATCCTCCTAATCAAAGTAGTTTTTGCTCCTTTGCTCGGGTTCTTAGGTCAATTAGGAATCAAATGAGAAATTCCACACTCGGTGCATTACAAGTTGACTCTAATGATTTCATCATGAGGACAGTCTCTTAGCCAAGTCTCCACCACACTTGTAGTAGGGTCCCTTAGACTGTTGAGGTGCTCCTTGAGCTCCTCTTTGTTGGTATGCATGCCTCTGCCCGCTCATGCATCCGTTGGCTATGATCAATAGTGTTCGTTCATCCAAGCTGTATCTTCCTTCTCCTGCTGCCTGTGCAGTTGTTGGTGGTCATGTACTTCTAATCATGCTCCAAGGTTCTGGAGTTGTGGGTTCTTCCAGTGGCTAATAGACAGGATTTGCAGCATATCCATTGGAATCTTCGTCATGTGCATGCATAGGTACCAAAGCCTTCTCTTCTGGTTCGTTTACGGTTGGTGTGTATCTTATGTTGACAGGTCGTAATCCTGGTAGGGGTGGTTGTTGCCCCAATACTGGTTATGGTCTTTCTACACCTACAGGTCCTGGTAGGTTTCCTGCTTGATACCTAGGCATAGGTGGAAGTTGAAGAGATGCTACCTGAACTTGGGGAGCATATGGTCGCTCTCTCACATACCCCTTGTTATAATAACATTCCTCCGTCACATGGTTTGTCCATTTTTTTTCAATAGCACACCACTTTGGCTTCTTAGCTTGAGGCTTGGCATACATATTATTTTTTTTTAGCACTTCCTCTACAAGCTTCTCTTGGCTGACAACTACTTCTCCTTTCGGTGCTATCTTAGCGGACTTGCTTTCACTTTGTTGTGAGGATGAATCGTCATCAAGATCCTTAAATTCACCCTCCTTGTAGACCGCACAATTGTCTACAAGGTAAAGAGCTTCCTTAGTTAACTCATTTAACATCGTGCTCCTCTTCATATGTAAGTCCTTCTGGAGATCTGTGTTCCTTAGTCCTTGAATAAATATAAGCATAAGTCTGGACTGAGTTGGCAGTTCTTCCACAGGGAAGAACTTAACATATCTTTTTAGTCGTAGGGATGCTTTCGCACAGATTCCCCTTCTTTTTGTTTGAATTTATGGATTTGTGAGAATGTATTATGAGCTATCCCCCTTTGTGAGAATTCCTCAATAAACTCGTCAAAAACCTCCTCCATAGACTTGAAATCTCTACGCTCCACAGAGTCAAACCAAGTAGCGGCATCCTCCTCTAGAGTAAGCCCAAACCTTGCAAATTGAGTAGGGAAGTCCAACACTTCTTCAACTCTAATTACACGCACAAAGGCTGCTACATGATCCCTAGGGTATGTGTTTCCCGTGTATTTCTTGTTTACCCATTTTTGCACCTGAGAAGGTCGAATTCTACGATGGTTTACAAATCTCATCATTGGTTCTTCTCGTCTTACTCGATATACCTCCTCTGGCCTAGGTAGTGGGAGGGTTCCTCTCCCAGAGGTGCCCCTAAGCCATAATTTCTGATGGTTTTTGCAAGAGGTGGTTCATCTCTTCGAACTCGTTCTATGGGTTGTCTTCCAGGTTGTGCCGACTCTTCAGTTTTTGCCTTACTCTTGCCTTGATATTGTGAATAGAGTGGTGGTTCTTGTAAATCTCTATTTCGATCTTGTTCTAATGTCGCACTTTGTCGAAGCCATGCCTGTAATGATGGTTGGGTTGCTTGTTGGTTCTGGTAGTTGAACGTCTGTTGTCGGTTAGAATGTGATGTTGCGTCGTGCTCTTCTGAAAATGGATTTTTCGACTTGCTAGGGGTATAGGTGGACCTTGGTACTTCTTCGGGGGCATATGTTGATGTTTCTAGACCTGTTGTCTTTTCTACCTCCTCTGGGAGGATTCATTTGTATTCTCGTCCGTACCTGTCAACAAAAATGATATCCTTGCCCATAGAAATTTCATAAGAGAGTAAGTAAAGAACCTTTTCTTTGCTTAATTCATTTGGGTAGGGTTCTTTGCATCGAAAATAAGAGACTACTCCCTCGCTCTCATGGTTGTAAATTCCCACATTCTCATTATAGGTAGAGACCCTAGTTGTTTTTTTATCATACATAAAAAGAGGTCCAGGTCGATGAATTTTTGGAGGCGAGCCTCTGAGACTATTTTTCCTTTTGCCACATTATCTCCATATCTGTTGTAATCCTCAGGGTTGCTAACTATAAGATAGTGGTTCCCCTTTTCATCTCTGAATCTATCTCCATCATCATAGACTTGAATTATCTCTAGTCTCTGAGACGGTCTTTCTTCTATACAAATACACTTGCGTCCCCGATAGTCAGAATAAACTAGGGCTCCCCTAGAGTTCGTTCCTTCTAATAAGATTATAGTGAACTTGCATTCGTTCAAAGGGTTTTGGGAGGTACTTCCTCCTAGCATTGGTCCTTCACTGGAGAAACCTCCTAGCTGTTGAATCCCCGTCATGAAGAAGGACTTATCTGATGAAGTGTCAGTATCACTACCCTCCTCAATGATCGGTGCTAATGGATCTAGCCTTGCCTGAGTTACACTCTCCTCAATGAACGTGGTGCTTACTTGACTTTTGACACTTTTAGCTCTTGACTTAAAAAAGGCTCCTCACCTTAAATACATAAGAGAATCAAAGCTGTATTGCTAACTTAAAGCTTACCTAGACTTCTCCTGCCTGCGCGGCTATGTGATGGTCTCCTTCTGGAATCTACACATGTATGGTTAGTATGTTCACAAGGGTTGTCTTTGAACCGTTGAATAATTTTTTCAATTATGTACAACAAATATCAATTTTCTATGACACTGGTCACTTTGAGCAATTTTTCGTTTTCTCCCCACTGGATGTCTTAGGGTCTTCTGGTAGTCAAATTTCAGATTTGAAATGATGGTTGGGATCTAGTTGAAGAGCTTATCCCTGCTGTGTAGTAACAATTTTCAAAAAATGCCAAAATCAACAGACCATGAGTCTATCGCGATAGACTGATAAATTTTGCAATTTGGCTAAAATCAAAATTGCGACTTCACCCTTGGGTTCCCTTACTCTCTTGAGTCTATTCAAGTTTCATGCAATTTGGACACTTGGTCTGGGTTTTAGACCAATTTTAGTGTTTGTCAGAGCCTAATTCTTTGTCTCGGTCTTAAACTCACTTTTAGTGATCCAAACACCTTGAAATTTTGTGTGTGTGCTATTTAAGTGAAGCTCAAGCTAACCCTAGGAGGGTTTTGCAAGATGAGGTCCACAACTCAAAAACCTTAGTCTATCAATAGACTCACCCGAGGCTATCTGAGAAGTGATTTTCCTACTGTTTTCAGCCAGATGGGTCCCTTATGCTATCAGAAGACTATCTCTCAAGTTTCATGCAATTTGGACTCCTTTTGACCTTAGACCCAAGCACTTGTCAATTTTGCTCTTCTATGGCAATTTCACAGCTCAAATGCACTAAATGATGCAAATTTCATTTGACAATTCAAACTGAAACTTGTGAACAACAATTGTACAACATGACACAATCAGCTTACCCAAGGCTAGTGGTTATATTTCTTCTTGGCCTCTTTAGGTTTACCTAGTGTTTTCTTTTGGCATTCCCTTGTTTCTTTTGGTTGGTTTTGTCGCAATTTTAGCATTTTTTCAAGCGCTGGATCACAAATCCAAATGCCTACACTATTCACACCCTTGAAGAGTGGATGATGTGGGTTTTGCTTTCAAGGCAAGCAAACAGCCTCGTTCTTTCTTCTCTTTGTTTGTTTTGCATTTTTACAACGTTTTTCTACACTATTCGCACACAAACATTGCTTAGAACTCAAAACCATAATTCCTAACTCCACCTTATCCTACCTAACTCACTCTAACTAGTCGTAGACCCTTGGCAAGTCGCAGGCTTCCTGGCTATCCACTAGACCTCAGGATACCCTCTCCTGGATCTTCTCTTAAAATTTAAGCTCTCTCTTGTCGAAACTAAAGTAATCTAACCATCACACGAGTGACGTAGATCTCCCTACTTAAGGTCTTGTGTCCCCGGAAGCGGCGCCAATGTTTTAGGGCTAACTACTCCCCTGTTCATGCTCACAAGCACAACACAAACAACATACTTGTCTCCGGTGACACGACTAACCCGTAGGTGCATGGAGGCAATCTCCTTAGCTTGTCAGGCTGAGACCAACCTACACATACACACTTCTATGATGTATCAATCACTGATCCTTGTTAAATCCAACCCACTCTATCCTAAATGCTCATAACACCATTTATACATCAAATGAACTCGGAATCTCTTCAAACCTGCTAGGCACCATCCCCTCACTAGGATACACTTACCTATAAGTCCAATGTCACCAGATTATAACCCTAGCTACCTCAAATACAGCCGTGTGATAGACTCATAGGTCATAACCTAAAAGTGTGTGAAACCTAAGTCTATGAACATCTATGCGTAGCTAATCTCGCCCTCATTCCATAAGTACTTGATTGTTGAAAATAGACACCATTTGTGCTACTTACAAGCAAAACAAAGCTCCTGGGAAGATCGGTCGCGAATAGCTCGAAGATGCGAATGCGTGGAATGGGCGTGTAGCTCTCGGAGAGGCTAGCGCGATGGTGTGGTTGCGTCATGAATCCAGTGAGGGAGATGCGCGTAGCAAAGAGGATAAGATCACACACTCTCTCTCTCTCTCTCTCGAACTCGTATGACACAGAATTAGTTATTCAAATGTTGATCAAAAATGGTTCTAAGGTGACATTTATACTTCAGTCAGCTTAGCTCAAAATGTACATGGGGTTTTGATTGAGTTCTACTCATCATAATTACAAAGTGGAAACGCATTGCGTCCCGGACAACTAATAAATCTATACATAATCCAGACAATTGGATAAAGATGGTAGACATCATTGGCATTACAAAGGGAATTTGATAGTCATTATAAAGGGGCTTTATTCAACTGTTGGGATCCAACAGTGTTGCAAGTTCCATCTTTGGGCACGAGGGTAACTCGGCGAGTTAGCCGCATTGGGGAGGTCACGCTTGGGTGCGGACTGTGGAAAGTGGGTACACTATATCTTTCATACACCTAGTTTAAGATCCTTACAATGGATTAACCCGAATCAACACATCTCTTAATAGAGTAAAAGCTTTAAAAGTCCATGGAAAAACTGCCTTAATCACCAAGAGCTCCTTCCTCCTCTCTTTACTCGGAAAAAGAATCCTATGATTGTCTTACTATCATTGCCCTCATGCCCTAGATGCCGTTGGTACTTCCATGTCTTGCTTAGTCGAGAGAGAGACCGAGAGAGTTCCCCCCATGCCTTCTTCTTGTCCTTCATGTTCTATTCTCAAAGCTCTCAAGAGCTCAACTCCCTCTCCTCTACTGCTCCACTTTGTCTTGCTCTACAAAAATGCACATACGTTTCATCTCTTCTTATGCAACCCCTTGGCGGCTCTCTCCAAGGTAGAGAGAGAGAGAGAGAGAGAGAGAGAGAGAGAGAGAGAGAGAAATCTTCTCTTCTTTGTCATAAAATTGAATATGTAACCAACCCAAATGATTTTCTCATATTAAACTGATCATTTAATGTGGGAAAATAAACAAGAACAAGGGTTAGAATATAGACATGTGTTTATAGAACTATCTCGACACGGGGCCAATGGTAAAGGGGTCCAAATGAGAGATGGTCTGTCAAAGAGCAAGGTTAGCTAATGGAGCTAAAATAACTTAGTGTTATCTTCATTAAAAACCTCCAAAGGTTAGTGCTAAAAGTCCTTTGTCCAAGCCTCCGGTCACCACTCGCTTATTTAATACGGTCAAAATCTTCAAAATGCAACACGGAAACATGAATTTCATTAACGTGATCACGTGAATAACATTGAGTGATCACATTTCAAAATACGTTATCATGTCAAATATTCATGTGACTTCCCTTTAACCTATAGAAATTGTCCAATTTAGTACGCCCATTGGGGTTTTTTCATTTCTTGGTGGGCTCCGTTTAACATTCTTATAGTTTTCCAATGGGCCAGTCAAGAAAAACGCATACCCTTGGTGGGTTGCCATGTCACTTATCGGCTTTTTTGTGATCACATTAATCACGTTATTCACTTATCGGATTTTTTGTGATCACGTTAATTGTGATCATGTGAATGTGATAATAAACATTGTGAACACAAGAAATTTCACGTGATCACATAAACATTAAATCTCTACAAGGAAAGGAAATGATGATGGCTTGAATCGCTTGGTGACTGTAATTATTGTTTTATTTCAAAGCATGGAGAATTTTTGTAAGGTGAAAAGGTTTAATTTTAAAGTAACATCCATCACTTCACCTTTTTCAAGGTCAAATTCTCTCTCTCTCTCTCTCTCTCTCTCTCTCTCTCTCTCTCTCTCTCTGCCCAATCGCCTTATCGAAAGCCTCATTGTCTAATTAGAGTTAAGGCACCTGAATCCTATCAGAGTTAAGGTTTAATTTTAAAGTAACATCCATCACTTCACCTTTTTCAAGGTCAAATTCTCTCTCTCTCTCTCTCTCTCTCTCTCTCTCTCTCTCTCTCTCTCTCTGTGCCCAATCGCCTTATCAAAAGCCTCATTGTCTAATCAGAGTTACATTTTTTGATAGGATTCGGGTGCCTTAACTCTGATTAGACAATGAGGCTTTCGATAAGGCGATTGGGCACAGAGAGAGAGAGAGAGAGAGAGAGAGAGAGAGAGAGAGAGAGAGAGAGAATTTGACCTTGAAAAAGGTGAAGTGATGGATGTTACTTTAAAATTAAACCTTTTCACCTTACAAAAATTCTCCATGCTTTGAAATAAAACAATATACAACCCCTTGTTTAATATTTCAAGGCAAGACAAAGTGACTCGGAGAATCGCAAAGCACATCAATTCATATAACGTACAAGGTTGAGTTGGCTTTACCCCCATTGTCCACTCAAAAAAAAATTACCTTTTCTAGGCTGTGTGGATTGTAATTCTAGGATGCGTGGATGTGAGGTGGAGGGTGTAATTTTTGTCATGGTCGGTGGTCAATGGGCAGTGCATCTTGGCCCTTCATCAATTGTTTTGTTTTGGATTGGAATCATTGTTGCATTGGCCAAATTGAGGACAGGTCAGCAGATGTAATTATCCAGCAATAGTCTCTCGACCATTGCCAATGATTGTGAGCCCCGTCAGCACCCATAATTAATCATCAGTTGGTCAATCTTGATCACGAATGATCGTAAGCCCCATCAGGATGCGTAATCTTCTCTACACTGTTGGCAAGTGTCCTCTGGACTGTACCCTACGGAGGCCTAGGAGCAATTGAGAACTTGTGTGTAGCTCTGCAATCTTTGACTTCTTTCAAACAGATGATCCTGTCATTCTAGCAGCAACACACCTAGTCGCAATTGCAACCATGTGCCGAAGCATGAATGACTGGGAGAAATATAAAACATAATCATCATATGATTTTGCAATGACACACCTAGCCGCAATTGAAACCATATGCTAGTGCATCCACGTACGATGATTTGATAAAAGAAATTTTATACCTTTAAGTTTTAACGCAAAAAACTCAAAAAAACATCAATAAAATAAGGAAGGGATTAAAAAATTACTGCTACACTGCTTTGAGAATGTGGAAAGCTGCCAGAAAGTTTGGTGAAGAAGACTTTTCAATGTACCTCTCTTGTGAAAAAGACAAGCACTGGCGTCGCCTTTATATAGCCACGGCGGGCCTCGCGGGGAAATTGCTTTACCCCCCCAGCGGGCCTCAAGCCGGTCTCCAAGTCTCCTTGCAGGTCAAAAAAGATGAATGTCAATTAGCATAATATTTGTTATTTTGCATTTCTATTGTTATTAACCTGAAATTATAGTGTGATCACGTCATTTTGAAATCCCTGGCAAGGAGGAAGGGGGCAAGGGTACCTTTGAAAGTCTGAAAGAACTGGCTAGGGAGGCCATCTATACCAGGGGTTTTGTTGTGCTTAAGGGATTCAATCGCCCTC
The DNA here is from genome assembly GCF_014529385.1 of Adiantum capillus-veneris. NCBI lineage: Eukaryota > Viridiplantae > Streptophyta > Polypodiopsida > Polypodiales > Pteridaceae > Adiantum > Adiantum capillus-veneris. The sequence continues at coordinate 35,190,479 of NC_140958.1, read as the reverse complement.
TCAATATCAGCTATAGAGAGGGGTTGGTCAGCAAGGTTTCTTTTTGAAGAGGGTATTACCTTGTGCCTAACAACCCACAGTAGGTTCTGGCATTCAATTTTCCTAGGGTAGGAGGGGGTAATTGGAAGAGAGTTTGGAAATGGGCTTTGGCTAGCTAAAGATTATCCTCTGAGGTGGAATCCATGGAGTACCATGTGAGAGAAGAGGAATGAAGTCTCTGGTAGATTTTTTCCTAAGGATTTTAAACATTTCTTTAGACGAGCGATCAATCTTACCAGACCACCATTCCCTAAAGAAAGATTTGATGTGCTGAAGTTCCACTTTTCTTCCTCTCGAATGTCTATTCGAAGGGCTGAGATCTGGCTCTGTGTCTCAGTGGAGGGGTTTGCCGTAGCCTCTAGAGCAGCCACCAGCACAGAGTACCTGATTTTCCTTCTTCTCTGTCTGATCGCTGCAACCTTCTTTCTAAATGCAGTAAAACATTTTTGAGTTTCTTGCACTGCTTTGGACTAGGCTTTGGCCGGAGAAGGGAATCTTGAGAAGGCCCCTTCCCAAATGGATTTTATTGAGTCTTGTACCAAAGGGAGCTAAAATAAGGAGACATCCATATGAAACCATTGGTTCCTCACCTTAGAAGATTTGTCGTCTATAGTACACACTGAAGGATAGTGGTCAGAGATACAGGAGGTGGCTGACGGAGAAGCTTTGATTTGAGAGAAGGATTCAACAATTGGAAGGGAAGCATACATTCGATCCAAACGAGCTTTTCTAGCAAGATCTCCATGGGAGTAGTTTTGCCACGTGGACTCCCCAATAGCACCAGCATCCCAGAGAGTGTGGACCTCCTTAAGAAGATCCCACTGGGCTTTTTCAGTTCCTGATATGACTTTACCATTGAGCATGAAGCGGTCTTCATGGGACTCGACCATGTTAAAGTCCCCAATAAGGACTATGGGGTCGGGGATTTGAATTAGTTGTTGCCAAATGGACCCTATGTTGGATACAGACCGAGAAACATAAACAAAGATAAAATAGCAGTTGAAAGGGGCAGGCGCATAAACAGAGCACCAGTGATCTCCTTGAAGGGTAGGCTTGGCTGGAGGGAGCCAGTTGAGCGGCACACCTAGAGAGACCCCCTAGAGCCCCTAGAGTGGGATGAAATAAACTATTTGTGATTTTGAGAAACTTTCTCCAGCACAGCTTGAAGGTTTGTCCCTTCAACCTTAACTTCTTGAAGTGCTATCAGATCAGAGTGGTTACTAGAAATCCATTGCTTAATAAGACTTGCCTTTTGAGGATTGGATAATCCTTTTATGTTCCAAGAGGTGATTTTCATTTATGACATTTGGATTTAGATGACCTCTTCTAGGGGGATGGTTTACTCGGGGTACTGGGGAGGGCTCTCTTGAGTTCCTTTTGAGAATCCATGGGGGTAGCTTCATCCTGCATAGAGGTGAGGGGCTTGTTACGATCTGGAGGAGTGGCGGGACGATCCTATTCAATGTTGTCCATTTGATTGACCCGAGTTTCCAGAATGGAATTGACTTTGTCTTCAGACGAAGAAAGCCTAGAGTCTTCCACCATCGAGTCCTCCCAATCACTGAGGGGAGAAAGCACTACATACCCGTTCGAACGGGGTTTTAATGTTCTATTGGATTCGCCTTTTTCCGTGGGAAGGGGGAGTTTGGAAGAGGCAGGGGACTTCAATGGCTCCTTACCATTTTCATTCTGCTTCTTGGGCTGCGTGTAGGCTGGTTGGGGAGTCTGGTTTGAGATTGGGGCCTTTTTGTTTTCTTGATGAGCTTGTTTTTTGGGGTGACTAGGAGTGAATTAGGGGTCCTGCTTCGCTGAGGGGGGTTACTTGATAGGGTAGTCTTTGATGAAGTGGCCTTTCTGACCACAATGGAAACAAGCCGAGGGAAGATATTTGTAGAGCAAGGGTTTCTCAAATTGTTCCCCATCGTCCCTGCATATATCCATGGCAGAGGGGAGAGGGTTAGAAATGTCCATTTCAATGAGGGCTTGAGGATGCCAAGAGGGGTTATACTCCCTTAGGGGCCTGTCACCTAGCACTCTACCTAATCAAGAACCAATGATCTTGAGATGATCCCTGTATTCTAAGGGGAGATTTGGAAACTCCACCCATACCGAAAAGTGAAGCAAAGCAGATTTCTCTGAGCAGAAGTGTTTATGCCACTTGAACAGACACAAAGTGGTGTGGCCCATCAGCCAAGACCCAATACTGAGAGCATGGAATGCCATTTCAGAACTTTTGAAAACAAACAAACAATGATTTTTTGGTAGGCACTTCACACTTTCGATCTCAATGCCAAGAGGAAGCCAATTATTCTTAATCCACTGTTTTAGGGTGTCAAAAGGGGGGCGAGGGCCGGCTAGAATGCCAATAAGAGCTTTCGTTTCAAGTAGTTTTTCCTGAGTTTTAATATGAGCAGCATGAAGGACTACTCGGGGCTTACCTCCTTCAGTGTCGCCTTGGCTTGATGGAGAGTAACTGGGGCCTTCTCCATGGAGAAGATCTTCGAGCAAGCCGTGGTCGTCAAGATGGACAGGAATCGACCCAGCAGGTTCCTGACGCGAGGCTTCAAGGGCTTGGGCAGGGGTAGTGGATTTCCCATAGATGATGGAGTCATGAAATGACTTAGCATCAACGAGGCGCTCCGGTTGCTCAGGAGGGAGCTTCTACAGGGCAACCTCAATGCCAGGAGTAGGGTGAACACGGGCAGGAGAAGTGACGTCTTCTCTTGGCCCAAGGGGGGAGGAGCGGGGTACTTGGCTTTGCACGAGAGAGAGGGTGAGGGGACATTCCAGGCCGGTAGGATGAGAGCAGACATGGTGGGGGGAGGGAGGGGCGTAGCCCCCCCTCGAGCGAGCTGAATTCTCAGCCCTGAGGGCGCCATCGCTTCAAAGAAAACTTCAAGGCGCCATCGCTAAAAAAACCCCAAGATTTCTTGAGACTTGAGTTTTATTTGAAATAAGTCAACAATCAAATTTAATTTGATTGTGACCATTGAATGGTGATAGCTTTGCACGTTTTCTCTACCGCCCTCCTATGGCCTCCTTGACCAGAAATTGTTTATGTGCTACTTCCCGTGTGTGTGTGTGTGTGTGTGTGTGTGTGAGAGAGAGAGAGAGAGAGAGAGGAAGAAGAAGAGAATTTTAACGTCGTAGGAAGCTATCCCGAGAGAGAGAGAGAGAGAGAGAGAGAGAGAGAGAGAGAGAGAGAGGATTTCACTCAGTATGGACTAAACAAGTGAACTAATATGCAATTTCCTTTCTTGCTTGAAGAGACAATGCAAAGGAAAGAAAGGATAAAATGTTGCGAGTGAGTAACATCACAGGCTAACTTTTGAGTGGATATGGCACGTAAGACCAGATTCCCAGCAATATATTTTCAATTTTGCGAGAGGACCTAATGGCTTTGTATCATGTCAATGGTGCCTTTTTGTGACAAGCTATAAATCATCCATCACTTTTTCTCTGTATTGTCCCACGGACGCCTTGCTTTAGTTGTTGAAGACGCTTGGGAATCTGGATCTCTTTCGGATGTGCGTCAGGACTCAGCAGCTCAGCTTCTGTTGAAACACGTTCACCACTTTTGCTGTCCAATCACGTGGCACGTGGATTGCGGACATTGGGGACTCGATGGCGACTCGGGAGTCAGAATCGGAATCCGAATCAGAACCTTCGGGATGGATCATGGCAGGCTGCAGCATGCGTGGAATCGTTTTTAACCTTTTCTCTTTTCGCTATCATTTTGCGGATGGGGGATGACAGCTTGTTGAGACACACACACACACACAGAGAGAGAGAGAGAGAGAGAGAGAGAGAGAGAGAGAGCGCTGATCTTTCCTGACTGTGTCAGATCCCAGCTGAGGCCTTGGCGCTAGCTGGCTATAAAATGGCGAGCAGAAGCGCCAGCTAGTTACAGTCATTCGCCTCCCTTCTTCAAGTAAGTATCTCTCTCTCTCTCTCTCTCTCTCTCTACTCTGTTCTGTTTTGCGCTGGCGTACTAATCTATGTATGAGTGTAATATACGCAGGTTGAAAGAGCAGCAAGGAAAATGGCGGCTTCACCCTTGATAGCTGATAGCCCCGTAAGTGTGTAACTTGTCGAGCGAAGGGTTCATGTGTGTGTGTTTGTACACACACACAGAGAGAGAGAGAGAGAGAGAGAGAGAGAGAGAGAGAGAGAGAGAGACTGTTTGGACGCAAGGTTCCCGATTGGGTGAGGAGAAACAGCGAAATTTTTCGAAATCCTCCCCGTGGCGCAGATCGAAGCAACAGACCAAGGTGACAAAATATTGTGTGTGTGTGTGTGTGTGTGTGTGTGTGTGTGTGAGAGAGAGAGAGAGAGAGAGAGAGAGAGAGAGAGCATGGTTATATAGTAGGAACTTGGAACGTACATTGGTGGAGCAAAAGCTGGTGAGTATGGCCGCCGTGCAAGGGGCTGCGAGGGCGAGGGCAGAGTTGAGCGAGGACGATGGGCAAGGGTCGATAGATCCGCCCGCATTTCTGCCACCAGCATCCTACTATCAGGACGTGAGGAATCATCCCAACATTGCATCCACCATGTTGGTCACTGCACGGCGCCAAGTGGGATTCGAACCAAGCCTGGCAGGCGAGGAGGTCTCGGCCCAGCAGATGGATGAATTTGTCACAAAGTTTTACAAATGGGTCATAGAGCTCGACAAGTACGTCATAATTCGTAATTTGAAAAAGTTATTTGAGCACTCAAACCATGCAGTGTTACAAACAAAACCGGGTCTAGTGCCTGAAAGTATAGATCTTGAGCTTGCCTTTAAGAAAACCGGTAAATTTACACAAGTTTTAGTAAATTTTGAGCTGAAAACCGGGAGAATTTGTAGTTTCCGGTTAGAAAAAATGTATTTTTCTAGCCCTGCTCAAATGACGACCCCCCTTCCCCCCCAACCCCCCCCCCCGCCCCCCAAAAAAAAAAGGGAAAAAATACCAAAATACCCCTTCAAAGTTGGGCCTTTTGCATTTCTTTCCAGGTCTAGAAAAATACATTTTCCCTAATGAGTGAAAATAAGGGCAAACTTGAAATTCTCTCGGTTGTTAGGTCAATTTTTTTTGAAGCCCTTGCCAGTAATTATACTAAAACTTGTGTGAATTTTCCACATTTCTTAAGGCAAGCTCGAAATCTAATCGGGATTTTACAATTTTTAGCCGGTTAAATTGCAATGGACCTTGGTTATTTTCTAACACTGTTAATGTCTCTTGTAATGACAGCTATTGGCCATATCTTGATATCAAAGGAAGTCAAGCCATGGCTTTGTGGTTCCATTTAGGGAACGAAAATCTCATTAACCAGGACGTTTCGAAGTTTCTAACATCATTTTGGGGCTTAGGTGGTGAGGTTGTTGAAACATGGAGAGAATCACTCACGGGTATGGTCAAGGGAGCATCGACATACGTCACACAACATGGTGGCAATGTAAGGACAGTCTCTTTCCAAATGGACATCCTTGATACCTCTGGCAAGAGCAATCCTATACAACCCCTCACGTTTGGCCGAACAGTTCAGAGTGATCCACCCTTGGGAAAGTATGACTCGGTTCTCACAAGTGGTATCACGTATCTTGTTGATAGCAATGCTATCATTGCTGCTGCGGACGACTTTGCTCAAAATGGTGTCTCCATTTTTGGTGCTAAGGAGTATTGTGCCTATGTCAACAATGCTCGGTAAGAGCCCGGTCCCACCTAGTGCATGGAGGGGCTCAAAGCACTTCAAAGACTATGAAACACTCTCCTATCAAGTATTCGTAACAAATATAGCCACTAGTCACTTGCGCTACATCCGCTGGAAAGAAATGCAAAAGGCCCAACCTTTTTAGTGTATAGAGTTAAGCTCTCACTTGACCATCACTAAAATTAACTAAAACAATCGCTCTGTACCTTCTCCCACGTGAATCTACATGATTGTGAGGTTCCTGCAACAGTGCTTGTGTAATTTCAGTATTGAATTGCAGTGCATGACAACAGAGAGGGTGGGATGGGGCTCAAAGTCACCCTCACGTTTTGTCTTAAAATTGTCTAACGTAATGAGCCAAGGTTCTTTAAGGCTGGGTCTACTTTGGTACGAGAATATGGTCTACTTTTGCTACTATGTTAAAAAATCCTCCCTCCTTTTCTTGTGTGAAAATGAGATTTACATATGAGAAAAGCAATTGGATTTTCATTTGTGGCAGTATTTTTTCAAATTAACTAACGATAAATTAGAATAAATTGCGAGAATTTAGCCCACATGTAAGTGCAAGAATTAGACCATGTATGATATTTGAGAAGAGCTAGAACAATTACTGAATATTTTCTGAATTTCATTGCACTAATGGCAAGTTCTCGCCTTGAAATATTGATGAATAAAAAACCATAATGCTGATTGCAAAAGTTTATTAGTATTGATTCTGTAATTAGATTTCAAGAGCCACTAAGTTGGATATGCTTCAAAGTGAATACGAATCTCTAAAGGTGTTGACAATGGCATGACTCGAGAGCCCACTCAAAAAACTTGCACTACCATCCTTAGGCTCATGTCACACACACGCACTCGAACAAGCCCAAAAAAGGGCACTTCGTGTTGCCTACGTTTCTCCCAAGGGTAGGCATCGTTACATTTTCATTGTTATTCATTAAATATAGGATCATATCAATGTAAGCACAATTATGAAGATCCAGCAGTGAAACAATCTGTGTCGGTTCAATTCCAATCTACACTATCTACACACAACGATTTGGAGGTGTCCATTGGCTGTTTCACATGGGAAAGGGGGGAGCATCCCATGTGAATCTGGCATAAAACGAACATCACAATTCACCAATGTTTTGTTGCCAACTCAACCTCACACGTCCATACAGATGAGCGTGACATGGGTATCAAATAGGCTGGACATCTCTATGAAGTCAACCTTCCACAAGAGAGAGCACACTTACAAACAAAGTCAACATGAAGCTATAAACAAAGATGTAACCTAAGTTAGAAAATCTATATAGAAAGTAAGAAGTACATTATTGACATTGAATACAAGACCATTTCCAATGATATAATTTCAACATTAATTCTCCATCAACCACAAGAGAAAAATTGCAAAACAAAGTAGGAGACATGTCAAGGAGATTTTCAAATTAAAATTAAGCTATTTTCTATCTAAAAAATAAGCTCAAATTGTTTTCCCTTATTGCTCTTTTGCACTTCTTCACAAAGAAGTCGCGTCAAAAGTTGAATTTCAGATTGAATTTCAAAATCCCTCGATTGTGACAACCCTTGTGTCTAGTTTTCCCTATAAGCGACAGAAAGTAATCAAACTCTCCTACAAGTGCTCTGCTCACTACATCTAGGATCCCTTCATACTTGCTCAAGAGCCTTCTTAATATTGAATAATGCTCAGGAAAGAGTGTCAAGACAAGCGCATCAATTGCAGCCTCATCAACCTTCCAAAGAGCAAACCACATCTATCCACATGCACAGGTCATTGTATGAATATATAAGCAAGGCTTGCTAATATAGTATTGAAAGAACAATGGAGTTTAGACAAGATAGATTCCATGTTTTTGAGACCCGATCTAGTAAAAGCTCTTCTAGGAAGACAATAATCTACAAAGGAAAAGATTAAAACTCTTCCACCTATTGAGAAGGGAACATCCATCGTCATGCAAATAAAATGATTGCATTTATCAACCATAGACTTAGTTGCAAATTGGAAGGTCCACAGTACGTATAAAACCTAAGCACCGCACTCTTGTGCATTAAAATTGTATATTATATTTCAAATAAATGAAGATGCTCAAAAACAAAAAGGCACTAAATGTCATCATATGTCAGACCTTACAACCATGAAGTCTACGATCCATGAAGGTTGACAACAGTCTTAATGCACCTTCCCAATAAAACCTCAACAAGTATTTTGTACCATGAGAAGATAACATCTACCTTTTTGAGCAATAGCAAAAAGATTACAACATAGGAAACATATGCAATATCAAACTCATGGGGCATTGAAAGGTGATAAAACTCACAAACCAAAGGTAGACAAAATTTCCTACAAATGAAGTACATAGTTGCATGATAATGCATCACATCTTGCTACACATGACATCATCTACTATATGCCACAATTCACTACCTACTTTGGATGAGTTAGCTTTAACTTTCCAACAGAGGCAGCAAGTTCCCAACCAATGGTAGAAGATATATGATAGATTTCTTGGAGCTCCTAGCATGCCCATCACGTAATGAGTTGCTAAGAAAAAAGTAGAGAAGACAATGAATATTTTTAGACCCCAATAATACTTCTTACCACACCAATTGCACAACAAATTCCAACTCCCATGGCGGCTCTGTTGGAATTAGGTTTGCAGGAAAACACACACAGCTTGGAGAAGACGAAGGAAGCTCAAGGCACACAACTGAGAGTAAAATTACTTTGTGTGCAATGGAAAGATGAATTAGCCCTCGAGTGATGGGTGTATATACAATGCACGGGGGAAAAACCTCCTAGTGAGGGAAAAAATGCCTCGGTGGTCCTAAGTGCGTTCACACACATCACTACCACATGTATATGGTAGCAAATCCCCCCTGGAGTGATGCGGTGAACGAGAGCTGGCACATGGAGTAAAGGGAAGTGACATGCCTTGAGGACATGATCAGTTGACAAAGGGGAGTAAGCCCAAAGCTTTGTGGAAAGATTTGAACTTATCACTAGTCAATGCCTTTGTGAAAGGCTCTGCAATGTTGTCCTGTGTGTTGGCACATAATCCAATTTGATATCTCCTACTGAGAGCCTCTCTTTGACATAGTGGTAATGTACCTCAATGTGCTTTGTGCGAGCATGACGAATTGGGTTCCTTGCAACTGTCAATGCGCTCTGACTGTCAGTGTAGATAGTGTTGGCAATGTCCTGTCCAACACCCAGATCAACCATAAGGCGTCTCAGCCATACACACTCAACCATAGCCATGAAACAAAAACCACTTGTGGACACTCACATGTGAAAACAACTAGCCCAATATGAGTTTGAAAAAGCATGTAGGTCTGGAGGCAATGACCCCCCCTTGGGATAAAACAATCCAAGATATAAAGTGCCACTCAAGTAGAGGAAAATCCTATTGAAATCCTACCAATGCCTAGACCCTGGCCTATGCATAAATCTGCTAACCTGTGAGACTACAAACTGAATATCCGACCTCCTGTTGCATACATAAATGAGGCATCCAATAGCAATTTGGTAAAGAGTGACATTTGCAGGATCACCAGCATCATGAAGGCTCAATTTCAAAATTGTTTCCATGGGAGTGGCAATAGGTTTGTAGTCCTCAAGTCCAAACTTACATAGCAATGTCTCTATGTAACTTTTCTAACACAATGCAATACCACCATCACACTGCTTAAATTGTATACCCAAGTAATGATGCAACAACCCCAAATATTTCATCTTGAAAGTAGCATTCAGTTCAGCCTGTCTCTCATTTGGTTTAGTGATCAGAAAATCTGCCATGAGAAGTACATTACCCTCACGCTTTACGTACAATGTGCTTTCTGTTGGACTGTTACAAAAGCCTCGTTTGACCAAATGAGTGTCAGCCTTCTCATACCAAGCACAAGGAGATTGCTTCAACCCATACAAAGCTTTGCTACATTTGCACACCTTATCCTCTTGTATTTTCTTGACAAAACCGCGTTGGTAGCCCATTTAGGATGAGGCCGGTTTTGTTTCTTGGTATGCATAAAGTCAAATGCCGACCAACTTATCTCACAATTTCCACTTGAAGTTGTGAGATAAAATCCTAAATGCAATGTGTTGCAGCTCCACTTTCTCCCCAACATACTCCTTCCACCATAGAGGCGCATTTGTGTGTGCAATGGCATCTATATGCCATGGTTTTTGGAACATGCCAGTTCTATTAGCATAATCAGCTCACTGATAGAAAACAATTTTCCCATCCTCCTGTCCCAATAATTGAGAGCACACTGTTTTGAAGTCAATCATGATTTCTTTATTGGCAGATTGTTGGTGCATTTGAAACTCGGGGGGTGTACTATGTAATCATGTTAATGTATAACGTGAGGGGTTTTAAAATGCAAAAAAAGGCCATTTAATAGAGATACATTGAATTAAGGGGTTTTTATATTCAATTTTAAAAGAAAATCCTAAAATAAGGGGTCATTTTATAAATTCAAATATGTTAAAAGAGGGGTTTTTTTAATACCCCATAAACGCACGTTATATATGGGGGTACTGCACGGTGAACCCCCCAAGATTTGAAATTTGCGATCTGATACAAATGCAGCACCATGCAACGGTGTATGCAATTGCACAGATCACTTGTTGGTAGGTGTGATTATGGCAGCTTTGTCCTTTGCACCAAAAACCAACATGCTCTCTTACTTTGCATAATGCCTTTAACATATACCAATAAATTCGGCCAAAGCTGAAAGAGTCTTTGTCAACTATTTGTAAAAGATCTACAAATGGTTTGGCCAGGGTGACAATTTTCTCTACATTGCGCCAAAAAACTCACGAGTTCACAAGCTGTGCACATCTTGAAGCTGCCTCTTGGTAGCTACGATACTTGCTGAGCCAAGCATCCCATCTTTTATCGGCTACCGTTTCAATCAAAGCAGGCCTCACTTCTTGCAAGGTGGCAAGAACATAGTATGCGGTTGCAAACCTTGTCGCACAAAATATCTGTAAAGTTTTATTGTGTGATTATATTCGAAAAAGAGCATATAAAATTTGATGCTCTGTAATAAATTTCACCACATGATTTGCATCTAGTAGCACTTTTTTTATGACGGCCATTTTACCAATGTCTTTTAATAGAAATTTTCCAATATACGTGGCACATGGCACCCAGTAATATACGTGTACTTAACTTGGATAGCCCTTTTGCAGCCTTGTAATTGAATGCATTATCTGTGACAATTACAGTCACATTATTTGGCCCACCTGCCTTTGCTAGGCAGGCTCATATATCCTTGCTAGATAATCACTGGTCTTCTCTTTTAAAGAGGTATCAATGGCTTCTAGGAACAAGGACCTCTAGTCTTGATAACCATCACATTGATGAGCGGCTTCTTTTGACAGTTGGTCCATCCATCCAACGCTATGGTGAAACCATATGCAGGAACAAATTCTACCACCGTGCGCTTGAGGATGGCTTCAGTATTGTCTTTCACTTTATCTAGATACTCTGTGTGCATCTTATTATAATCAGGAATCACAAACACTTTTTTGGTTGTGCTCATTAAAGCATCTTGAAATATGGGGTTGCGCATAGCATTAAATTGTATACTGCACACCACAAAAGATTGTGTCTATTTCAAGTGAAACTCAAGAAACCATTGCTTATCTAACACTTCATACAACGTTTGGCCATTAAATGATGCTTTACTAACGTTAGTTGAGCTAGGACCTGTTGCTGTTGACGTTGAAGTATGTCCATGAAGAGGAGTTGAATGGAGAGTGTGATCATTTACTTCCGTAGGCATATGCTATGTCCTCTCATTGGAAATAGACATTTCAACATCTGTTGCAACTTTTTTGGAAGTAGCACTTTTCTTTTTAGCTGCAAGAATTTTCTTTGCTATGCGTGCATACTTTGGCAATATAGAATGAATATACCTTGGTGGATCAGTATACTCGGACACATTACCAGGGACTTTAAACAAATGCTCTTTGATTTTGGTCGCATTACCACTGAATTCATGGTCGCAGCTCTTGCATTTCAATCGAGATGTATTCTTTCCGGCACGCAGCTCGTGGACGTAACTCCACTCATGTCTTTTCACCATGCTGATAAATGAATTTAACATGCTAGAATCAACAAATCCAACTGTCAATTTCAAGGTCAAAATTAATTCAAAGCAACAAACTACACAAGAAATGCTCTATCGATCAATATAGTAATCAAAATTTGTCCACATTATCAATTAGACTGGTGCTACATTATCAATCAACAATAAACAATGATAGTATTATTGTTCTTCATGTATAAACTCATGTCAATCAAATTATATTTTCAAGCGCTAAATAACTTCATCACTTCAAACAAAACATTTCAATCATCACAATGCTCACACAAGCTTTTGGCTTTCACACATTACGATAATCGATAATCTTAATCACTTATTTAAATAAATCTCATCATCACGTTGCACTATACGGATTTATCTAAAGTGCAAGCTTGCGACTTTCACACAATATGATAATCGATAATATTAATCAAATCTTGCAATTGATTCTCATTGTAACATGAGAATTAATTGCAGGCCTTGACGATTTTCATATCTATTTGAACTGCAAACATGAAGTTCTCACACTCCACGATAGATCTTTGAGAGCTTATCTATCTGCAATTGCTGCACGTGTATGATCAAACAGTATGATAGACATAGCAATCCAAATAAAGATAATTTAATATCATGTATTTGGACATGAGATTCCTAAATTTAATTCGAGTGAGAGCATAGTGTGATGGCTCTACATAGGACAAGAAAATTTCTACCTATGTTCACTTTGAGGTGAGAAAATATCTGCACGTCAAAATCGAACCTACCTAAATAAAACTGACCTCTATTATATTATATTTTGCAGACTGATTACCTCATGTGAGACGAAACTTTGCACACAATGGAAACCTCTAAATTATATCACTAATTCACTTCCATATGTCAGTAAATTGAGCACGTAGCAAGTGAATCCTAAAAAATAAACACCTTGTATGAGTGAGAGTTTGGCAACATACAAAGCTTACACAATTTGAATCTTAAAAAAAGAATCAATCAAATTTAAAAAAAAACATAAAATTGATTTTAAACAAAAAAATTTAAAACTATTCTAAATTTCAATGATTTTTGAATTATAATTTTGTTTATTTTTTTCTCTAAGAATGACATGGAATACCTTTTGTGATGAATACTAGTTTCAACAAGGCGCGTTGCCGCTATATACACTTTTTTTTTTCGACCAACGTATTCTTTGATTGAAAAATACTTTGTGCAAAGTATTTTTTTATCAATCTTTTCCAATCGAAGTTTCTTTCGATCAAAAAATTGGGAAAAAACGGTTGCCCGTTTTTGCTCACGTGGCATTGTATAATATGTCCGTATAATATGAGTTCATGTAAAATATGCTCGTATATGACGTATCATATGTATCTCGTATAACGTATAATGCAACTTAGCCAAGCATTGCTTGAAATTACTATAGCTTCTTCCCTCCAAGGGCCGCCTTCGTGAAGATATCTCCAACTTTCTCATGTGTCGCCACTTACTCAAGGTCGATGTCACCTGCTAAGACCCTCTCTCTCATGAAGTGGTAGTGCATCTTGATGTGATTTTTCCTAGGATGAAACACTAGGCATTGTGCCAACTGTATATTGCTGAGACTGTCACAATATATGACAGCCAAGCACTGTACCTGTGCTCCAAAGTCTTGAAGTAGTAATCCCAACCATGCTATCTCACATGCCTCCACTGCAATACACTTGTGCTCTACCTTTGTACTTGAAAGAGAAATCATAGGTTGCTTCTTGCTACTCCATGTGATAACAATACTCCCAAATGAAAACATGAATCTGCTGGTAGGCCTGCAATCGTATGTACTACCAACCCAATTCACATTTGTGTAACCATAGAGATGCAACTCCATATCAACTTTATAAAAGAGTGCATAGTCCAAAGTAGCACTCACATAATGCAAAGTGTACCTCACCGTAACCAAACGTGGTTTCTTGGGAGACTGCATAAATTGACTAACCAATCCAACCATGTAGCTCAAGTTTGGATATGAGATAGTCAAGTAGATCAAGTTGCCCACAATCTTCTTGTAGGCTAAAAGCATGCATTGGTGGTACAAAAATTGTTGTTCTTACCTAGTTGATACTTATACATATTTCCAAGTTGTTTTGGAGGGAACCTTTTTTGTCCTCTAAATTTAAGTACTGTAGAAGGAAATGTATTAAATTATTTTTTTTGGAGAGAGTAGGAATTTGAGAGTACAAATGTAATAAAAATTTGAAACACCACTCCTTCCAAAGAAAATGTGGGTGCAATTATGGATGGAGTTGTACATTTGCACTCGTGTGATGTGTTTCTTTCATGAAAGGTAGCAATTGGAATTTGAAGATTTTGAGGTTTTGAGCCCAATCTTTTTTTTTGTTAAATTGCATGCATGCAAGTGTGTGTATGGTATCGTGAGAGTGATGCATCTTTTTTTTGCATTGCATGCATGCAAGCATATGTGCTATGAGCTGAACACAAATTTAAAGCTTAGTAGGGCAGTGAAGGTCAACATATAAACTGAGGTACTTTTGAGCTTTATAATACCAAATTTGGTACTTTATATTTTCAGTACTGCACATTTTTAACTTTTGCGTTGGAAAGGTCATCCAATGATAGCCATTATTTGGCTCTCCGTATTTGCCATAGTGAGCCATTTGACCCAAGAAAAATCACCTTAACACTCTGAAGACCCTCACCTTTTCACTGTACATAGGTGTGTGTGAGTTAAGGGACTTTTCCTATATCTCCTTAAAAACCCTCATTTAGCTAGTCACTGGGCTAGTTGAGCCAAAAAATAAATAAAAATAAAAGCCAAAATATATTATGGTCCTTTTGTGTATAAGTATTTCATTGTATATAGGGCTTAAATATAGGGAATTTTTATTTTTCATATTTATTTAAATATGTATTTTTAGGTATGTGTTATTTACCTAAGTATGCTATGTACATTTACTCACCATTACCATGATCTTTCTTACCATGTATTCTATAAAAAATCATTTCATGCAAGCTTCTTTTATCTTTGGTGTGAATCCACTCCAAGGAAAAACATCAAAAATACCTTTCACCATCGCTGATTTCTTTTCACTAAATTCCTACTTCCTACATGTATTATTTCTTACCACTTATAAATAAATATACATCAATAAAAAAAATGAGGGCCTTCCTCATTTGATTCCCTATTTTTTTATATATTTATATATTTTATATATAGATCTTACTATTTTAGATTTTTCATGAATTGTTTATATATACTAGCTTGTTTTTTTCATCATATCCATATATTATATTTATGCATAATCCAAAACCATGCATATTTTCAAACCCCTAAGATTAATCTATTACATCATGCTCTCATGCAAGGAGAGGCTTACCTTGGTAGCCTTATGAAAATTCAACAAAAGTAGGGCCATTGAAGACTTTTTTGTGAAGAAAAATAGGCATTTTAGTGGGATTTTTTATATTCATCTCCACTCCAAATTTAAAATGGTGACTAAAAGACAAACTATGGAACAAGAGTTGAATAATCACCTCAAAAATTTTGATAATTGTTGGAGCTACCTCCACCGATGAGATATGATTTTTTGTGTGGACCCGAGTCTGCTCACTTTTCTCACAAGTAGCACATAGTTTTCTCTCACCTCCTTTCCTACTTCCACACACACACACACACACACACACACACAATCATTTCTCTCTATTTGTCACTTAAACCTACAACTTCCATGGTTTTCTCTCATCCTCTTCACCATTAGCCTCCCCTCTCACACCTATAGCTCTCTTTTGAAGCTCTACCTACATCCACTATCTCCAAATCTCTCTCTATTACTCCCATATTACAATTTTATTCTACCCTTTCAAGAATGCACTTAAAATCAGCAACCTAACCATACTTAATCTTTGCAAAATGGGGGTTTTTTAATCAACAAAACCCTCATTGCCTTTGTGGTGATTCAACTATGGCGGCGGCGTGAAAAGAAGAAGAAGAAGAACGGCGATCATTTTTGACAATCTGCGCACGGGTGAGTCCAAGATTCTTCAAGGATTCACCATCTCAAGGGTATACGTATCTCATTCACCCCTCTTTTCTCATCCTTCAACTCATTTTATCCATTGTAAATATATTACTAAGTTTTTTTGTTACCATATACATGTGGTAGTGATGTGTGTGAACACACAAGGACCGTCGGGGCAATTTTTCCCTCTTTAGGAGGTTTTTTCCTCCGTGCATTGTATATACACCCATCACTCTAGGGCTATCTATCTTTCCATTGCAAACTAAGTAACACACTCTTAGTTGTGTGCCTTGAGCTTTCTTCGTCTTCTCCAAGCTGTGTGCATTTCTCTGCAACCCTAATTCCAAAATTTTGTATCAAATCAGGTTGCGTCCTCCCAAGCTTAGTCGCGAGCTGCTCCAGCACACTCCTGCTCACTTCCGATTTCAGTGAGCTTTGGAGAGTGTTTGCAAGCCAACAAATATTTTGAGAAAACTCATAGAGCTCAGCCTGATCAGATTTATGATTCCGGCTCATTTCGGCCTCCCAAGCTTAGTCGCGAGCTGCTCCAGCACACTCCTGCTCACTTCCGATTCCAAAAGTTTGTATCAAATCAGGTTGCGTCCTCCCAAGCTTAGTTGCGAGCTGCTCCAGCACACTCCTGCTCACTTCCGATTTCAGTGAGCTTTGGAGAGTGTTTGCAAGCCAACAAATATTTTGAGAAAACTCATAGAGCTCAGCCTGATCAGATTTATGATTCCGGCTCATTTCGGCCTCCGTTTCCACTACAGGCAGGTCTGCACATGCAATTTTGTCATTTTGTGCAGAATTTTTGTCAGTGTTGTTTTCTGCATAAGAGGTGCCTTACACTCTTCTACGATTTGTGCTATATAGCACGTGTTGTTCCCGCTTCGTTTCTCTTCTTTTCGGACAATTTTCACATCAGGTGCAACATTTACCATGGTTGACAACAACACATATGTGTTCAAGATGTTTGCTACTGAGGATAGGTTGGATGGGGACAATTACCCTATGTGGGCTTATATGATGCAACATGTTCTTGTGTCAAAGGGCGTCTAGAATATTGTGCAGGGCATTGATGTACGTCCTGGTTCTGAGGATGTAGGTGATGTTGAGGATGTTGCAGGTCTTGCTGCAAGGATTGCTGCTATTAGATTTGTTTTGCCTACGACAGAACAAGCTCATTTTGGGATGTAAAGGATGCGCAAGCTCATGCATTGATTGCGTTGTCTGTGAAGTGCACCATTGTTCCTCACATTCATTCAACAAAATCTGCAAAACAGGCTTGGGATATTCTAGATCTTTATGCAAGCAGCAATGAGGGGAAAATTGCTTTGCTGCGTAAAGAGCTGGAATCGAAGATTATGCATGAGGAAGATGATATGGACACTTTCCTTGCTGGTGTCAAGGATATCAATGAGCAACTTATTTCTGTAGGTGAAGTCATTTCAGACAGTTCCCTTGTGCAGACTGTTCTTGATGCCTTACCAGATTCTTACAAGACTTTTGCCAGTACTTATGACCCAAGGAAATCCTGAAGTTGTCAAGTTTGATGCATTATGCACGTTGCTGTTGCAAGAGTCACTTTCTAGAAAAAACAGGACTAGATAGCGTGCAACTGAATAGGCTTTTATTGCTACTCAAAGAAAGGGTGGTTATAGCAATGCGGCCACTTCTTATGGTTCTACTACAAGTGGCAAAACTTCTGTTCCCAATTCTTCTGCTAGCAACACTTTGTCTGGCACTTCTAGTGATAAGGGAAGAAAGAAGATGCATTGCCATTATTTCAAAAGCTAATGATCACTTGATCAAGCAGTGTCCACTGCAAATGCTGGTTCCACAAAAAATGGAGCCATTGTTGAATCTTCTATGAAAGGAGACTGTGAAGCTGATGTTGATGCAGAATGGGCTTTTAGTGCAGAGTGCACTTACAATCTTGCTATCCATGATGCATGCATGCCAATTGCTGGAGATTCACATGTGTGGTATTTTGACAGTGGTGCTACAAAGCACATTACCTCACATTGTCAATTGTTCACCTCTCTCGAGTCTGTCCTGTTGATGAGACGATAACAACCATAGTGCCATGAAATATTGAGGCACGATACCGATTAGAAGGGTGCAATTTGATGATAATAAGCATAGCACCAAGCTCGACACCAGACTCCCAAGTACATATAAACTTTGTTAGTGGGAGGTAATCTATCACATCATCAAGAAAGGTATTAGTAAAGTCATGATGTAAAAATAATGGAAAGCAGTAGTGAAGTCATGATCTAGAACATTCAAAGTGTACTTAACCTTGATGACAAGACGATAGAAAAACATCAAGAGTAGTTTTGACAAAATTGAGCACCAAGCTCTCAAGCATACTTAACCATTTGGATTGATCGCGTTATGGAACATGGAATTACCTTGCATTATTAGGAACGATGGCCATGGACGATAACAAAGAAAGACTTGTAATCACTGATAAGCAAGAATAGGTGACATTCATAAGATGACAAAGTCACATCGATTTTAAATTTCTTTTGACATGGTATGTTGTCATAGAAGTGATGGGGAATGAATTAAGATCAAGTCTTTAACAAACGGTTTCATCGGCCATAGACAAAGCATTCAATCCGATAACATGTGGGCCGCATCTGGTAAAATATTGCGGACAAAAAGAAAAAAATACTCTATACTAGGCCAATTGATCGAAGCAACTCACATTATACTAGGCAGAAGCTTAGCTATCCAGGAACTATCCAGGAACTACAACAAATAACCAAGGTGTAGAGGCACCGCTGATCATGAATGGCCAGACAGATCAGACTGCATGATCAAAGCACGCAGAGGCTAGTTGGCAGGTGGTTCTCGTCAATTTTCTCTCGGTCAACATGAGCATTCACTAAGTCATCTAGGCATAGCAAGGCTACTGATGATAAGCTATTGTCGTCGCCACTGATGATAAGCTATTGTCATGGCACAATCAAAGAACGCCTAGAATCAAAGCAAGCGAATGCCCTTTGGCAGGCCGTTCTTGATTATAAGCTGTTGTCATCGCATAATTAAAGCACGTGGAGAATCAAAGCAAGCGAAGACCCTTTGGTAGTGGGAAGATGGACCGACTTCGAGCAAAGCATCCATGACTGGTGGTCCGAAAACAGTGACAGGTGATGAAATCATCCACCATATACATTGTTATTCTCATGCTATTCTCACACTATCTGATTCGTGTCCAGAGGTATCTGCTATCTACAGCCGCTTACTTAGGATATGCAGTAGTTACTTAGGATGCGTTGCAAGTTGGACTGCTATGGTCCGCACGTAGAGGTGGTCCTAAAGTGAGAGCACAGATGCATGGTGAGCTTTGTATGCTCTTTTCCAAGTTTTCGAGTCCAGAGAGCATCAATAGTGTACGTAAGAAATTTTATTTGTGGCTATTATCAGCGTTGGCTTTGAAACATTGCTGCTGTTATTAGTCCCTAGCACAGAGCCGATGAAGGGTCATGCTGACGATAGCTAAAGACAAGAAAGGCAAATTAAAGCTGCGATAACTTTGGACCACTTGCAAGGCAGCGCTGGAGTGCGCAAAACTCTATACATAGCAAGGCTCCAGCACCACGTGAGATCATATCATCCCGCTAATTGCGTCTCTGATTAACGAGCCAGCACAGGCTGAATAGCGACCCTCCGCATTTTAGATGCGTTTCTTTAATATGTTATTAATAGCACGAGGAAATAATCTCTTCTGAATATATGTTGCCGATGCTGGCGATTGCAGTAGACCTCACGACGACACACAGCTACAAGGGCTTCAATCAACTAAGATCATATCCGTCATATTGCTAACCTCTTTTTGGTGTCTGTCGCACAACTTGGCTTGAGCACACCGCAAACGACTTCCATAGACTCATACTAATGACGTTTTCATTTGCCTGCATAAAAATTATTAACGCCTGCACTCTAGCCGCCTAAAAAGATGCGACCTCTTCTGCATGCATCTACAAACGCCTCTTCTGCGTGTAGCTACACAAGAAGACGCTTAATAGGCAGCCTTTAAAAAAAACATGAAACTGCTAATACAAGGCTTCTTGAATCTCAAACAATTTAGCTAGAAAATTCTGTACGAGCAAAGACTTAGCTTCTTGGTTTGCCGAGATCAAGCACCTCCTCTTCATGGTCGTTGTATGCTTTGATACCATGTTGAAAGAGAAGCGAAACAAGACGAGGGAGAAGAGAGAGAGACGACACAATCATCTGCAAACCCCAGAGTGTGTCCAATGACTCACGAGATGAGTTTATATAGAGGGGACTAGGGTGCTATATATAGAGACATTTGGGATTTGGCACTTGTGACAATGCAACACTAGTGTTTCATACCATTTATGTACCATCTTTGTGCATACATGTGTGCACATGTGATTGCATCGAAATTACGTTTGTATCTATTTCGTCTCTAGAGCGGCGTCGCGAACCATTGCTAAGGACAATGTGATGTGATTATTTCTAACCTTCACATTTCGACATGTTTCTTGAGTTGATGTTCTTTACATAATTTAAATCACATCAAGCAATATGTGCGGGGTCTCAAGGATATTGAAGTTGCTCTACCAAAGAATTTGCAGTAGCTCAATTGTCTATATCTTGGATTATAAGAAGACCCTTGAAAAGGCACATTGTAAAACAGGAGTGATGTAGCTCCTTTGAACATTGTAAATGTACATTTATAATATTTTAATACAACGGTGGGTATATATAGAGTTGTGGGTTTTTCCCTTGAGCCCCCAAGGGTTTTTTCATCCACAAGTAGGGACCTTCATTTGAGTGGGGGTGTTGAGCTATATATAGTGTCTCTATATATAGCACCCTCGTCCCCTCTATATAAACTCATCTCGTGTAGTCATTCGACACACTTTGGGGTTTGCAGATGATTGTGTCGTCTCTCTCTCTCTCTTCTCCCTCGTCTCCTGTCGCTTCTCTTTCAACATGTCCCTCATGGGAATTTAGTCACTTGTGCCAACAATGCCTCTTATCCTATTCAGGGAGTTGGAAAGATTGTGCTTACTTATGTAAATGGAAGTTCTTTCACACTTGTTGATGCACTTTATGTACCTGGGATCAAGAAGAATCTTTTATGTGTATCTGCACTTGTTAGAATTGGACTTGTAGTCAAATTTGTGGATGAAATATGTACATTTCATGATCTCAGTTTTGGTGAAGAATCTAGCCTTTTGTTCCGTGGGCTGTATAAGCTCACTTTGTATGACAAGTGTGGACAAAATTTTTCAAATACCGTTGCAGATTCACGGTCTATTTCAAATGCAAAACTTTGGCGTGCACATTTTGGTCATCTAAATTTTGTCAGTTTGCTGCGTTTTCAAAAATCTGATATGGTTGCTTCTTTGCTACCTCTTGAAGCACCTGTCAAACATGTTTGTGAAGGATGTATTTTGGGTAAAATACAGCGCTCTAAGTTTCCAAAGGATGGTTCAGTTAGGGCCACATGCAGGTTGCAGCTTGTGCATAGTGATGTTTGTGGGCCCATGCAAACTCCATCCTTGGGCAATTACCTGTACTTTGTGACTTTCATTGATGATTACTCCAGGCATGCATGGGTATTTCCGCTTAAAGCGAAGTCCAAAGTTTTTATGTGCTTCAAACAATTTTTGGCTATGGCTGAAAATGTATCGAAATGTACTTTGGGGACCCTCTATTCCGATCGAGGGGGGGATTATATGTCTCATGAATTAATGCATTTCTTGCTAGTCGTGGGATAAAACACCAATATACAATGCCCTATATGCCTCAGCAAAATGGTGTTGCTAAGAGGAAAAATAGGTCACTTACGGAAATGGCATGTTGTATGGTCAGAAGTCAAGCTTTGCCGCATTCTTTTTGGCTTGAGGCCATCATGTGTGCCACTTATGTACTTAATATGTGTCCTATGAAAGCTTTGAAGTCTATTACTCCATATGAAGCATGGCATGATAGAAAGCCTTCTATTGAGCACATGAGTGTTATTGGCTGTTTGGCATATGCTTTGGTGACACAAAAACAGTGCAGAAAATTGGATGATAAGGCTGTCAAATGTATTTTTGTTTGTTATAGTGCTGAAAGCAAACGCTACACGTTGTATCATCTACAAACAAAGTGTATTCTGGTTTCACAGGATGTAGTGTTTGTGAAATATTTTGTTTAGCCCTTGATGTCATGTACTAGAGATATTAATGTAAGCTCACAAGACATTTATGACACTTTGTTGCCTCTATTGAGTGGTGGAAGTTCGAATGTAAATTCCAATGAGGCAAATGTACAGCCTATGGGAGTTTCAAAAAATGTTATAGATCAGCCTATTTTACTGATGCAGATGTACATGATGAGGAAAGGGCTGAAAATGAGCAGGCTAGAGGTATGCCAAAATGGCTGGTGCATACATTGCGTGATAGTAAATTGGATGCACCTTTGTCTAATCGTACTCGTTCAGGCTCTCGCCATGCATCTTATGCATCAGATTGTTATGCTTTGGTTGTGTCTAGCTTACATGATGTTGAGGAACCTCTCTCTTTTGATGAAGCACAAAATTCAAAAAATTGGATGGCTGCGATGCAATCAGAATATGATGCACTTAAAGAAAATGACACATAGACTTTATGTGATTTGCCTCTTGGCAAAAAGGCCATTGGTACGAAGTGGATTTACAAGTTGAAACGCAAGCTGGATGGTGAGATCGATCGCCATAAGGCTCGACTTGTTGCAAAGGGTTATGCAAAGCAAAAAGGCATAGATTATGAAGAGACTTTTGCTCCCACTTGTCGTATGACTACTGTGCGTTTTCTATGTGCATTGGCAGCTCATTTTGGTTGGAATGTATATCAATCAGATATTGTTACTGCTTTCTTGAATAATGACATATTTGAGAAAGTTTATGTAATGCAGCATCGCGATTTTGTCATGAAAGGACAAGAAAGAACATTGTATGTAAAGCGTAAGGGTGATGTACTTCTCATTGTGGTTCTTTATGTTGATTTGTTGATCATTAGACCAAATGAGATACATATTGCTGAATTTAAGGCTGATTTGAATGCTACTATCAAGATGAAAGATTTGGGGCTGTTGCATCATTATTTGGGCATACAATTTAAGCAGTGTGATGGTGGTATTGCCTTGTGTCAAAAAAGTTACATAGAGACATTGTTATGTAAGTTTGGACTTGAGGATTGCAAACCTATTGCCACTCCCATGGAAATAGGTTTGAAATTGAGTCTACATAATGCTGACGATCCTGCTGATGTCACTCTTTACCAAACTGTTGTTGGTTGTCTCATTTATGTATGCAACACGAGGCTAGATATTCAGTTTGCAGTCTCACAGGTCAGTAGATTTATGCATAGCCCAGGGTCTAAGCATTGGCAGGCTGTAAAGAGGATTTCCTGCTACCTTAGTGGCACTTTACATCTTGGATTGTTTTATCCCAAGGGGGGATCATTGCCGCCAGACTTACATGCTTTTTCAGACTCAGATTGGACTGGTTGTTTTGACACATGATGTCCACAAGTGGTTTTTGTTTCATGATTCGTAGTTCATGTATATCATGGTTGATCAAGAAGCAACCTACTGTGGCCACTTTGAGTTGTGAGGCTGAGTACAGGGCAATCATCACAGCTACGGTTGAGTGTGCATGGCTGAGACGCTCTTTGGTGGATACGGGCGCATACAGGCGAATGCACACCAAACCTGGTGGACACTCTATTTTTTTGAAAAAAACCATGTAATTCAGCCTAAGATGAGTTGTAATCATGATGAGAGTAGACCATACCATTTTTTATTTCTATGAGTCTACCCCTTGTAAGAGGCCGGATGGCCATGCGAAAGCCCCCTAACTTTTAATGTCAAAACCCTTAGTTTTGAAGAAGAAATTATCATTAGCTGAAGTCAGAAAACGTGCATTGTGGAGGCTTCTTGTGACTACAACCTGTAATCATCTTTTCTCTTAAACGGGTAATCAAAGTTCTATTCCGAATAGTACATTGCATTTCTTGTCTCTTGCTCTACAATCTAAGTGTAATCATTTCCAATTCTGTTGTGGTTCACGACGTACCATTTCTGAGCTAAATGCATTGATTTGGGAGTTAAAATGGTTGTTTTTTGATGTTTTGACCATGGATAAGTGTTTCTATGCTTATGGTGGATCTTTCCAAGTACTTCTGTTTCAATTTTCTGCACATTTTTCGTGATGGATCGTGATTTATGCACCTTTCCAGATGGTGACAGAACTCGGTAGGATTGAGCTTATAAGTGTTGTGATACCTCTCCTTAAGTTTTGTGACATCCCGGATTCATTTGGATACCGAACAGGCGTGATGACGTTGAGTGTTGAGGTTGGACACATACTGATTGTCTGACTAGGAAGTGGTTGATTTGCTTTTGTCGCAGAACGAGTAGCCCTTGAGTTCACTTTGGTGAGATTGACACTCTCATTAAGTCTCCGTACCCCACCCCAAGTCGCTTCCATGCATATTGACATTATATTAGTGAAAAAGAGCTATGTTGCAGACGTTGTCGTGCAGCTCCGCTCCCATGGTAAGAAAGATGCTACAAAAATGCACATCAAGTTGTTTGAAGATTACATGATTAATGAAGAGTAGTTAAGGCCTGGTAACAGGACAAGTTCAATGCTCAATGTATGTCAAATGAGGTTAAAAAGGCCTACATATGCCTTAATGATGCTAAAAAGTGTTATGCTTGAAGTGGGCACGGATGGGATATTATGACCTAGAACTGCAGTGCTTGAAGTGCTCTACTGTCCTCTCTTTACGACTCGTCGATTGGAGCTACGGTGAAGAAGTTATGGCATATTGAAGTTTGAGTCGATTGCAAATACGTACCGGATTGGGCAACTGCAACTGAGGTGACAAAATTGAAATGAATGCACAGGACTGAAGTGCTCACTTTGTGGAGCACATCGGTCTTTTCAGATTAGTGATCGGAGTTCTGGTCGCCAAGATATTGGCCGTTAAAGATTCACCGGGGGCTTGTTCCGTACCGGTCCGGTCAGCTCAGTTGGCGTCTCAGCTGGCAGTTTTGAGCTTCATCCGGGTTCTGGAAAATTGTGGAATAAGTTCTCGAGGAATATCTTGTTCAGAACTGAATCTCTTGCAGTGCATTGATAGCTAATGCTCCAGTTGAATTCAATTCCATGACCGGCTAAAACATGATGTGCTTAACAGAGCTTTGGCCGATACATATGCCAAATAGGGAGGCTCATATTAATTTACAGTAATGCTAAAAATGTTTGGAGCCGAATGTCAAGCTTAACATTGCTTGGGTGATATGCGTGCCAACTGTGGTGCCGTTACGAGAGCACAAAAAGTTCTTATTGAGGTCTTAGTCGAAAATGACGTCTTTTGGAATGCATTGATTTCGGGATTGACCCCGAGGGGAGAGAATCCCAGATGAAACTGTTGGCAAGGACTGCTCGAAAGAGATGTCGTGCTTGGCAGTGCTTTGGCCGACATGTATGCTAAATGTGATGCCCTTACAAAGGCTATGGCCGCCCATACTCACAATTCAAATGGCCGCCCAAAAGATAAATTAAGGGCTTTTGTGTGTAACCAAAAAATAAAAAGCAAGCATGGCGACATGAGGCAGCGCGCACACAAGAGCGGCGAGATGAGCTCGCACTGGGCGACAGAGAGCTCGATTGAGCGTGATTGAAGGAAAAAGCCTTCAGCTCGCCAAGGCGAACAGTTTCGGAGCCTGTCCTATCAAATTTTGCGCAGGTCGGGATCCGGGCTGCCACGTCAGCAAGGGGGGTTTTTTACGCCTCCCTAGCAATGACGGCAGCGTCGTTGCTAAGGGAGGGAGAGGGCTATTAATCAGGTATTATTTTTTGCATGAGAAGTGTGGGGAAAGGAAAACGAGCAAGAGAAGAAGAAGGAGGGCATCAACGAAGGAGGCAAGGAGGCATAAGGAGCTCTCTCTCGATAATCAAGGGAGGCATAACGAAGGGAGTAAGGAGGAGCAAGGAATCAAGGGAGAGCTTCTCTCTTGATCGGAAATCCAAGCTAGGGAAGGGCGAGCCTCTCTCGAGATCCAATCCGAAGGTGCTTCGGCTCGTCCTCGGCACACAAACAAGGGCAAGCTCTCTCTCTCAATCTCAAAACCAAAGCAAGGGGGATCTTTCTCTCTAAATCTAAAAGCCATGCAAGGGCGAACTCTCTCTCTATCGATCCTAGCAAGGCTTAAGCCAGAGCTTTGCAACCAAGGCAACCAAGGAGACTATTTCTCATCGTCTAAGGTAACGACAAATCAAAAAGGGCTTGTAAGCAATCATAGGAGAAGAAATAATTTCGGCATAGACATTGGTTGAAGACAAATCCAATAGATAGAACCGGCACATTAGGATTTTGTTCGTCGGCACGCAACCTTATTTTATTTTCTTTCTTTTTATTGAATCGCGGAGCCGTTAACAGCCCAGAGTATTCTGTAAGGGGAGTTTAAGCTCCTCAATCGTCATTAGTATTGAAAGGAGCAAAGCGAACCCCGATCCCCGATGGCCTCTAAAACACCGGGGACCGAATGGCGCGCCTCGAGCCTGTCATGGTAAAGCAAACAGGGGGCACCACCTAGCTTCAGCGGCTAGGACGCAAACAACACACCACCATAACAAAGTTTTCATCCAAGAGAGATGGATGCTTTGGAGTAATGATGAAGAGGAAGGGAAATGAGATCAAGTGAGAGAGAGAGAGAGAGAGAGAGAGAGAGAGAGAGAGAGAGAGAGAGAGAGAGAGAGTGAGGGAGGGGGTAATGCGGCTTAGTACTTAGGCACCACAGAAGGATGGCGAATCCGCACACCCTTCACACATACACAAGCTCACTCCAAACACAAGACTAGGTGGCGATTCCGCACACCTCACATGGGCAAAACATTGCAGGAAAACATACTCACAAAACCTCAAGCTTTATTTAGAGAATAAGGCGATGAAATGGGGAGCATAGAGTAGGGGAATGAGAAGGGAGAGAGTGGTAGAGCACATGGCGGATAGGTGGGAGTTGATGGCGAAAACTCGCACGAGGGTTATGGCCATCATCCTTCATTTAGCTGCCCTTCATCTTCCATAGCCGAAGGGTGTAGAGGTCATGCTCAAGACGAGCATGGTGATTGCGGTGATGGTGATAATGTGGGTGTGTGTGTGTGCACTAGGCACACACAGTGCATAGTGTATTCTTTGGTGATGTTGTGTGTGTTTTTTTTTTCCTGGTGAGCTCTCATGGCTTCCTTATATAGGGAAGGAGGAGAGGATTTAGCAATATTTCTAATTGAAGTGAGTGTCCCACTCTGGTGACTAGGAAAATGGGGTGCATGTGACTGTGGCTCCCATCTTGTCTCCTCATTATTTAAAATACCAGAGTCAATAGAGAGAGAAGAAGAGAGAATGTGGGTAGGATGTAGAGGATAGGAAATATTTACAATAGTCTAGCTTTGGCTAGACATAAGCTTATTAGGGAGAAAAGAGAGAGGTAAGAAATTTACAAGAGAGGTTGTCGAAGGTGGATATTTGTTGATGAGGATGGATCCTCCAAAAATGGTGATAGAATCACTCTAGACTTGCCAAGACCTCATTAAAAGAGCCTTGTCTCTTGTAATCATGCTTGAAGACTTGTAGAACCATAGCCATTCTAGAGGGAAGAAAACTAGGGATGGCCTGTGTCACCATTACAGGAGAAAACTGGGGTCCACTACAAAAATCATAGCTCAGCGTTCATAACTCCAAAATTTTTGAAAAGATTTGAGCTAAAAGTTGAGGTCACGAGCTACATCTTTCATGTTGAACGCTTCTTGAGATTCGGGGTTCTTCTTTACTTAAAAAATTCAGCCAAATAATGTATTATTTGTGGCTACAAAAGTCTTTTGGTGGTCCCCTTTGAGTGGACTTCTCTTTTGCCTTCAATTGTAAGCTCCTTCATGTGTATGAAAACATGACCTAGAGTTTTGAAAAGATTGACAATCATCTAGATGGAGGTATTATTGAAATTTGAAAGTGGGGTTGAGGTTTAAAAATGAAAACTAGTGAATAAAATATTTGGTAGGGTGGAATAATATACATACATGAAAAATATATTAGAAAATACTAAAATATATAATGTAATTTAGAATATATATATTTAATATTTAAGGTCAAAAGAGAGATCAACAAAGAAAGCTTACTTATTTGTGCTACATCGTGATTGATTAGCATAAGTCTTATTTATTTAATAAAGGCTAAAACGTTTGTGAAAAAGGAAGAAAAAAATCAAAAGTAACTTATATAATAGGAAATATTTTGGTTAAAGGGCAAAAATATATGGGGGGTTCCCATGCATGGAAAAGATTGCCTCATTAGCTCTCTCCCTAAGGCTAGAGGCATTCATGTCGAGAGCTCTGTTTCTTCTTCCACTTAGCTGTAGGATCCGATATCGAGTTGCCTTTTGAACTAGCCATTCCATTTGGCCATTGGTGAGATTTCTGGGATATTCATGAATCTGTAACAGGTCCGGGTGATAGCTTGTTCCTTGGAATAGTGTCAGTTGATTAAAGGGGAAGCCCATGGCTTCCAGAACTTTGTGCCAATGTCCTCCTGGATCCCAAGTGAAAAATAGGATCATTGTCTGTAGTGTCTGAATAATAAAATTTGCATGCCAAATTGGACCAAATTTGTAACCACCAGTAGCGAGAGGGGAAATGGGCATCTTGGCTCCTACAAAGATAGAACTGAAAATTATGATTCCCAAGAGTGTGCAAAGAATCCACCATATATGGCCGCCTTGTTGGTGTGGTGAGCTCCAGTTTTTTTTAAAATCCTGCTTACTACCATGATTGGAAAAAACTGCAAGCATATCATGCTTCTTTTGGGTGTGATGAAACATGTCAGCTTCCTTTACTGATGCTAATAGCAAGCCACCTACCTTGCGGCTTAAATACAAGCGTAATCCACTTACCTTTCTCCAAAGAGAGGATGCACTATTTGTAAAAAATTGTACCAAATCGCGAAGGAGGTCTTCATTCTTGCATTCTATTAGGTTTTTTTCTATCCATGGCTCCTTTGCTCTTATCTCCATGCTGATCTTCTCTCTATATGTTATAGCGGCTAGCCATAGCCATAGGTCTGATGCATCCCATGCAAACACAATGCTGTGTTGTGGAGGAGTTTGGAACATCCCTAAAAGGTTGGCAACATATTGATCATCAAACTTACTATGAACATCCTCACATATACTGGAGGCATTACCCATCTCCAAGTTTATAACACCCTTCAGTAGACTATAGGCATTACCCATCTCTAAGTCTATAACACTACACAATAAAGTCTTGCTCGGCTGCCAAGCCTCTGGAGCAATATCCAACTCCAAACCTTCAGTCATACTTACCTCTTCGTTATGGTCCTCAAGTGAAACTGCCTTGATGCAAGATTCCTTTAGCTTGCTACACTGTCCTGGGTCCATGCTGGTGCACAGGCTTCCGTTTTCAAAGCCCTCCGCTTTGCATGATATGTTTTCCACCTTCTGCAAAGCCTTGCTAGCAGGCTGGTCTTCCTCTTCTCTTGTATCTTTCATGCCCTTTGCATTCCTCTTACTCTGACGAGGCCTAATCAACACTTTACACCTTCTTACCCTTACTGCCCAATGCTGTCGATTGATCGCTTTGGTGCCTATTTCATTCAAGGTTAAAGATGTACTCACATTTGTAACACAATTTTCTTGACTTACCTCCCCCACCTGGGTAGCATCTTTTGATTCTTTAACCTCTTGTTACACTGCTTCAGTTCTTTGAATAAACTTCTCGCTTGATCCTTCTTCGGTTACCTTCATCTTGACCTCTTCTGCAAGACCAATGATACTTGGTGTGCGGGTACCAATTGATGGTGGGCGTAGGATGATTGTAAGTGGTGATTGTGGCGGACGTAGAATTTGTGTTGGTGGGGCTGGTGCTTGGGGTGGGGGTGTTCTTTCTCTAGGGGGTGACAATTGGTTCCTCCTACCTGCTCTATTATAGTTTTGTCGTGGTTTGGGACAGTAGTACATACCGTGACCGTCTTCTCCGCAGTTGTAGTAGTGATACTCTCTGTTTTGTCGTCGTGCTCTTCCAGGGTCTTGATCTCTTTCTTGACTCCTCCCTTGCTGTATTAAGTGGACAGACAAACTCTACAGTTGGTCAGTAATATGGGCCAACATATCTTGTTGGTCATCTCCTACCCCAAGAGCTGGTGGTGGTGGTGGAATGGTGGTTGTCATAGTTGCTGGTCAACGCGATGTTCCTGCTTCTATTGACTCGGTTTCTTTGGCTTTCATTCGTAGCTTCTTGTCCTTAAGGCTCGCTCAACTTGTCCCACAACTTTTCTGAAGTGGTACCTCCCCCAAAGCACCTCTTA
Source organism: Adiantum capillus-veneris (assembly GCF_014529385.1). Classification (NCBI taxonomy): domain Eukaryota; kingdom Viridiplantae; phylum Streptophyta; class Polypodiopsida; order Polypodiales; family Pteridaceae; genus Adiantum; species Adiantum capillus-veneris. The sequence continues at coordinate 35,160,247 of NC_140958.1, read as the reverse complement.
AAAGCGGTTTTTAAGGGTTCCCAGTCATCCTTGGTTGCTTGTGGAAGTGCATTGTACCATGATCTAGCTTCTAGCTTCATGAGATGCTTAAAGATTCTAACCCGGGATTCATCCGTATCTTTGTTGCTCACTACACATGCTACTTCAAAGTCGTCTAGGAAGTCTGTTGCCAAATACTCCCCCTTCTTTCCTTTAAATGTTGGAAATGCTACACTTGCCATGATTACTGAGAGAGAGCTAGAAAGACACACTGCTTAGCTTGCAAAAGTTTTTTTTCTTCTTTACAAGGAGGCGTGTATACCCTCTTATACTAGGACATAGATTAAAACTTCAAACGGTACATTGCCTTGTACCAAAGGTAAGACAAATGGTTGATCTCATACCAAAACCTCCAAAAACCGCTCCCCACCCGGCATGGTGTCAATGACGTGCTGATAGTGAGCCTTCAAATCCAGTATTACCTTGATTGAGCGTACACGTGTTGGTATGTGTGATCTGTCTTGAGGTAGGTTGTACTGATTCATGTGAAGCTTAGAGGTGCTTAGTCACTGTCCAAGCTTGTGGGAGAGGGTGGTGTTCTTTCCTGAAACAAACTCAGTAGATCCCTAGTTTCTCTAGTGAGAGTGTGAGCCAATGATTCCATTATCTGTGCTGCAGCATCAGGTGCGACTAGAAAACTGATTGTGATAATTACCTCGGTGACTTGAGTTACCCGATTCTCAAAGTAGAATAGTGTTGATTCTCTATTGTGTAGAGCTCCTTCCATTTTGTTGTTGTGGGTTGGTTGTAGGTTGCGGAAATGGTTTCGACCTTCTCCTTCTTCTTCTTGGCACTTGGCCTATGTATATCCACTGGGTTTGGCGTGTTGGTTGACTCTCCCACTGCAAATCGATTACCGTTACGCCTGGCACTCGAGCTTCGATGGAGATGCGGAGTTCGTTTAGTTGTGCTTGGAGCTCTTCTTCTTCTATCGTCCAATTAGCAAATCCTGCTAGCCATTCATCCATTCACAATAGTTTAGGGGTTTCAGTCTTGTAAACTGAAGGTCTTGAGTTTGATCCTCAGTGGGGGCACCAAATGAAGGGAGCAAAGCGAACCCCGAACCCCGACGGCCTCTAAAACACCGAGGACCGAATGGCGTGCCTCAAGCCTGTCATGGTAAAGCAAATAGGGGGCACCACCTAGCTTCTGCGGCTAGGACGCAAACAACACACCACCATAACAAAGTTTTCATCCAATAGAGATGGATGCTTGGGAGTAATGATGAAGAGGAAGGGAAATGAGATCAAGTGAGTGAGTGAGAGAGAGAGAGAGAGAGAGAGAGAGAGAGAGAGAGAGAGAGAGAGAGAGAGAGAGAGAGAGAGAGAGAGAGACTGAGAGAGAGAGAGAGAGTGAGGGAGGGGGTAATGCGGCTTAGTACTTAGGCACCACAGAAGGATGGCGAATCCGCACACCCTTCACACATACACAAGCTCACTCCAAACACAAGACTAGGTGGCGATTCCGCACACCTCACATGGGCAAAACATTGCAGGAAAACATACTCACAAAACCTCAAGCTTTATTTAGAGAATAAGGTGATGAAATGGGGAGCATAGGGTAGGGGAATGAGAAGGGAGAGAGTGGTAGAGCACATGGCGGATAGGTGGGAGCTGATGGCGAAGACTCGCACGAGGGTTATGGCCATCATCTTGCATTTAGCTGCCCTTCATCTTCCATAGCCCAAGGGTGTAGAGGTCATGCTCAAGACGAGCATGGTGATTGCGGTGATGGTGATGGTGTGGGTGTGTGTGTGCACTAGGCACACACAATGCATAGTGTATTCTTTGGTGATGTTGTGTGTGTTTTTTTTCTCCTTGTGAGCTCTCATGGCCTCCTTATATAGGGAAGGAGGAGAGGATTTAGCAATATTTCTAATTGACGTGAGTGTCCCACGTATATAGGGAAGGAGGAGAGGATTTAGCAATATTTCTAATTGAAGTGAGTGTCCCACTCTGGTGACTAGGAAAATGAGGTGTATGTGATTGTGGCTCGCATCTTGTCTCCTCATTATTTAAAATACCAGAGTCAATAGAGAGAGAAGAAGAGAGAATGTGGGTAGGATGTAGAGGATAGGAAATATTTACAATAGTCTAGCTTTGGCTAGACATAAGCTTATTAGGGAGAAAAGAGAGAGGTAAGAAATTTACAAGAGAGGTTGTCGAAGGTGGATATTTGTTGATGAGGATGGATCCTCCAAAAATGGTGATAGAATCACTCTAGACTTGCCAAGACCTCATTAAAAGAGCCTTGTCTCTTGTAATCATGCTTGAAGACTTGTAGAACCATAGCCATTCTAGAGGGAAGAAAACTAGGGATGGCCTGTGTCACCATTACATGAGAAAACTGGGGTCCACTACAAAAATCATAGCTCCGCGTTCATAACTCCAAAAATTTTGAAATGATTTGAGCTAAAAGTTGAGATCACGAGCTACATCTTTCATGTTGAACGCTTCTTGAGATTCGGGGTTCTTCTTTACTTAAAAAATTCAGCCAAATAATGTATTATTTGTGGCTGCAAAAGTCTTTTGGTGGTCCCCTTTGAGTGGACTTCTCTCTTGCCTTCAACTGTAAGCTCCTTCATGTGTATGAAAACATGACCTAGAGTTTTGAAAAGATTGACAATCATCTAGATGGAAGTATTATTGAAATTTGAAAGTGGGGTTGAGGTTTAAAAATAAAAACTAGTGAATAAAATATTTGGTAGGGTGGAATAATATACATACATGAAAAATATATTAGAACATACTAAAATATATAATGTAATTTAGAATATATATATTTAATATTTAAGGTCAAAAGAGAGATCAACAAAGAAAGCTTACTTATTTGTGCTACATCGTGATTGATTAGCATAAGTCTTATTTATTTAATAAAGGCTAAAACGTTTGTGAAAAAGGAAGAAAAAATCAAATGTAACTTATATAATAGGAAATATTTTGGTAAAAGGGAAAACATATATGGGGGGTTCCCATGCATGGAAAAGGTTGCCTCAGTATCAATTAACGGTGTCATTAACGACACTTCTTCATAATTGTGCATCAATTTCGTCGGTGTTACTGGTTTTTGAGCAAGTTTTGTGCGTCAAAAGCATTACCAAGTGATTAAAAGATGTTGTATTGTGTGGTGCGGAAAATTTTTTCTCTCAATATTTCCACAGCCAGTAGCCCGGTGCTGACCTGGCTCAAGTTTCAAACACTTATCCCCCGACACCTGGTGAACCCGACGCGAAACGGAGCCGGGGAAGGAAAATTGTTGAAGCATATGTCTACACCACAAGAAGCAGCCATGTGGCAGATGATGCAGCAGTTTGCGGCATACATGCAACAGCAACAAGCTGCTCAGTAGCAACATAATTTGCAAGAGCGGATTCGCAAAGCGCGGCAAGGTGTTACAGAAAAGCTGCAACGGTTTGAGGACAGAGATATTTAAAAATTTTGCAATCTGTATGAGCAGTCTATGGAAGATAATTGTATTGAAGACCAGGATTCAGTGGAAGGATTTCATTTAGATTGCAGTACCAGAACTTAGGGCCCAGATTAAAGAAATTCAAGGGTCTCAAGGGACGAACTGGCAGGACTTTAAGGAGGCGCTGCAAGAGGAATATCTTTTGGAGGAGTCTCAACGGGTGACCAGACAGAGTTTTACAAAGTGGGTGCAGAAGAAGGGTAAAAATTTATCTGTACGAGAACTGTTGCGAGAGTTTGAAAAGAAGTTTGATCAATTATCGTCAGCAGAACAACGTTCCTTGAAGGATCAAAAGGTGGAATTGTTTATTCAAGCTGCTGATCCGCGACTACAAAAGAATTTGGTGCAATTATTGGAGGATCTGGCGGGAGAATTGGGATTGACATAAGATTGAGAAATAGTATCTGAGGTGGTGAACATGATCGTAAAACGATAGAAGTGGGCTGATAAGCAAATCGTGATTGAGGTACTGGATGATGATGAAGAAGAGCTTAAAGAGAAGCTTCCCTTTACATTACCCAAAGTGGAGGGGCCTGTTCTTGACGATCTCGTTAAAGGTATTCAAGAACTAAATTTGAAGGGTTAGCTACAAAGGTGTCTACTTCTGAACCTAAGCAGTAGTAGCAACCACGTAAAAATTGGGATCGATGCATGTGGTGCGATAGTGAAGACCACAGGTTTGTGAGAGAGTGTAATGAGTTTGATGAAGCTTATAAGAAGAATGTGGTTTTCTGGAAAGACAAGAAGATTCATCTGAGGGTGAGAAGGGAACTACTCCACTTGAACTTTCACAGAGGCAGAATGAAGAAGATTGTGCAGGAAATACAACATAATGTTGCCCTTGTGGAAGCAGCTACATATGGGCTGCAAGTTTGTGGTAAGGAAGATGATGATGGTACAAGTACAAAGGGCCAGTTGTGGCCATATGCTTTAAAGACAGCAAAAGCAGGTAAGGTAACATATGGGAAGCTATGCCACATGGGTAATTCAATTCGAGAAACTACTGGGTGGACCGATCTAGTGGATTCTCTTTCAGTATATGCTTATATTGCTAAAGCTCAAGCCAATGAAGCTATGGTGGAAGAGAAGCGGAAAAGAGATGAAGAGGTGGCTGGGACGTCAAAAAGGCAGACGAGATACAACAATAAGAAAGAAGAAGTGCCAGGTCCTAAACCTGCTCCGGAGGTGGTTATGGAAGAGGCTCCGAAGGACAAGAAGTAAGGTAAGCCTAAAGGGCCCTCGTATAAACTCAAGTCTGATATTGAACTGGCTACAGATTTGAAGAAAGTTTTTGAAGAACGTATCCTAAATAGTAAAGTGGAGCTCACCTTGGGGGATATTCTTAGAATTGCTAAGCGTGAGTTCCACGAAGAGATCATCAATATTATAAAAAGAAAGCGACAAGTACCGAGTGATCAAGAGTCAGATCCAGTTAAAAGCCAAGTGGTTCGTCACATTGAAGCAATTTTGGAAGATTATGAAGAGTACTTAGCAGATCTTGAAGAAGAAGAGCCAAAGCCTATGGTGGTTCCCAACCCGATTATACCTGAGGTAAGAAACATGCATTTTAATGACGGTGAAGATGAAGAAGTTATACCCAAGAGTCACTTTTTGAGGACTCATTGGGCAAGAGCAATGACAAAAACAGTGGTAAAGCTTGGCAACATTGAGGAGCCGGACGGTCTTAGCTCTCATAGACCATGGTTCAGAAATCAATCTCATGGCAAAGAATTTGCACCAAAAGGGGAAGTGGCCTATTGATGTAGATCACGGGTGGTGGATTCCAGCTGCCAACATGCTTCCGGGAGATCTTTACGGTGCATGCGCAAATGATAAGGTAACTATTGGGGATGTCCGTGATGAGCAGAACATTTTTATACAGGAGCATTCCTCCTACCCATTGATTCTGGGACAACCCTACATTACAGCTGTGCAGATGGAAACTAAAGTGCTGGATGATGGCTCGGCCTATGCCAGGGTTCGAAGCCGAGATGGTAAGAAAGCGGTTCAATTTCTAACTGTATGTGTTGATCATGCTAGAAACAAAGACAATTTATGTGATCATCCATTACCAAAGATACGTAAGGAGTTTAAAGAACAAAGATTTGCTCAGGATTTTCTTGGGGTGCCACTATAAAGCGGGACTATGGTGGTGCAAGTGAGGAGAAGTTCTCGCAGAGAGAAACCTTCTCTTCAAGATTTCTAGGGTTGACATCCGAGGGTTCAGTATCTTACAGGAAATTTAATGATTTAATTAAGTGGGAGAAACAATATGTTTCAAGCATTCAAAGTGACTTACAGGGATGTGATGTGCTAGAACCGGATGATGTGATTTCAGGAATCTTCGAAGAGATCTCTTATGTTGATACTATGTCAGAGCTTGAGGATATCAAGTAGAACAGGTTAGAAAGTGAAACTAAAGTTGTTAAAGTGCACTCAATGGACATATACAAGGCACTTATGCATATTGAGGATGACTTGGATAAAGAAGTTGAAGCACAAGTAGAGACGAAGTACAAGACAGTTGCAAAGAAAGTGAGACTGGTGGCTACACCTCTACCAGAGGGAAGTGATGAAGTAATGAAAGAAGCTTCTCGACAGCCTATGCTCAGAAAACCTAAGAACATTGGGCACAAATTCACTAAAGAGACATTGCAGCAACTTAAGGTGGGAGAAGATGGTTTTATTAACGAAGAGGAAATCAAGTGTTTTCAAGGTATGCTAAAAAAACATGGTAAATATTTTGCCTTTGAGCCAAGTGAGATTGGGTGTGTGGATCCAAGTGTTGTAGCACCTATGGTTATATTCACTGTTCCTCACATGCCATGGATCTTACGTCCTATTCCAGTTCCTAAAGCTCACTTGCCAAAGCTTATCAAGTTGCTTAATGAGAATATACAAATGGGTATCTTGGAACCATCATGTGCGCCATACTATAACCGATGGTTCATTGTCCTGAAGAAAAATGGTACTTTAAGGTTTATACAGGATATGTAGCCTGTTAACAAGGTAACAATCCGCAATGTGGTTACCGGCCCAATTGTGGATGAATTTGCGGAGGCTTTTGCAGGTAGGTCAATTTAATCTATGGGTGATCTTTATTCTGGATATGATCAATTTCAGTTAGCTTTGGAGAGCAGGGATCTTACTACGATGCGTACACCTCTCGGATTGGTAAGGATGTGCACTCTGCCATAGGGTGCTACTAATTCTGTAGCTCATATGATGAACGGCATGAATAAAGTATTAAGGGACTTTATCCCACATGTTACTATGCCTTTCATTGATGATCTACCGATTAAGGGCTGTGAGGAAGGCTCAAAAGATGAAGTAAAAGATCAGAGGGGGTGCCGATAGTTTGTTGCTCAACATATTGCTGACTGTGATGCTATTTTATCCAGGCTTGAAGAAGTTAGCTTAACACTTTCAGGGCAAAAATAAACTTTTGGTGCCAAAGAGGTTCTAATTGTAGGGCACATGTGCAGTCCAGAAGGTAGAAGGCCAAGTCCGAAGCTATTCAAAAGATGAAGGAAACGTGCTCTTCGGTTACTGAAGTTCGTCGGTTTCTGGGTGCATGTGTTTTTTTATGTTATTTGGCTGTCACATTTTGCTCATGTTGCAGAAGTGCTTTATCAAAACTGTTGAGAAAAGGTAAAAGATTTGTTTGGGAAGAAGTTCACACACGAGCTATGAGGAAATTAAAGAAGATGCTCCTTGAGGCTTCGACCTTGAGGAAAGTCGACTACAAATGCGGAAGGCCAGTAATCTTAACAGTTGACACTAGTCCGACAGGTATTGGATGGGATATAGGTCAAGATGATGAAGAAGGGAACATGTATGCGGTTCGATTTGGAGAAAAAGTTCTCAATGCTTGCCAAAGAGGCTACCCACAGGTTAAGAGAGAACTTTGGGGATTTTCTACTGCTCTAAGGTCTGATAAAGAATACTTTATTGGAGCTTCAGTTGTGGTAGAGACGGATTTCTTGCCACTGATAGGAATGATTGCAAATTGCTCTACTTCGGATATTGCTATGCTACAATAGATAGCCTATATTAAATCTCTTAATCCTGAATTTTGTCATATTGCAGGTAGAGATAATCCTGTTGCAGATATGTTATCAAGAGCTAGATTTGAAGATGAAGAAGAGATGTTGACCACAAGTGATGATGTTGGGTTGAAGTTCTATTCGTCTTCTAATCTGCATGCAAATTGTGGAAATATTGCTCATACTTTTGAGGTATTTTCTGAAGAGTTCTATGAAGGAGAATGTCTTTTGATTGGCAGGTATTTTAATTATGCGATGACGAATTTTGTTAAATGTTAATTATTGTTGCTATTATCACTATTTTTTTCATGTTAATAACATATCTAATGTCATGACCTACAAAAATTGGTAGAAAACGTAGAACCGGCGGGACAACCAACAATCCCGGCAGGCCCGGTGGGTTTAATATGAAACCCGGCGGGCCCGGCGGGACAAGCAAGAATCCCGCCGGGCCCGTCGTGTACCTCTTTCATATTTGGCGACTCTATATAAACCTTTTATAGACATCACATCACATCATCTCTTCCTCTAAATTTGGTCATCCTGTAAAATTTAGAAGAAAAACTAAAGGTAAAAAAATGAATAGTCTTTGAAAAAAATTAAAACTTAATGTAACTCTGATCGTGGATCATTAGTTCTTTTTTGGACTGAACTGATTCTTGAAAGGAGGTAGAAAGGTGAATCTTTGGGTCGGTATCTCTACATTTGGGATGGACTGATCTCATGTTTGGTTCACCGTTATATTTGCTAAATTGATTGCTATATTGATTAGAACTTCTATCATGGGTCATTAGTTCTTTTTTTGGACTGAACTGATTCTTGAAAAGAGATAGAAAGGTGAATCTTTGGGTCGATATCTCTACTTTTGGGATGGGCTGATCACATGTTTGATTCACCCTTGTATTTTCTTGCTATTCCGATTAGAGCTCCAATCATGGGTCATTAGTTCTTTTTTGGACTGGACTGATTCATGAAAGGAGGCAGAAAGGTGAATCTTTGGGTCGATATCTCTACTTTTGGGATGGAATGATCACATGTTTGATTCACCGCTGTATTTGCTTGCTATTTCGATTAGAGCTCCAATCATGGGTCATTAGTTCTTTTTTGGACTGGACTGATTCATGAAAGGAGGTAGGAAGGTGAATCTTTGGGTCGATATCTCTACTTTTGGGATGGACTGATCACATGTTTGATTCACCGCTGTATTTTCTTGCTATTTCGATTAGAGCTCCAATCATGGGTCATTAGTTCTTTTTTGGACTGGACTGATTCATGAAAGGAGGTAGGAAGGTGAATCTTTGGGTCGATATCTCTACTTTTGGGATGGACTGATCACATATTTGATTCACCGTTGTATTTTCTTGCACATGTTTGAATAGATTGAGGTTTATTCCCTTCAGGCTTCACTACTACGCTTGTGTGTGATATTCATTATAACACTAATGTTTGGTTTGAATAATACTTGAAAGAAGAGATAGCATACTGAGATTTTGCAATGACACACCTAGCCACAATTGCAACCATGTGCCAGTGCATCAACGTACAATGATTTGATAAAAGAAATTTTAAACCTTTAAGTTTTAACGCAAAAAACTCAAAAAAACATCAATAAAAAAAGGGTTAAAAAAATTACTGCTACACTGATTTGAGAATGTGGAAAGCTGCCAGAAAGTTTGGTGAAGACTTTTCAATCTAATTCTTTTGTGAAAAGACAAGCACCGGCGTCACCTTTATATAGCCAAGGTGGGCCCGGCGGGCAAATAGCTTTACCCGACGTGACCGCCGGGAAGATTCACTAGCCCGGCGGGCCAACTAATTAGCTTGGCGAGCTATGAGCCAGTCTCCAGGTCTCCCTGGAGGTAAAAAAAGATGAATGCCAATTAACAAAATATTTGTTATTTTGCATTTCTATTGTTATTAACCTGAAATTATAGTGTGATCACGTCATTTTGAAATCCCTGTTGATTGGTCGCAACCTTAGCACTCTTACAAAGCATGAAGGGTGGACGGATCAAGAGTACAAAAAGATCAGGAAGAAAGCTTACGTCTATTTTCTAAAGAATGGCCATTTATGGAAGCAGCAAAAACGCTCTAAAGGAGTACCGCAACAGGTTGTTTGTGACAAAGTGACTCAACAACAGGTTATCAAAGAGTTTCATGAAAGTTTATGGGCTGGACACAGAGGGGTCTGGGCAACTTTTGTCAAGATTAAGGATCGTTACTGGTGGAAAGGTATGTATAAAGACGTGGCTCAGTTTGTGGAGACATGCCTAATATGCCAACAGTATTCTAATGTGCAACATCGAGATGGATTGCATCCCACCTATCCACTAGCTATGCACTACAAGTGGGTGGTGGACCTGATTACCATGCGAGTAGGTGTCTGGCAGATGCGGTATATTGTTCTTGCCAGAGAGGATCTTACTAATCAGGTGGAAGGTAGAGCTTTGCGTACCAAGGCTACGAGTTTCGTAAGCAAGTTCTTGCTTGAGGATTTTATTTCCAGGTATGGATGTGTTGGTAGAATTACTGCTGATAGAGGAGAGCTTGATGCAGATGAAGCTCGGGATTTCTTTGCTCGCTTGGGCATTAAATTGGCTCTCACTACAGTATACAATCCAGAGGGTAATGGCAAAAGTGAAAGAGGGCATTTGCCTATTGTTAAAGCTGTAGCAAAGGCATGTCAGGGACATCTTGGTGATTGGCCTAAACTCTTAACATTTGCTTTATGGGATGATCGAACTACACATAGTTTTGTTACAGGTTTTATGCCATTTGAGCTAATGTACGGGCAAAAACCCATTATGCCTACAGAGGAAGCAGTTATCTCTTGGACCATAATTCCATGGGAAGAAGGTACGTCTACAGAAGATTTGCTTGCATTGCGCATACGCCAACTTGAGAGACGTCGAAGATATTGAACAGGCTAAAGTAATGCTTAAGGAAGCAAGGTTGAAGAACAAAGCAGCGTTTGATGGTAAGCATAGACTACGACCTCGTGCTATTAAAGATGGGGATTGGGTCCTTGTATATGATAGTAGCCTGGAGAACCAGTATACTGCTATGCGAAAGATGGTTAAACGATTCTTCGGACCATATGTAGTACTTCATGTTTATGATAATGCAACCTACAAGTTATGCGAGCTTGATGGGACTGAGCTCAAGGTGCCTATTGTTGCAGAGAAAAGAGTTAAATTGTTTAAGCAACGAGATGGTGAGATTAATATTGGAGACTTCAACACAGATCAACCTCCTGAAGACAATGTTATGTATGCATCAGACGATGAGTTTGATGATGCTCTTGATGATGCTTTATAAGTACGGTTGGCACAGACCGGAGGCTCTGTAGGTTCAGAGGGGGTGGATGTTGTGCAGCTCTGTTCCCATGCTGAGAAAGATGCTAAAAAAATGCACATCAAGTTGTTTGAATCTTACATGATTAATGAACAGTAGTTAAGGCCCGGTAACAGGACAATTTCAATGCTGAATGTATGTCAAAGCGGGTAAAAAGGCCTACAGATTCCTTAATGATGCTAAAAAGTGTTATGCTTGAAGTGGGCATGGATGGGATATTATGACCTAGAACTGCACTGCTTGAAGTGCTCTACTGGCCTGTCTTTACGGCTCGTCGATTGGAGCTACGGTGAAGAAGTTATGGCATATTGAAGTTTGAGTGGATTGCAGATCCGTACCGAATTGGGCAACTATAGTTGAGGTTACAAAATTGAAATGAATGCATAGGCCTGAAGTGCTCACTTTGTGGAGCACGTCAGTCTTTTCAAATCAGGATCGGAGTTCCAGTCGCCAAGATATTGGCCGTAAAAGATTCATCGGGGGCCGGTTCCGTACTAGTCCAGTCAGCTCGGTTGGCATCTCAACTGGCAGTTTTGAGCTTCATCCGGGTTATGGAAAATGGTGGAATAAGTGCTGGAGGAATATCTTGTTCAGAATTGAATCTCCATCAGTGCATTGATAGCTAATGCTCCAGTTGAATTCAATTCCATGGCCGGCTAAAACATGATGTGCTTAACAGAGCTTTGGCCGATACATATGCCAAACAGGGAGGTTCATATTAATTTACAGTAATGCTAAAAACGTTTGGATCCGAATGTCAACCTTAACATTGCTTGGGTGATATGCGTGCCAACTGTGGTGCCGTTACGAGAGCACACAAAGTTCTTGTTGAGGTCTTAGTAAAAAATGTCGTCTTTTGGAATGCATTGATTGCGGGATTGACCCCGAGGGGAGAGAATCCATGATGAAACTGTTGGCAAGGACTGCTTGAAAGAGATGTCGTGCTTGGCAGTGCTTTGGCCGACATGTATGCTAAATGTAATGCCCTTACAAAGGCTATGGTCACCCATACTCACAATTCAAGTGGCCGCCCAAGGGCCACAACCTTGGCCGCCCAAAAGATAAATTAAGGGCTTTCGTGTGTAAGCAAAAAAATAAAAGGCAAGCATGGCAACGTGAGGCAACGCACAGACAGGAGCGGCGGGATGAGCTCGCACTTGGCGACAGAGAGCTCGGTTGAGCGCGACTGAGAAGGAAAAAGCCTTCAGATCGCCAAGGCGAACAGTTTCGGAGACTGTCCCGTAAGATTTCGCGCAGGTCGGGATCCGGGCTGCCACGTCAGCAAGGGGGTTTTTTTTATGCCTCCCTAGCAACGACGGCGCCGTCGTTGCTAAGGGAGGGAGAGGGCTATTAATAGGGTATTATTTTTTGCATGATAAGTGTGGGGAAAGGAAAACGAGCAAGAGAAGAAGAAGGAGGGCATTAACGAAGGAGGCAAGGAGGCATAAGGAGCTCTCTCTCGATAATCAAGGGACGCATAACGAAGGGAGTAAGGAGGAGCCAGGAAGCAAGGGCGAGCTTCTCTCTTGATCGGCAATCCAAAGCTAGGGAAGGGCGAGCCTCTCTCAAGATCCGATCCGAAGGTGCTTCGGCTTGTCCTCGGCACACAAACAAGGGCAATCTCTCTCTCTCAATCTCAAAACCAAAGCAAGGGCGAGCTTTCTCTCTAAATCTCCAAGCCATGCAAGGGCGAACTCTCTCTCTTAATCCTAGCAAGGCTTAAGCCAGGGCTTTGCAACCAAGGCAACCAAGGAGACTATTTCTCATCGGCTTAGGCAAGGAAAGATCAACAAGGGCTTGTAAGCAGTCATAGGAGAAGAAATACTTTCGGCATAGACATTGATTGAAGACAACTCCAACAGATAGAACCGGCACATTAGGATTTTGTTCGTCGGCAGGCAACCTAATTTTATTTTCTTTCTTTTTATTGAATCGCAGAGCCGTTAACCGCCTAGAGTATTCTATAAGGAGAGTTTAAGGTCCTAAATCGTCATTAATATCAATTAACGGTGTCGTTAACGACACTTCTTCATAATTTTGCATCAATTTCGTCGGTGTTACCGATTTCTGAGCAAGTTTTGTGCGTCGACATCATTACCAAGTGATTAATAGCTATTGTATTGTGCGGTGCGGCAAATTTTTGCTCTCAATTTTTCCACAACCAACAGCCAGGTGCTGACCTGGCTCAAGTTTCGAACACTTATCCCCTGACAATGTCCGTCTCGTGGCTTCCCGCTAACATTGGCACCACTGTCGGGGAAATCGTTCCTTAGGTGGTGAGTGACTCAGTGTACAAAAAAAAAAAAAAATCTCCCTTCAAGCTTTTGATAACTGTTCCACTTACACGTAGACAGTGAAGAAGCTAGAAGTAGGTTTAGTGCTTAATAGAGACTGGAGTCCGAGACTAGCCAGTACAAGATAGTATTTCATTCTTTGATTTTTCATATGCTTGGAAAGGGCTCTTCCACCACACACATTGTTGTATTTCTGTACTGTTGAGTTCAGCTATGTTTGCATATTCATTTCAGTTATAGGATTAGGTTAGGAAACAAATCACACCATCAATTGTGGCCAAAAGAATCGAGGGAAAAACTGTCAAAAATCTTATTTTGGTGTTGAAGACCATAACTCGGAAAAAATTGAAGAAGTGATGGTCAGAGCTTCAAAATTAGACCAAACCCAATAAAACTTTCAAGAAGGGGATAAAAACACTTGTTGAAAAAGATTGTGCAAAGACCTGTCAAAAATCTTGCCAAACATGGATCGCAATCCATGTACCTTTTTGGCAAAATGTGCTAAAATTATTTTCTTTACTTAGGACAGGCTGTCAGGCATCAGAACCTTGAGTTTGGTGAGAAAAAGAGGGCTAGAAGGTCATAAAAATCAAAAGATTGAAGTGAGCAGACCAAAACCTTGGAAAAAAGGGAAATAAGGAAAAACTGAACTTTTATTTGTCCAAATCTAAAAAGAGACGAGAATTGGGACCAACTAGAAGCAAGGGATCCATAGAACCAAATTTCATGCCCAAGTGCTTCCCAACATAGATCGCGATCCATGTTCCAAGTAGACATCTGGCATTGAGATTTGACCAGAGTACTCCTGAATACTAGTTGAACAGCTTTCCCAAAAGAAGCCATAGACAAAAAGTGAGAAAAGCGGGTCAAAATACCAGAAAAGGAGTGGTTTGGAAAAAACCGCAAAATAGACACAAAACCCTGCTTCTCACTTTGAAAAAACTGACCAAATCCAAAAATACTTGGGGAATAACATCATTATACCTTGTGTGATCAGCTCACAAAGTGTTAGACCAAATCCTTGCCAAACATGGATCGCAATCCATGTACCTTTTTGGAAATTTGAGCTGATAAAGAACAAGCAGTGAATTGATCACAATTAGAGCACTTTATCCTCAAGGACCCTTATCAGAAAAATTCAAAAAGAAAAAAAGGCAAAAGGTGACACAAATTGACACCAAACTAGTACCATAGCTAGAGAGTCTAGTGGTCCTTCCAAAGTTGAAATTGGAAGCAAGAAACCATTCCAACAACTCAGAACTAACAGAAGCTCAGGCAAGTGACAAAATCAACTTAGTCTCTAGTCCTGAGATTCATTTCAAAAAACATTGGTAATGGAAGACCTCTTAATCATGTTAAAACTGATGATAGCAATAGAAGTTCAATTGGCTTCTCAACATGGATCGTGATCCATGTACCTCTGAGCCAGAATAGAGATAGAAACTTACCACACAAGGAGCTAGGCCATAGCAACCAGGTGCTTCTTTCAAAATTGAAATTGGATCAAAATTGTTGAGGTTGTGTAGGAAAGTGTGTGCTAAGTTTTGTAGAACAAAAGCAAGAACTAACAAGAATAGCTGTAAGCTTAGAGCTATCAAGCACATTTTTGACAGGTTGCAGGTACTAGAAGATACTACCCAGCAAGCAAGAACAAACAGGAGATTCAAATTGTTTAATGAGGTAACTCGGTTTGGATTTTTCTTGTTATCAATTCTTCATGAGTCTGATTGTACTAGAATAGGAACCACAACATCTTTGATCAAGGGAGTAATCACTCAATGGAAGAAAGTGTGAAACAAAGACCATTGCCACCTTTGGAACCCATTTTAGAGGAGAGTTTCTATGACACTTTGTCTGAGAGATCATACGGCCTCATGCTCAAAGAATCTAACAAGTCAAACCCCAATGGAACAACTTCGATGGGTGTAGGTCCTTCTTAGCCTACATCTGATGTACAGTTGTTGTATTTGAAGTTTCAATTTGAAAACGTGCTTAAAGCCAAAATCTATGAGGATGGAATGGACCGCTACAATGTTAAGTTGGAAAATAAGCCGAGCGAGTTTAGAGACCTTGTAGATGTTGATTATGACGGGGATAGATATTTCGACCGAGAGGGAATGATGTACCTAGTGGTTCATAACCCTTATCAATTCTTCATGAATCTGCGGTCAGGAAGATTGTACCAGAATAGGAACCACAACATCTTTGATCAAGGGAGTAATCACTCAATGGAAGAAAGTGTGAAACAAAGACCACTGCCACCTTTGGAACCCATTTCAGAGGAGAGTTTCTTTGACACTTTGTCTGAGAGATCATATGGCCTCATGGCCGAAGATTCTAACAAGTCAAACCCCAAGGGAACATCTTCGATGGGTGCAAGTCCTTCTTAGCTTGCATCTGATGTAAAATTGTTGTATTTGAAGTTTCAATTTGAAAACGTGCTTAAAGCCAAAATCTCTAAGGATGCAATGGACCGCTACAATGTTAAGTTGGAAAATAAGCCGAGCGAGTTTAGAGACCTTGTAGATGTTGATTATGACGTGGATAGATATTTAGACCGAGAGGGAATGATGTACCTAGTGGTTCATAACCCTTATATTGTGGATAAATGGGGAATGACCAGCACCAAGGACAAAGTAGATAATGAACCGACCGATGCACCACCCAAAATGGAGAAACAAAACGCGGTACTCAGACGCACCAATAAGACAGAGCGCCTTAACACGGACAACACATATGTGGGGCTTTATAAGTTCAATAATGGAGACCAAACACTCTATTACAGATGTGACGAGCATCGCATCAAGGAATTAACTGACCGGAAAAACTTGTATGTTTACACGTACATGGAGGGTAGAAGTATTTAGGTGGTCATAATGGACAAGTATGGCCGAAAGTACTCCCCATTGGATCAGAAGGAGTTAGAGAGATATACATATTTTGGAGGGCCACTCCACCAATACTATGTAAATCCAGAAGCTGAAAAAACCACGACTACTCCTATCAGACCTGAGACTGTACTTGAGAGCCCCTTGAGAACTAGAGTGGAGGATTCTTATGGACATGAACGAGTTCCAAGAATAGAACCCTTAGGGTCGACGACGACTAGGGCTTCCATGAACACACATAGGGGCAGCTGTGTTCCTGAATTCACTTACACCACTTGAACCCCTCCAAATATCACAGGAGATCGACTTGATGAGCGTATGGTGGAAAGGATACCACTGTTAGTACCAAGAGGAGATTACGAACCAAGAGAAGCCATCCCAGGGGGACTAGGAGTTGTTAGAATGGTTGCAGAGGCCAGGTGTATGCGACCATCTTAGGTAGCAAAATGCTTGCCCAAAAATTATAATGGATATGGTGATCCATATGCCCATGTTTCAATCTTTAAACAAGTATTGAGAGCGGAACATGTAATTCATTTCCACACTCAATATGAAATTGGAAGGTAATGCACTGACTTGGTTTCAACCATTAAACAGCTTGGAATTCCCAAGTATTGAGCAACTTCTCCGAGAATTCGCCGAGGAATTCTCAAAAAGAGGGATCAAGCATAACACTGTCTCCCAGAAGAAAAAGTGAAGGAAGCATTGCTTCGTTTCAAGCATGACATAGAAAGATGCCCTGCTTGAGAATTACCTTAGGATGAAAGACTATCAGTCCTCTTCATAGAGGGACTGAAAAATGACACTCTCAAAAAGGACTTGCACCTGAAAGCCTGTGTAACCTTTGAGCAAGTCACAAAAGAGGCGTTGTATCTTGTAGATAACTGCAAAGCACCTCTTCAACGACGAGTGAGTCCACGACAAAATTGGGAGGGAAAAACCCAATTGTGCCGGACGTTGATCGAATGATTGAGTAAGTGATCAAGAGGATGAACCAAGGAAACCGGACAAACCCAAACACACGACAACCACCCACCCAAAAATGCGATACTTGTGGAGGTGACCATGCAACCCAGTGGTGCAACCTTTAACAAAGGCCAGGATCGAACGCACAACAAATATTTAAATGGTGTGCTACAGAACAAAAATGGACAAACCATGAAACTCACGAATGTTTCTATAATCGGAACTATGTTAGAGAGAGACAATATGGACCACATGGGGGACAACCACTTCCTCCCACTCCAAGGTACCAAGTGGGGCCAAATAATGCAATCTTGGGTCAGGAAAAATATCAACCATTGTTGGGACATCAACCTCCTTTCCCCCCGGAAAATAGGGCTATGGTAAGGATTCCTCAACCCATAGAACCACCTTCTGATCAAAGTATGATCCAGGTAGTCTCATACTGAGAAGATTCAGACCATACTTATGAAAGGAAAATGGATAGGAATGCATATGCATTTCTTCCGACATTATCCAACGAGACAAAGAAACTATCGGAGCTGCCATCAGGAGGATCATTATTAGTAGACAAGGTGGTTGAACCCTTGGATGCAATTTTGAAAGATTACGAAGCAAGGCTAAAGCCTAACGAAACCCAAGAGGATCGGTGGTTAACGTACCCTCATCCTAGCTATGAGAAAGAGAGGCTAAACATGAAAGAGCTCATTCAAGCTGCTCAAGCGCTTAAGGAACCATCAGTTCTTACGACTCCAAAAACCGAGGTACTCATACGAGAAAAGATTCGGGAGTTAGATGAGAGGGGAATTGAAGTGAATAACCTACCCAATCTAGTCGACGAAACACCTTTGGATACAAGGGTGGTACAACAGATGGAACGCATTCTCAGGTACCACTGCCAATTCTGAAGGTAGAATAACAATGGCCTCAAGAGCTATCGGAATAGACTAGGAATAGGAAAGACGGAAGTGCCACACTTGTTTCAGCTCCTATCCCAGAAATCCACCTGGAGCATGAGCTCTACCCGGATGGCATCCAATCATTGTATGGAGATGCAGGCACATCAATATCAGAAGACAGTAAACCACAGTTGTTGAAGACTTTACCTTGATTTATTGGTAACCCTGAAACTTGATCGGAGGTAAGGAAAGTTCCATCTCTATGGAAAGTCAATCCTAAGATGATGGACACTAAAACTCTTCACGAGCTGCTGTCATCACCTATCCGTTGTACACTGACTTTGTAGAGTTGCTGAACATTAGACCACATCTTAGGGACGAGGTCGCGAAAAATTTGGAAAAAATAGGGCTTGTAATTACTTCACCTTAAGCTTCTCAAAACACGCTAAAGACACAACCCTCGAAGAAAACTAAACATGAGCCAGTGCCAATAAACAAGGTAGGGGAC
Organism: Adiantum capillus-veneris; assembly: GCF_014529385.1. Taxonomy (NCBI): domain Eukaryota; kingdom Viridiplantae; phylum Streptophyta; class Polypodiopsida; order Polypodiales; family Pteridaceae; genus Adiantum; species Adiantum capillus-veneris. The sequence continues at coordinate 35,141,788 of NC_140958.1, read as the reverse complement.
TATTGTGAAGGTGAAGAAGAAAGTACTACCCTACTGGTAGAGTACAAGGATGTAAAATCGGTAGCCATATTGGATAGTGGAGCTGGAATTTCCATAGCCACCAAAGAAATCTGGAAAAAATGGGGAAAACTTGCTCTAAAAAAAATGAGAATGAAACTTCAACTAGCGAATGGGTACCTGGAGAGACCTATTGGCATCTTGGAGCAGATTGTGGTAACCTCTTGTGGAATTGCATATGAACACACCTTCGCTATTATGAATTTCGATGAGAGCAGCAATTTTGACATCATTCTAGGCAGACCATTCATGCGTCAGCTCAAAATGGTTTAAGATTGGGGCTACGACTATATCTATCTTAGGAACAAGGATGTCACTATGAAAATTAGTGTCACAGATCATAGCTATAAAGACGTAGAAAGAGCCCCAGGAGAAGACCTGCATTCCATTATTGACCAAGAAGGAGGAATACTGGCTTGGCTCCAGAACAAAGCTCATCAATGGACAGGAGAAGCTTTGGATTTTGGAAATCTAAAAAAGGAAGACTGCATTCTTGATAGGACTGCACAAGATGAAGCATACATACCAGAGACTTTTCCAAAAGACATGTTCGAACCGTGCAACAAGTACTAGCTGCTCTTGATGTTTGTGTCAATGAAGTGACCCTCACCAAATTTTGTGATGAGGAAGGGTATGATATCATTCCATTCCAGATGATGAATGTCCGCCTAACTCCGAAGACAAAGGAAGACGTACCTAACAAGGAAGGGGTGGCTGAGTGCCGACGCATAGTGGACGAAATCTTTGTACGAGACCTTGCCCAAACGAATGGCGAAGATTAATATTGTCAAGACTCCACTGATAATATGCTAGAGGATAATGCGGACGATGAGCTGTCTAGTAGCTCGAGCCAGAGCATCAAATGGAAGGATCGTCGAGTGATCTACTATGATTTCCCAAACCAAAACCCTCGAAGACAACGCAAGTATCGAGATAAACGTAGAGATAACCACAACAAGCACAACGAGGAATGAGTCATTCAATTGATTGACAAAACGTAGTACTTGAGATTAGTCGAAGCGACTCACTGCCTCAAGGATAGGATTTCAGGGCGATATATGAAACCTGACTCAACCAAAACAACATCAAAACAAAAACAAAAAAAAGAGAAAGATACTGAGAAACCGTTTAAGTTGTCTACGATGAAGTGCAAAGTCAAATACAATGATTTGAAACGAGCGTTGAAAGAAGTTTGGACAACAGAAATGGAAACTGATGAAGAATCAAATGATGATAAATTTGATGCACCATCCCACTATAAGAAGTATACCATTCAAGATAGGAAGATAGTGGTGCAAAAAAACCAAATGAGATCCCAAAGAACTAGGAAATTCTTATGATGGGCCTGAAAACACGAAAATCATCAAACTTAGCAGAACCTGGTGAGGAGTCTAAACTGGCATATATTGCCATGGACCTTACTGAAGAGGAAGAGCAACTTCTAGTCGATACGCTCATGCAATATAAAGATGTCTTTGCATGGTCATACAAAGATCTAAAGAGGATAGATCGGGAGATATGTTAGCACACGATTCCCCTTAAGAGTGATGCCAAACCACGCAGACAACGTCCTTACACGTACAATGAAACTTTTGCACAGAAAATCAAGGAGGAAATAGACAAACTAAAGGACGCTGAGTTTATCTACAAGATTGAGCACATAGAGTAGATGTCCCCCATTGTGGTGATATCCAAAAAGAATGGAAAACTGCGTGTTTGTGTAAACCTCAAGCAAGTAAATGCAGCCACCATGAGGGATAATTTCCCACTGCCAATAACTGATCATTTTATTGAGAGGGTAGCAGGGAAAGAGGCCTATAGTTTCTTGGATAGGTTCTGAGGCTACAACCAGTTGACGATTAAGGCGGAAGATCGGCATAAGACGGCATTTGCAATAGAGTGGGGTATATTTGCATACAGGGTAATGTCTTATGGCTTGACCAATGCCCCAACCACATTTCAAAGACTAATGACCCATGCATTCAAAGAATATCTCAGACAATTTTTGGAGATCTACATGGATGATCTATGTGTTCATTCCCATCGACGAAGTGACCACATCAGTCATCTGAGTAGAGTCTTTGAAAAATACAGAACCTATTTGCTTAAACCCGGAAAAATGTGTCTTCATGGTAAGAGAGGGTAGAATTCTGGGCCACATAGTGTCCAAAAACGGCATTTCAACCGATCAAGAAAAGGTGTAGACGATTGTTGCACTACCGAGACCAACAAATATAAAAGAAGTGCAAGCATTTATGGGGCATTGCGGATACTTCCGATGTTTCATATATATATGTATGTTGTAATAGCTAAGCCATTTTATGCCCTCATCACTAAGTTCGAATGGACGGAGGAATGTGAGCATGCTTTTCAAAAATTGAAGCAACATTTGATTTCAGCTCCAATTTTGCAAGGCCCTAACTGGAGCAAAATCTTCCATGTCCATGTGGATTCATTAGCCTATGCCATCTGGTGCATATTAGCCCAGCCATGAGAGAAGAAGATGGATTTTCCCATTTTGCTACTCCAGTCGACAACTAAAAAACACAGAGAGCAATTATACCACTACGAAAAGAGAAGGTCTGGGAATGATCTATGCTATCAAGAAATTTAGACAGTACCTTCTAGCAAACAAGTTTTTCTTCTTCGTGGATCATCAAGCTCTGCTATTTCTAGTAAACAAACCTTGCAACACTGGAAGAATTGTTTGTTGGTTTATATTGTTGCTTGAGTTTGACTTCACGGTGGTTGTAAAAAAGGGCACCACACACCAGAGAGCAGATCATCTTTCACGACTATTTCATGGGGAAGCACCTGCGGGTGTTGATGATGAACTTCCTGATTCATATCTGTTTAACATATAAATGGTGCCGAGATGGAGTGAAGAGGTCATGCCTCTACTCACAATCGGCTCTTTGCAAATAGAAAGACAACCATCAATGATCCATCAAACACGGAATCTCATCCTTTTAGCAGGATGGCTGTACAAACACAGTGAGGATGGGATATTGAGACTATGTGTACAGCCTGAAGATACCACCTACTACCTCAAACAAGCTCATATACAAAATACGAGATTTCACACTGGTGAAACACAAACAGGCCAATGGTTACAAAGACTGGGAGTCTACTCGCCAAACATGGAATACACTGTCCATAAATATGTAAAATCCTGTGATAGATGCATAATACACCCCCCAGTGGAACATGCCACAATGTTTTGGGTAGTATAAGCACCTAAATGGAGTGCTCACATCATTGAGTACTTAAAAAACAAAACCTTCCCAGAGGAATGGGACAAGGCAAGAAGGAAAACTATCGAGGAAGAGGCCACACACTATCTGCTCATTGCCAACCAAATGTATAGGCAGGGAATAGAAAAACAATTACGGCTGTGTGCTACAGAAAGTGAATATTATGTCATCATAGATCAAGCACACTCGGTACAACCCGGAGGACACTTCTCCGCTGATAAAATGGAAACGCTAGTGCTACACTCATGCATATGGTGGCCGACCCTGTTCATGGATGCAATCACATATGTCAAACGATGTGATGAATGTCAACGCACAAAACCACCCCTGAGGAGAGATGACATGCCACTGAGTCCGATGATGGGAGTATGCACTAAATGGGGCATTGACTTCATTGGTCCCATCAACCCTCTAGGATACAAGACACATGCACAATACATCATCGTAGCAACAGATTACATAATGAAGTGAGCGAAAGCCAAAGCAATCCAAAAAAATGATGCAAGGACTACAGCTCAGTTCCTTTTCGAAAACATCTTTACGCGCTATGGACTACCAATCGAAAGAGTAAGCAATAGAGGAACACACTTTGTGAACGACGTCATTGAGAGCCTCCTTGACACATCAATGGTGGTCCATCGCAAGTCAGCCTCTATCATCCCCAAGCCAACGGACAGGCAGAGAGTATCAACAAAATCCTATGCACAGTGCTCACAAAAATAGTCAGTGACTCAAGAAAGAATTGGGATCAAAAGCTCCACACCGCCTTATGGGCTTACCGCGTATCTTTTAAAACCTCCATTGGAACGACTCCCTTTAACTTGGTATTCGAAATTAATGTGATACTACCATTGGAATTCCTAGTCAAATCCCTCAGAATGTCAACACAATTAGGATGGGCGGGCCATGAGCTATCGGAGAGACTAGACACCCTAGAACACTTTGATGAAACTAGACTTAAAGCGATAGCTAGGATATATGCTCACAAAAAGAAAATGAAAGATTTTTATGATCAACAGATGATTGGTAAGGAGTTCCAAAAAGGGGATTACGTTCTCAACCCTGAAACAGCACTCCAAAAAACTCAAAAAGCGAGGAATGGGGCCTTTTGTGATCCATAATATATCGCAAAGTGGCACCGTTAAACTTGCAACATTGGCGGCAGAGGAGATGCCTAATTGGACGAGTGGTTGCAGGTTAAAGAAATATCTTCTTCCGCTGACACCAGACGAACTCGAAACACTCCATGCAGCAACTCAACGTAGATGTCAAGCACAGGAAATTCGAGAACAAGCACAATAGGAGGCCAAACTTAGAATATTGAAACGCAGGGAACAAGAAAACTTCTAGAGGAAAGAACGACCGAACGTGGCTATTCAGGATGCTCCAATAGCATCCATACAAATAGCGACTACATGGTTAGGAGGAATGGATCTACGTATTCAGTTACAACTTGCCGAAGACGGCACCACCAAAAGAGCGTTAGTGGACATAGGGGCCAGGGATAATGTGGTTAAGTACTCCACTTTCAGAAAATCAGACAGGAACCTCTAATGCCCACCACTATGGGGTTCAAGGTTGCAAACATAGGTACTATGGAGAGTGTAGGCCACATAAATTTGCGAAGCAACATTGATGGGACAGTTTACCCACATCAATTTCATGTGGTCAAAGATCATCATTTGAACGAAGCAGTTATTCTGGGAGTGCCATGGATGCGCACTTATCAGGCCACACCAAAATGGTAGGACAAAACTTTATGCATCAAACATGAGGGCCAATCTTTAGCCACACCATTCGTACAAACAGACCATGAATGGGAACCTCTACCATCGCCACATGCAACAGCTCAGTGATCATCCACCACCATGGTCACAAAAATATGGGTTAAGAAATCAATCATGGAAACCAAGCCTATGCAATTGTGGATACCTAAATGCCAAATCAATACACGTAAACCTACATTGTCTACACAAAACTTTAACCATCACAAATTGGCCACCGATATTGTCAAACAGCGTGACCCGAGGGACCACTCTCTTTGACATCCAACCACACTCAAATGGGTATGGAAACCAAAACAACATCGCCTTCACGATGCCTCTTCTAATGGATCCATACCTAAGAAATTTTCATGGCAACCCAAAAATGCCAACAAACGACCCCATCGGCAGCATCAAAACTCTTGCAGGTCACAATCAAACACAGAGCACGCCTTCTATAGATGTACTATTGTTCAAACCACGCAGCTTCCAAGGAACCTCGCCACCAACAGCCACTGAACATATTGTTCAACACCTATCGCTTGCACAACAATTTGTTTTACCATGCATATCCTCCATGAGCATCATAGAGCCACACTATACGTCTATACATAGACATGTGCTTTATTCCCATGCACTCTGACACATGCTCGTCGCGGGTGACTCACTCTAGGAAGGGGGGAAATGCGGTTGGAGTATCATTTTTATATACCATTATTATCATCCTACTTATTTTATTTTCTTTTCGTTTCGTCTCTTTTCCGTTTCCTTAAAAAACACAAGTTTTTCAGAGCCTGGCAGATTCTTAGTTGGCATAATCATGAGCCATACCGTCACCATCTAATACCAGAATAAGAAAGGAAGTGACAATAATTTTGGATAATTTTTGGCCAACTAATAATCATTGTAAATAATTTTCTTTTACAAAAAGCAAAAAAATGATAGGTAATCAACAAAAAATTGATAAGTCAAGCCAAGAAAGTCAGAATCGACTTTTGAAAGCAAATGCCGAAACTTCAAAGCAAGGGGTTCAAACATGGCAGATATGGAAAAATTCAACACAAGATGAATTTTGAGCCAACTTCTGAAGGATCAAAACTGCAGATCGAACACCATTTGTAAACCGAGTGTCAGAATGAAGAACGATTCGAATCGCAAGGGATGTGCCCAACAAGATATGAGCAATGAAGGTAAGTATAAATGGGGGATTCCGGGTAGACTAGGATCATATAGTCAAAAAAGGGCAACAGAAGCTCATTTGAATTCAGAGAGAGAGAGAGAGAGAGAGAGAGAGAGAGAGAGAGAGAGAGAGAGAGAGAGAGAGAGAGAGAGAGAGAGAGGAGCATAGAGTTTTTGGAATTGCTTCTGCCTACTGCGAACACCTCGATGGATCTCACTACAATAGATTTGTTAGGTATGATCATTAACCTTGCAAGAGAATGTGTGTGTCACCCATACTGCATCAACAATACCAAAACAACAAATCGAAGCAGTACAAGGTCACAAACTCAACAAACTAATAGGGACAATGAGGGAATCCAAAACCCATCAAAAACAAGAAAAAGTTCATTAGTAGACCCCAACTACCTGGCAGAATTAGCCAAGCTAAAAACCCAAAACCCTAAAATCAACGAAACCTCTACAGGAGCAACAATAGAGGCCCAGGAACAAAACCCCATGACTATTTTTGCAAAAAGCTTCCCAACATGGATCGCGATCCATGTACCTTTTTGCCAAGATCAGGATAAAAGTGGATCACTAGCTGAGCAATGTACAAATAGTACTGGGATTGCAAAATGATCACAAAAAGTTCTCTATAGATCATCAAATCCACCTGGATTGCTACATTCAATTTGTAAATGGTCTTTTGGTCAAAGTTACTGCTAAAGTAATTGGGAAACTTCAAACTCTCCTCGAAGCCTATCAACAAGAAAATGTAACCTAAGAATGGTGATGGGATCAAAACCAAGGAAAAGTTTACTTGCAAAATGGTGAAACTTGCAGGATTCAGTTTGCCTTCCCAGAAGAATTCAATTTGTGGGGAAAATTGCCAAGGTACCAAGCAAAGCTATGAATTACAGACCTCCATCATCACAAATCAAAGCAAGGAGAGATTTCAGGCAAAACATAACTCCAAAAGTGGTTTCTAGAAACAGATTTTCTCAAAACGGAAAAAATATGGCCATAAACTAAAAAATGGGGCAAACTATGGAAAATCATGTCCAAAGTTGAAAAAAGTTCACCAGTGTACTAGGAAAACCTATAGGAACCAATGTGCACAAGAATTGTATTCAAATGCTTCCCAACATGGATCGTGATCCATGTACCTTTTTGGCCAAAATAAGTAAAACCCATGCCATCTGATTCAGTATGATCAACAAAGCCAAGCCATGAAGTTTCAAGCCATTTGTCCCAAAAATCCACTTCCAAAAGCCGAAATCTTTGAATCTATACATAATTTCCAAAATTTAGCCCAAGTGTCAAACCATTGATCCAAATCCCAAACTTTTTGGACCAAGTCATAATCAAGATGGACCCTACCAAATGGTATCATCAGATTTCCAAAATATTGCCCAACATGGATCGTGATCCATGTACCTCTAGCTCTGAATCCAGAGAAAATTGCTCAATAGCATCCCCTTATGCCCAGGGACAACTTCCCATAGTTAGAATTTTCAAATGCTTTCCAGCATGGATCGTGATTCATGTTCCTTTTTGCCAAAATCCATCTGTTACATTACAATTTTGTGCCTATAGTAATCCTAGGTGCACCGGTGAAATTTGGTCAAATTTGGAGTAGTTTTGACAAAGTTAAGCTTACTTTTTTATTTTATGGTCAAGTTTACACTTTTCGACAATTTTGATCAATGGATAAAACTTGATTTCACTTGCAAATTGGCAACAGGATGCCTCGAAGGAAAGCACAGAGGGAGTGGCATGCGACACCCTATGAGATAACCGATATCTCATCAAATGAGAAAGGTCACCTCACCGAACAAGTACTTGGAGCAATTCTGGCAAACATTTTGATTGGAAGGTTCCAAGCCGCAGACGGAGAAATTGTAAAGACCACCATCTTCTCCCAAGAATGCATTACTAGGACTTCACCTTGCATATAGAAACGAAATTGAAGTGTCTTAGAGTGTCTGACTAGAGCATCTTGTCTGCACACATGTACCCTTGCACAAAGGATTTAAAGTCGGGAACTTGTGTCAAAAATGGTGCTGGAGCTGAGCTTTCACATTTTTGAAAATGTTCCATCAGATGTGGAAAAGTGAATGTCATTCCTGCTCGCAATCTTTCTGAGAACCTACTAAACATTGCATCTATGTCCTCATGTGTATGACCCACCATTAAGAATCCCAAATGCACGGTTTTGAAAACTCCTTTTGCTACTAACAAGGATAAGTATGCAAACAAATATCGATTTTTATTCTCTCCTACACAATTATCTAGCTATAGCAAAAGATTCTCAGGCAATTTTTGAAATACAGGAGTGGATATGGTATCCACAACACATTGAGAGGAAGTTGATTGTATGTGTACAATCTCTTCATTACATCCTTGGATGGCCAACGGTGGTGTCATTGTTGATGCATTCCTCTCACACTCTTGCTTCATTTTGTTTTGGAGGTCTAGAGCTCTCCTTGAGTTCAATGCATTGAATAACGTTACATTGCTGCGTGGCATACCGTCACGGCATAAATCTCCTAGTCCATGGTTTTCTGTTCTTTCCAGATTCTGTAAGCATAATGCAAGGGAACCAACTATAGCATTGGGATCTGAAGGCCATAGACCGTTAAGTGAGAAGTGACCATACATTCCATGACCATGTCCATGTGTTATCTACCTGTTAATGATACTTGCAATTGATATGCATTCGCATAATCTTTTGAGTTCACAGGTAACCTAGCTATTGTTGTCTTTTTTTGATCCATTTTATCATGTATAATGCATAAATACTTATCCTTTTGCAACTGGGAGAACTTACACCAGGTGTAGTACACATTCCTACAACTTTGTTGTTGCAACATGTGAATTCGACGTTCATCCTTCAAACGTGCAATCATCTCATCATCCTTTGTTGACTCTAGTTGAGACTTTATCCGACTATGCACAACACATTTGGAGAACTCACTTGTTTTTGACAATGTTACATTAGCAAACTCTGTATTCCAAATCGTATTGAATTCCGTGCTAGACATTGGCTTGAGATTCATAGTGTTGAAGCGGTCCAGGGCGGGCAATAAGAAGAGCAACCTCTAGACACCCTTCAAGGCTCTCGTGCTGCTCAATGGGGCTGGGGCACAACACAACACAAACCAAAACAACAAACCCACAGCCAAATCCCAACTACACAAGGGGCACCACCTAGTTTAAGAGCGAACTAGGACGCAAAAGAGGAGAATCGTTAGAGCAACCCACAAACAAGCAAGGAATTTACACTAACCCTAACACTAATGGAACACTCTCACACACTAAAACACGAGAGAGAGAGAGAGAGAGAGAGAGAGAGAGAGAGAGAGAGAGAGAGAGAGAGAGAGAGAGAGAGAGGGAGAGAGAGAGAGATGGTGCTCGGGCTGCTTTGAAGTGTATCGTTAATGATCAAGCAAACATAAATATATATATGTAAGAAAGAGAGAGAAGGGGGAAGGGGGTGCTTGTTGCACTAATGCCTTCTTACAAATCTGTCATGACCAATCAAAGTGAGATTAGTATTTGTTCAACATAGCCTGAGTAAATTACACCACAACACATCACAAGGAAAAATCCACCCCAATCACTGTCTTAAGGCCAAGGGAGTCCTCTCCACCCTGTCGCCCTCTTACAGCATGTAGGATTTATGGCTAAATTGATAACAATACCCGGAGACAAGCTATCAAGAACTTAAATAAAACACCAAGACACTTACACATCATTATTGTCCATGACTTCACGTTGGAATGGAGACAAGCTATCCATGCTTAGTCCAAATTCACCCTCCTTGATTCAGCAAATGTTGGGCTTACACTAGTAGGAGAAATGATAGATTTCCTACTCTCAATTTAATGATCACTCTCTCTTACAATGGCATAGAGTTCCCTTGCTAATCACCCCTAATACAACACATACATATGCCTAATGCCAATGAGATTCCACTCAAATTAGGCCAATAAGATTCCACTCAAGAGCTCCTTCTCAAGAGGTTGAGCTTGGCTTCTCAAGCTATAGCATAGTGCTCTTTCTTCTCTCCCCCTTTTTGTGCTAGCTACACCCTCCTTTTATAGCAATTTTGAAGGCTAGGGTTACTCCTCTAACCATGGTTGGGTTAGATTTTCAGCAATTTATCTAATTTATTTTGCTTGGAATTATCAAGAAGTTGGTGGGGAAAGAGAGAGGAGAGAAATGGAGGTGATAGGACTTTTCATAGTGGGTTAGTGTTAGTAGAGTTAGTATTAATTTACAAATGGAATTGGATATTTACAATGGGAGTATCCATGTAGGATACAAATAAGGAAGAAAAACTCTTACGAGGTAAGAAAAGGTGGATTTCTTATAAGGTTGATGCTCCAAGTGTCTTGAGTAGGGCCAATTTTGACGCTTGTTGACGGTCCACTAGCTTTGACGGTACATTTTTTCTCCACTCTTGACCTTCCTTGAGAGACAAGGTAATTGAAGCTGAATAATCAACCACCATGATGCTGTCTTTAATGAGAAGAGGCTGAATTTTGTGGTTTTTTTTGATAGATATGGGTAATTTGGAGGAGGAAAAATGAGACTAGGTGGTCAATTTTGGAATGGAATTGTGTGTGGGAGGTATGAGTTCACCATGGTTTCTCTTATTCTTCAAGGTTGAGGAGAAGGTGAGTAGGGTGTAGAGAGGTGGGGATGATGAGTGGAGAAGTGTGTGTGAAAGAGGAAAATGATAAAGTGGAAGAGAGAGTGTGGCTGCATAGCATGGGAAAACTGGGGTCCACTAATAAAATCATAGCTCACAGCTCGTAGCTCAAAAAAATATGAAAAACGTTGAGGCAAAAGTTCAGCCCACGAGCTACAACTTTTGTTTGTATCACCTTTTCAAATTCGGAGAGCAAGTGAACTTTAAAAATTCAGCAAAACCAACCGTTTTTTTCCACTGCACAAGGTCCTTGCGGGGTCCTTCTTTGGATGATTCTTTTGAATACCTCCAAGAGTGAGCCCTCCATAGTGCATGTATGCATGCCACCTATCCTTGAACTTATTTGGTAGGTCTATAATTGAAGATATTGTTGAGATCATGATATAAGTGAATAGTACAACTAAGAAAATCCAATATTGAGGGGTCTAAAAAATATGTACATGTCAAATATAAATAATATAAGTGGAAAAAATATAAAGGGGTCAAAAGAAATCTCTCTCATTATGAGGCTACCATAAAAAGATAAATATTTTTGGTGTTCTAATTTCTTAGAAAAAAAACAAAATAGATGTAGGAAGGGAAAAATCACAATAGTGAAAAAATATACACATAAATAAAACTAGTTTTTTTGGATTTTTGTTGGGGTGGAGTTACACCAAATATAAGAGAATCCTACATGAAAATATTTCTATATGGAATAAAGAGTATGAAAAATGGTAAGAAAAATTGTGGTAATGGTGAGGCAATGTACAGAGCATAAATAACACACACCTAGGTAGAAATATTTAAATAAATACCAAAATAATTATGAAAAAATCTTTTATTTAGGCCCTATATACAAAGAAATATTTACATACGCATGGGCCATAATATACTTATATTTTTTATTTTTTTGGCTCAACTAGCGCAATGACTAGCTAATTGAGGGTTTTTTATTTCAGTAAGGAGATATGGGAAAAGTCCCCTAACTCACACGCACCTATATACAGTGAAAGGGTGAGGGTAACCACAGTGTTTGAGTGATTTGATAGGGTGAGATAACTCACTATGGCAATTACAGAGAGCCGAAAAAACGGCTATCATTAGCCCTTCCCCAGGATGATGGTATATTCATGTACCATCATAAAGAATCTTTTCCAAAGAGAGTGCTTCAGAGTCCTTGACAAGATCTTCATTGTTTGGCCCCTTGGAATTTTGGTTTGTGTTACACTCATGCTTCATGGAACAATACTTACATGGGATAGTTGCCTTTTGCTCTGGTAGATCCTTTGGTAGAAGGCGACTCAAGTAAGGCTTCAAGCGATATCCGTTTACCTTCCTGGAGTGCTCTTTCCCATTCAAGTCCATAAGTTGATAGTAACTTGAATTGAAAGCCTTCTTGACTATGTATGGCCCTTGCCATCTTGTTTCAAATTTGGCATCAAAACGATTATCGAGTCGATTGTCATACCTTAGCACAAGATCTCCTTCATTGATGCCTTTGTCCTTCAGTTTCTTGTCAAGCTTCTCCTTTGTCTGTGTGGCTTTCCTCTTATAGCACTCGTATGCTGCTTCTCTTTTCCACTCAAGCTCAGCTAAGGTAAGAAGTCGATCCATCCATGCTTCTTGATCATCTTGTGTTGATTTTCCATGAAGTCGCATTGTTGGAATGTTTAGTTCAATTGGCTGTAAAGCCTCTTGACCATATTGACCATAGACCAAGTGAAATGGTGTGAACTCCGTGGCTTCCCTATATGTGGTTCGATACGCCCACAAGGTACCATCCAAGAAGTCATCCCACAACTTTGTCTTGTTTTTCACCATCTTTCTAATGATGCCTCCAATGACACCATTAGCTTTTTCTACCAAACCATTTGATTGGGGATAGTAGGGTGTACTGTGACGATGTAGAATGCGAAGTTCTTCACAGACTTCTGTGAGCAATCCCTTTCTAAACCCTGGACCATTATCAGAAACAATCTCCAAAGGTGTGCCAAATCTACAACAAATGTGAGTGTAGACGAATTTGCTCACTGTCCTCTCATTTACCTTTGCCACACTTTGTGCTTCCACCCACCTAGTCATATAGTCTACAGCCACTAGAATGTAGAGTTTACCATTTTTTGTCCTAGGCAGAGGACCCATAGCATCAATGCCCCACTTTTCAAAGGGTCCATTTGCAAGCACAATTTGCCTTGGACCATAAATCAATCTTCTATTCCCATTTACCTGACAATTGTGACAACTTTTACACCAATGTTGGACATCCACATGAAGACTTGGCCAAACATACCTCGCAAGCAAAATCTTCTTCACAGTTAATTCTTGGGAAAAATGACCACCACATGCCTCTTCATGCAAACCTTTTAGAATGGCTGAAATATCCGCGATAGTTGGTACTCTTCTACACACTTTATTCTTCCCTCTTTGATAGAGGGAGCCTTCTAGGAAGAGATACATGCTTGCCTTCTTCATGAGTCTCCTCTTCTGAGCTTTCGTGAAGTCTTGTGGAAACTCACCCTCCAAAATGTATCCAATGATGGGAGCCAATGACTCCAATCCCTGGTACCTCGGTTGCTTCACAGCAGCCGCCACCATGATGACCTGGACTTCTTTCTTTACACATGCAACGGCTTGTTGCGCAAGTAAATCAGCATCTTCATTTTGTTTCCTAGAAATATGATATAATTGCACCTCCTCAAATTGATTAAATAGCCTACGGATGGTATGAACTTTGGCCCTTATTCTTTCATTTTTGCATGCCCAAATGCCTAAAATCTGCTTCACAATGAGAAGTGCATCCCCTTTTACCATGAGATGTTGTATACCATGGCCAATGCATATTTTTAAACCATGAAGTAGTGTGTCATATTCTGCTTCATTGTTGCTAGCTGAACTTGGTAGATTGAACTTCTCTTTCATGACCACCTCTCCACTTGAGTTGAGCAACACTAGCCCTCCCCCTGCTTTTCCTGTGGCTCGACGAAAAGATCCATCAAAGAACAAGGTAAAAGCATTAGGAATACTTTTTGGTGGTGGAAATGGTAGGGTCTTTACTTCAGGCACCTTAATCTCCTTTTCATGCACCCTATAAGTGAGAATCCCTGCCAATTGTGCGCGCACACTATCTTCTACCTTGAAAGAGTATTGAAACTCTTGCAACTCCATAATCCACTTTGAGATCCTAGTACTAAGATTCATTTGAGATGACACCCAAGGGAACAAATTCTCTGCGGTGAGGATTACAAAAGGTTTTGGGAGCAAGTAGGATCTAAACTTACTTATCGCAAACATGAGAGAAAGCATCATGAGTTCTACCTCCGTATAGCCTCTCTCTAAAGCATTCATGACCCTACTAGCAAAGTAGATGGGCCGCATCCTGGTACTATAGGGATCTTGTTGTAGAAAAACTGCACCAATTGTTTCTTTCCCAGCACTAGAGCTAACAAAGAATGTGTACTCCCAACAAGGAGGCATGAGTGTTGGTAGCTCTGACAAAATGGATTTAATGTTACAAAAGTACTCTTCAAGCTCATCAGACCATGCAAATTCTACTAATTGTGTCAACTATTGCAAAGGGTAAAGTAACTCCAAGGCTAAGTGAATGAAGCGTGACATATACTTCACCTTTTGAATGAATGAGATGACCTCCTTAAGACTCTTGGGTGATGGTAGCTCAATAAGAGCCTTTGCCTTTGAAGGATCCACTTCAATGCCTTTGTAAGAAACTTTATGACCAAGCAAGATTACTTCATCCTCACCTATATGGCACTTGTCGGGGTTGAGTTGACCTCCTATGTCGTAGAGATTCTTTAAACCTTCTTCTACCCTTTGTAGATGCAATGATTTTGAGCTATAAATACAGAAATCATCAATGAACACCCTAATTGACTTTCCAAAGAATGCTTGAAACACCATATTCATGAAACGTTGGAATGTTGAAGGAGCATTTGTCAGACCAAATGGCATGACTCTAAAAGCATAACAACCCCAAGGAGTGATAAAGGTTGTTTTCAATTGATCCTCCAATGCAATCCCTATTTGAAAGTAACGTGAGTAACCATCGCACACAATGTACTTCTCATGACCAGCTACCTCATTTAGTATCTCATCCTGGAATGGGAGGGGAAAGTGATCTCTTTTTGTTGCCTCATTGAGAGGACGGTAATCCACACACACCCTCCACTTGCCATTTTTCTTAGGAGTGACAACAACAGGAGAGACCCACTCTGAATTCTCCACTGGATAAATGAAACCTGCTGCTAGAAGCTTTCTTACCTCCTTGAGTAGAGCATGTTCCTTTATAACTCCTAGCCTTCGTAGCTTCTGAGCTTTAGGTGTGGCCTCAGGCTTTAACTCAATCTTGTGTTGAACAACATCTACCCCACGCACGTCGGTGTAGTCTTTAGCAAAAAGCCTAGGAAACTTCCTTAGTACACATTTGAACTCCTCTCTTTCATCCTTTGTAAGTGTTGTTGATAGCATACCTTCCAGCATCCCTTCATCTTGAACACCTTCGTTCTCTTGAGGACCTACCTCCTCCAAGCCTTAACAAGAGGTCTCTTGGTTGCTTGGCTTAAACCTTACCCCCATGACTTCGATGGAAGACTCCTCTTCAGTAATGCTGCCGCTACTTTCTTCTTCTGAAGTGCTATCGGTCCAACCTTCTTCCGTCTCACTTTGAGATGATTCTTCATGGAGCTCCTCTTGGCGTTGCTCCTTCATGTCAAAGACAACCTTCTTATGATTGTCATTCCTGCAAATTAATTTCCCACTCTCCCAATCCTGCAAAGCTCGCATTTTCATTAGCTATGGTCTTCCTAGGATAAATGGATAACCACTTCCCTTGGTCAACATAACATAAAAATCCACCGCTTTCTTAATGCCAAAGGCCTCTAAAAAGACATTTTTACAAATGCCTACACACCTAGCCTTGCTATTGTTTGCCATCTTGACTTTGATTTCAGGTGTCTCATGGATGTGCATGCCTAGTCTTTGCATGAGTCCCTCTGTCATGGCGCAAATTTGTGCACCCCCATCCACTAGACCTTTCCTAACCAATCTTCCTTTGATGTAACAGTCTAGCACCGGTGTAATGCCCTCATTCATTTCAGCTTGTGCAATGTTTACAACAGGCACACTCTCTTTTACCTTTCTCCTAGTGCTAACTGCCCTTGTTAAATCCCTCCTAACTTGTGGACATAATGGAAGAAATTGAGGCCATGAAATATCAAGACCCTTACCTCTCATGTCTTCCAACAAGTTGTACGGAGCCATACCATGTCCAAGAGGGAAGTCTTGGAGGTTGATACGACGTCGAGTCCTCTTGGTTTCCTTGGTTTCCTTTGCCTTCTTGCCTTGTCCATGGTCACTCTGTGATGTAACTCCTTCTTTCTCCTTACCTTTCCCTCGGCCACGCTTAATGCCATTTGCTTCCATGTCAACCTCTCTTGAATTTGTCACCTATACCACATGCACGTTTGGGTCTGGCAAAGGTGGAACTCCTTCCACTCCTTGTGGAGGTGGTCTTGCTCCATTTGGGCTTTGTATAAGCCGTGATTGCTGACTAGTTCCTTCACCTGCATTCATCACTGGGTAATTCAAGTTAGGTCTCCCTGGCTCCCCACGGGGCCAAGGACAATTATACATCCCATGTCCAGACTCACCGCAATTCCAACATTGCAAGACTCTCCTAGTTCGTGGCTTTCTCTCTTCTGACTTCTTTGCTTGTCCCTTTGGACCTACAGCTTGTGCAAGGTGAATTGACAGGTTGCTTAAAGATTCATTTAACTTCTCAATCACTTCATCCGTTACCTTAGGAAGCTCCCTAGATGTTGATGCTTGTGACTTACCTTTGGGTCTAAGACCTTCTATTGGAACCTCTCCCCTTAAGCACTTGAGTTTCCTATACTTCTCAGCAGCCCTAGTTTCAGCTACATCAAAAGTAGCAGGTGCACCCGCCTCAACTTTTACCTTAAGGTCAGGAAAGAGTCCGGCTATGAACCTCTCCTTCTTTAGAAATTCAGCACCATCACCAGGGTTAGCAACATTTCGTATCCATAGAGCCCAAAGACGTAGGAACTCTTGCTTGTACAAGTAGTAGTCATCTAAGTTTTTTTGCTTATGAGAAACAATGTCTTGCCATAATTTCTGAGTGTTTTGGGGATCAAATAAGTATTTCTTGAAACGATTCAAAACTTATGTGTAATTCCATTTAACTTCCTCAGGCAAAGAGTCAAACCAAGTGCTAGCATCCTTCGTAAGGACCACCTCAAACATTTCTACACGTTCTTGATCAGTTACTCTCCTCTTGATACGGCAAGACATCTTGAAATTCACTAGAAATAATTCTACATCCTCTCAAGGCTCTCCAAAGAAAAGAGGATATCCAGACATTTGGCGTTGGCTCTCCATTGAATTGATTTCAAAGTGACGCGTTTTTGTTTTTTCTTTCTTTAAAAGATTTACACAATAATATTTTCTAAATTGCAATCTATTCTACAACAAAATAAAAATATTCACATCAAATGACCTATGATAATCAATAAGAGGTAGAATGACAGGGTTTGGTGACGCGAGAATTTCTCCTACTCTTTGGGCACCAAACATGAATACCATACGTTGTTGAAAATGGATTTTTCTACTAATTGCAATGTTTACTCTAATGTGTGGAGTGAAATGAAAGGGAAAAACCTGTATTCCTGGGCCATTATCCATGGTCTATGCATAACCTAATTCTTCAAACAAAACAAAAATATAGACGTCCAAACTAAGGTCGTACCTAATGACAGGCAAAATAAAAGGATTTACTGATGCGTTTATCTCTACCAACCTAAGAGGACCTAAAATTCTACGAATTACTCGCTGAAATTGCAACTTAGTACTAACAATTATGTGTACCTTTTGCCTTGCAATGGGAATGAAGGGATCATACAAATTCTCGTGATTCAGGCAAGCTACTTGATTATGCTAAAAGTTGATCCTACACAAAAACATACACGAGTTGTTTTCCTCAGTGGGGGCACCAATTTGAAGCGGTCCGGGATGGGCAACAAGAAGAGAAACCTCTAGAAACCCTTCAAGGCTCCCGTGCTGCTCAATGGGGCTGGGGCACAACACAACACAAACCAAAACAACAAATCCACAGCCAAATCCCAACTACACAAGGGGCACCACCTAGTTTAAGAGCGAACTAGGACGCAAAAGAGGAGAATCGTTAGAGCAACCCACAAACAAGCAAGGAATTTACACTAACCCTAACACTAAGGGAACACTCTCACACACTAAAACACGAGAGAGAGAGAGAGAGAGAGAGAGAGAGAGAGAGAGAGAGAGAGAGAGAGAGAGAGAGGGAGAGAGAGAGAGATGGTGCTCGGGCTGCTTTGAAGTGTATCGTTAATGATCAAGCAAACATAAATATATATATGTAAGAAAGAGAGAGAAGGGGGAAGGGGGTGCTTGTTGCACTAATGCCTTCTTACAAATCTGTCATGACCAATCAAAGTGAGATTAGTATTTGTTCAACATAGCCTGAGTAAATTACACCACAACACATCACAAGGAAAAAACCACCCCAATCACTGTCTTAAGGCCAGGGGAGTCCTCTCCACCCTGTCGCCCTCTTACAGCATGTGGGATTTATGGCTAAATTGATAACAATACCCGGAGACAAGCTATCAAGAACTTAAATAAAACACCAAGACACTTACACATCATTATTGTCCATGACTTCACGTTGGAATGGAGACAAGCTATCCATGCTTAGTCCAAATTCACCCTCCTTGATTCAGCAAATGTTGGGCTTACACTAGTAGGAGAAATGATAGATTTCCTACTCTCAATTTAATGATCACTCTCTCTTACAATGGCATAGAGTTCCCTTGCTAATCACCCCTAATACAACACATACATATGCCTAATGCCAATGAGATTCCACTCAAAGAAATATTTACATACGCATGGGCCATAATATACTTATATTTTTAATATTTTTTATTTTTTTGGCTCAACTAGCCCAATGACTAGCTAATTGAGGGTTTTTTATTTCAGTAAGGAGATATGGGAAAAGTCCCCTAACTCACACGCACCTATATACAGTGAAAGGGTGAGGGTAACCACAGTGTTTGAGTGATTTGATAGGGTGAGATAACTCACTATGGCAATTACAAAGAGCCAAAAAAACGGCTATCACTGTCAAGTGTTTTATTGACATCATGTAAAATGTCTACTTGCTTGTACATGTTTGGTATTGCAAGCAAAGTTTCCCTAGTACCATCTTCCATGGTTCTACTCTTATGTGGCATTCTCTCCGAGTTTTCATCAACAAAAGAGCGCATCAATGCCCTTCCCATTTTTGTATGGTCTCTTTGTTTTCTCATGACACCATCATTACCATGCACTGAGCGTCTAACCCCATTCTCAAAATGTTCACGGTAACGATAAAATGAAGTTTTTGGAATGCCATGAATTTTGTACCAAGCTCTACGCCAAACCTCACTGCCATTAAAAGAAAACACATAGCATGTCTTTGTAGTTGTTTTGTTCTCACGCCATGTGGTCAACATTGTATCATACACAAAGTTTGTTCTATTTTGTGAACTCTGTCCCCAAAATTCATTGTGCATAGCCATGACCTTATCTCGATTGGCATATTGACAACACCTTTTGGAACAACAATCTATGGTTGAAACAAGCTGGACAGATGCTTGATTGGATCTCTTAGAAGCTTTCACTGACATTTTTGGCTTCCTATTTACAAAGCAATATTTCTGCTTTTTTGAAATAGGCTCTACCAAATAAGTTGATTCAATGCATGTTTCTTGTAACGCATGCATAGCATTCCATCCATAGTTGTCACTCTCTTGATACGCGAACAAACTAGATTAATGTTGCATACACTAGCTTATGTAGAAATAGTAGCCTCATCTGCATAGGATGTTTCGATACCAATACCAATGTTATCTTCACCTAGCTCACCAAAGTTGACAGAGTCAAACAGACACACATACATGACAACCCCTTCAGCTACTACATGTGTTTTGCTTTCATCCCAAAGTTGAACCCTCTTATCCTTCCAAACCTCTCTGTAGCTCATTCCATTACATTGTGCATCCAATGCTCCTTCTACTTTGTCAGCCTCATGCATAGAAGCCCCTTTGTACTGCATCTCATTTATATGTTGCAACAACCCACTACTCCATTTCACAATACTATGAAAAGAATCTCCCACTGTCAATGCATCCATTGTTGGAAAAGGGATGAGTGCTTTCTTTTCAAAACACAAATCAACTGACACCAATACATTGCCTTCCCCAATAAGCATGACAGAACAATATGCACTTGGATTTATTTCAAATACAGTCCCAATGGCAACCTTTTGTGTCGCTACAAACATGCACACTCTATCACCATGATTGAAATTAGCCGTACCTGCAAGAAGATTTGCAAGAATAATTGTTAAACAAACCTCTTGCAGAGTATATTGATTTATGTAGCATAAAGCATAACAAGTATGTATGTGGGTGTTTCATGAGAAGCACCCTGTGGCCTGAAGGTCATAGGGTTCCCTTTATGCTACTAAGAATCTCTTTGTGGTCTATTCTCTATGATCTATATTGACTTCCTATGGCCCCTAGACCACAAGGTGCCCTCATTGTTTTGCTATGGCCCCAGGGCCATAGCTCTCTATGACGGTATAAAGAATATTTGCTCTATATTAGCTCCCTAAGGCCTGAAGGCCATAGGGTTGTCCTCAAGATCACCTCACAGAGTTTCATGTCAAGTATATATACATCCTATGGCCATAGGGAGTTTCATGTCAAGTATATATACATCCTATGGCACCCCATGACCCTAGGGCTATAGGATTTCCAAATGGAACATAGGGCAACGTATGGCCCTTGAGATTATACAATGCAACCCCATGACCCTAGGGCCATAGGATCGGCATATGAAACATACAACAATGTATGTCCCTTGAGCTTATACATTGCAACCCCATGACCCTAGGGCTATAGGATTTCCAAATGGAACATAGGGCAACGTATGGACCTTGAGCTTATACATTGACACCCTATGGCCCTAGGCCCACAAGACTTCAAAACATACAAAAAGACAACCTATGGACCTAAGCCCAAGGGTGTGAGCATTGACACCCTATGGCCCTAGGGCCACAAGACTTCAAAACATACAAGAAGACAACCTATGGCCCTAAGCCCAAGGGTGTGAGCATTGACACCCTATGGCCCTAGGGCCACAAGACTTCAAAACATTAAAAAAGACAACCTATGGCCAAGATGTCAAAGGTGGCCAAGATATGAATGCAGACCCATGGCCCTAGGGCCATAGGATCTCTAGATATGGAACATGTGGCACCCTATGGCCCTTGAGCTTATACATTACCACCCCATGACCCTAGGGCCATAGGATTTCCAAATGGAACATAGGCAATGTATGGCCCTCGAGCTTATACATTGCCACCCTATGGCCATAGGGCCACAAGATCTCACAACATGCAATAAGAGAACCTAAGGCCCCTAAGCTCAAGGGTGGCCAAGATATCAATGCAGCCCCATGGCCCTAGGGCCATAGGATCTCTATATGGGACATGTGGCACCCTATGGACCTTGAGCTTATACATTGCCACCCCATTACCCTAGGGCCATAGGATTTCTAAATGGAACATATGCAATGTATGGCCCTTGAGCTTATACATTGCCACCCCATTACCCTAGGGCCATAGGATTTCCGAATGGAACATAGGCAATGTATGGCCATTGAGCTTATACATTGCCACCCAATGGCCCTAGGGACGTAGGATCTCCATATGGGACATGTGGCACCCTATGGCCCTTGAGCTTACATATTGCCACCCCATGACCCTAGGGCCATAGTATCTCCAACTAGAAATTAGGGCAACGTATGGCTCTTGAGCTTATACATTGTCGTGGACCTAGGGCCATAGGATCTCCAACTGGAACATAGGGCTATGTATTGGAGCTTATCCATTGTCACCCCTAAACCCTAGGGCCATAGGATTTCCAAATGGAATATAGGGCAACTCATGGCTCTTGAGCTTATACATTGCCACCCTATGGCCCTAGGTTCACAAGATTTCACATTGCCACCGTAGGGCCACAAGGATCTCACAAGATAGAAGAAGAAAACCCTAGGACATAGGATTTTCAAATGGAACTGAGTGCACGCTTTGATCCTTGACCTCCAACATTTCCGTCCTATGCTGTGAGCCCAGGGGTGGCTGAGGTGTCTTTATAATAATTTCGGCCATTCAAGGGATATCCGCAAGTGGCATAAATTTAAAAAATAATTAAAAAATAAAAAAATAAATTCTTTTTTTTTAACGCTACGACAAACTTTGTGATAATGGGTTTTCAAATACACTTATTGATATCAGACAAAAAAAATAGCGCACAATTTTCGGGATAAGTTTTTTAAAATTTAGCTATTTTTAGTGTATTTTTTACTATGCAGATTTTGATTCTGGAGTCAAATTTTGCTTCATGGGTGTTGTTCCACTCGTACTACAAAGATACAGACATTGACAAAGCCTTGTACCCGTACTACAAAGCATTGACAAAGCCTTTTTTTTTTTGAAAAACTCTTTCAATTTCGGAGCCGACGAGCTATGTCTCATTTTCGCACAAGGCCTAGAACTCTAGTAATCTCGACTGCGAACCCGTGAGAACAGCCCCTATATTCAAAATTCGAATTTTGAATTTCTAACCTAACCTAACCTTATCTCTCTCTTTCTCTCTCTACCACAATTTTTTCCGCGCTGTCGCTCTCTCCTGCACAGAAACCTGCACAGAGCTTGTCTTTCTCTGTCTCTCTCTCCCTCTCTTCCTACGCATACATTTCTACACCATTGTTGCGACGCGCACACAGATCTACGCGAAGCCATCGCCACAACCTTCAACAGAAGGACTGTTGTCGCAACCTCCCAAACATAGATCTGTTACCATCATCGTCGCGGCCTCAACACACCTAAGTGACTGCTTGCTACTGCTGCAGCCGGTTTTCATCAAACACAGATTTACTCAGAGGTAACCTGTAGAAACCCTAATCTTTTTGCTTAATTCGGTTTTAATTGTTCTTAATTTAATTACGTTTTAGTTAAGTTATGAATCACCTCTCTCTAAAACAATAAACAAAAATCATTACTTACATCTCTAAAACTGTAAAACTATAGACTGTAGAACTATAAAACAGAAAAATCTCTAATTAGAGATCTAAAACTGTAATACAGAATACTCTAATTAGAGACCTAAAAATATAAAATAGAAGACACTAATTAGGGACCTAAATTTGCAAAACGAAAAAATCTTATTAGGGACCTAAATCTGTAAAACAGAAAACTCTTCATAAGTGACCTAAACTGTAAAATTGTAAAACTCTAACTGCAAAAATCTCTAATTACCAAAAAAAAAAAATAAACCTGCAAATACAAAAGACAAAAACTATAGAAAATGTTGAAACTATGGATACCTGTAATTGGGTTGTGGGGAGTTGGGCACACGTTGTAAGAGGACGAGTAGAGCACGTTGTTGTTCAGTTGTTGCA
Source organism: Adiantum capillus-veneris (assembly GCF_014529385.1). Lineage (NCBI taxonomy): Eukaryota > Viridiplantae > Streptophyta > Polypodiopsida > Polypodiales > Pteridaceae > Adiantum > Adiantum capillus-veneris. The sequence goes on along the minus strand of NC_140958.1, from coordinate 35,118,278 downwards.
GAAGGATGGGAAAAAAAAGAGGCAAAAAGGTGGAACAGAAAGTGTACACTATATGTGTTTGTAAGATATGGTGTAATATAGTTTCTTTAAATTCATTTGTAGTCACTAAAATAAAACTAGACATCGAATCTTTAGAAGGGCAGACAGGGTGTGGCTACATAGGGTTTCACCTCATACTAAAGAGTAACATATGTCCCTAAGGCACCCTATGACCATAAGGCCATAGGGTGGTCTCACATCGCACTATAGGGTGACCAATGTCCCATCTGGCCATAGGGTGTCAATGTACAATCACAAGGGTCATAGGGTTTCCTATGTTCTTATGGCTCGAGGGTCATAGAATCTCCAAAACATATATATGGCACTGACGGGAGCAAAGCGAACCCCGAACCCCGACGGCCTCTAAAACAACGGGGACCGAATGGCGCGCCTCAAGCCTGTCATGGTAAAGAAAACAGGGGGCACCACCTAGCTTCAACGGCTAGGACGCAAACCACACACCACCATAACAAAGTTTTCATCCAAGAGAGATGGATGCTTGGGAGTAACGATGAAGAGGAAAGGGAATGAGATCAACTGAGTGAGAGAGAGAGAGAGAGAGAGAGAGAGAGAGAGAGAGAGAGAGAGAGAGAGGGTATAGCGGCTTAGTACTTAGGCACCACAAAAGGATGGTGAATCCGCACACCCTTCACACATACACAAGCTCACTCCAAACACAAGACTAGGTGGCGATTCCGCACACCTCACATGGGCAAAACATTGCAAGAAAACATATTCACAAAACCTCAAGCTTTATTTAGAGAATTAGGCGATGAAATGGGGAGCATAGGGTAGGGGAATGAGAAGGGAGAGAGTGGTAGAGCACATGGCGGATAGGTGGGAGTTGATGGCGAAGACTCGCACGAGGGTTATGGCCATCATCCTTCATTTAGTTTCCCTTCATCTTCCATAGCCCAAGGGTGTAGAGGTCATGCTCAAGACGAGCATGGTGATTGCGGTGATGGTGATGGTGTGGGTGTGTGTGTGTGCACTAGGCACACACAGTGCATAGTGTACTCTTTGGTGATGGTGTGTTTTTTTGTGTGATGGTGACCCCTCTTTATATAGGGGAGGAGGGGGAAGAAATTCTAGAATTTAGAAATGAAGAAATCATTATCTACATAGGCCATGTGACTGTGGGCCCCACTTGTCTGGCTGTGTGTATATGTGCCAGAACAGTAGTCTCATGAGAGAGACTAAGAGAGAGAGATGGGTTGATGTGGGTTGATGAAAAAAAGTGAGAGGTGATATGGAGAATAAAGTAATTACAAGAGGGGAGAGAGGGGAGTGTGTTCAGAGGTGAATCTGTGTGCAGATGTATGTGAACACAAGAAAAATCAGGTAACCACCGGGTGGGGATGGGTCTGTGGACACCTTTTTCAGTGAAACTGAGTGTGTGTGAGTGTGGGGGAGGTTATTTAGCTACAAGACAAGAGACATGGCGCCCTTTAGAGAGAGAGGGGGGTATTTGGGTCATGGGATATGATAGGAGAGAGAAAGAGGGGGTGGGGTATACTATTTTGGAAGATAGGGTAAGTTGCATGTGAGTTGGTGCATTATTGGTGAGTTATAATGCATTATTGGTGAAAGGTGGGGTAGCTTGAGGGGAGAGAGAAAGGAGAAAGGACAAGGGGAAGCGAGAGGGGGTTGACCTTTTGAGTGGAGGAGAGGAAAAGGGACACACGGCGGGGCAACAGTGAAGAAAAAGGAGGCAAGGTGGGGATGGGCTACCCCGCAGGCATGAGGTGGCTTATTTTACCTTTCTTATATATTTACATAATCATACTTTATTTTTTCTTACTTTTTCCAATGCCGTTTATCACTCCCGCCCTAAGAGGGGGTTTTCATGAGGTGGGGACGAGAGAAGAGGGGTATGGGAGCTTGGCTTGTGAAAAGCCCCCATCATTAGCCCTCCCCTTTTGGCTAGAGGCATTCATGTCTCTAGCTCATCTGTTTGATCATTATCGTCAGAGGTGGCGGCTGATGGTGTGTCCTCATCTGGAATGTCAATTGGTGGAGCCTGGTCAAATCAAAGAAAATAAGGTTTAAGTCGCCAACCATTTACCTTGGTTTTATGAAGTTTTCCATCAGCCTCCATAAGCTGGTAGCTTCCATTGGCATACCTTTTCCTGATGATGAAAGGACCTTCCCATCGGAGGAGGAGTTTCTTATCCTTGCGCGTGTCGAAGCAATTGTCGTAGCGGAGCACCAACATTCCTTTCTTCAATTCTTTTTTCCGGAGATGCTCGTTAAAACTAAGCCGTCTATGCTCTGCTTGTGCTGCATAATAATTTATTGCTTCTTCTATGTCCAGCTGCAGTCTTTCCAAGTTGATGATGTGATCTCTCAAATGCATGTTGGGCTGTTGAAGCTGGCTTGCCATTACTCTGAGACTTTGTAGTTGCACTTCAATGGGCAAGATTGCTTCCTTACCAAATACTAGATGATATGGTGTGAATCCCAAGGATATACAAAATGAAGTTTTGTAGGCCCATAAAGCTGGTAGTAGATACTTATCCCAGTCTCCAGGATGATTGTTTACCTGCTTGGTAATAATTTTAGAAACCATTCCATTTACCTTTTCAACTAGGCCATTACATTGAGGGTAATATGGTGAAGAGTGCCTCCTTGTAATGCCTAGTTTCTGCATTAATTCTCCTACCAAGTCTTCTCTGAAACCTGGCCCTCTATCAGAGATGATCTCTAAAGGTGTGCCAAACCTACAGCATATGTGCTCGTAGATAAATTTAGCTACCTCTACCGCTGTGATTCTAGTGGTGGCTGTAGCCTCTTCCCATCTAGTCATGTAGTCGACCCCCATGATAATGTAGAATTTTCCTGAGTTGGCCCTAGGTAATGGCCCAATGGCATCGATACCCCATTTTTCAAATAGGCCATATGAGAGAATAGGTGTCTGTGGTTCAGGCATAAGTGACCTAGTGCCGGCCTTTTGACACAACTTACATGTTTTGAACCAGTGGTGTACATCAGGGTTGAGGCTAGGCCATATGAAGCCTGCTTGCAAGATTTTCCTACTTGTTATGTCTAGGGCAAAGTGACCACCACAAACCCCGTCGTGATAGCTAGCAATTACTCCCGTGATTTCCTGAGAGAGAGGGACCTTCCTGAGTATTTGGTCCTTACCCTTACAGTACAAACCATCATTGATGAGTCGATACCTTGTGGCCTTCCGCGTCAGCCATTGCTTTTGTCCCTTTGTTAAATCTGATGGAAATTCTCCTGTTTCCAAAAAATGCATGATGTCAAGCAAGGCATCACTGCCTTGAAATAGAGGGAGCTTCAGCTTTATTGCTCCAACCACCACTTCCTGTAGTCTTTCACTTGCTAGGGCATCTGCTTCTTGGTTTTGAGCCCTTGGAATATGGTGTATTTGAACTTCTTCAAACTTACCCAACAAGGTTTTTACACCACTTAAGTGAGTCCTTAAACTAGCATTCTTGCATGTCCATGCTCCATTTACTTGCCTTACCAGAAGTAGAGCATCCCCAAATACATTAAGGCGTTGTACACCTTGTGAGACGCACCATTGTAGACCCTTGGTTAGTGCTGCATACTCAGCTTCATTGTTAGAATGTGAATCTAACAATTGGCCCAACGAAAATACCTTTGTCCCTTTGTCATCAAAGACCACTATGCCTGCAGCTGCTTTGTCGGACGCTCGCTTGTAGGATCCATCAAAGTAGAGAGAGTATGCTCCTTCTACCATCGGTGGTACTGGAGGTAATCGGACTTCTCCTTCCTTAGATTGCTTCTCCTTCCCTTCAAAGACTTGGTAGGTCATGAGTCCCCCCAAACTTTCCCTTGTCGTGCTTTCTACCTGTACCGTGTAGTCAAACTCTTGCAGACGAACTAGCCATTTAGTAATTCTAGCAGACACATCCATGTGTTGTACAACATAGGGAAATATTTCATCCGTGGTTAGAATCACAAATTTCTTAGGCAGCAAATATGACCTAAACTTTGTAGTTGCAAATCTAAGAGCTAGGACTAAGTGTTCCACATGGGTGAAACCTTTCTCTCCTACTGTCATCATTCGACTAGAGAAGTAGATTGGCCTCATGAAAGATGTCGTCGTATCCTTTTGGAGTAGCACAGCCCCCAATGAGTCATCACCAACACTTGAGGTGACATAGAATTTTTCATCCCACTTAGGTGGTGAGATAGTTGGCAGAGTGGCTAAGACCTCCTTTACCTTGTTGTAGTGATGTTCGCTTTCCTCGTCCCAAATGAAAGTTGATCTTTGATTGAGTTGTTGCAGTGGTAGAACAAGTTGTGATAGTAGATGTATGAATCTACTTAAGTACCTCACCTTCTGTAGAAAAGAGACCAGTTGACGTGTGGTCGTTGGTGAAGGTAGGGCTATGAGTGCGGACACCTTACTTGGGTCGGCGTTGATACCTCTTGCTGAAATTTCATGGCCTAGTAGAATCACTTTACTCTCCCCAATGTGGCATTTATCCACATTTAATTGTCCACCTAGGCTCTGCAACCTAGCCAAACCTTCAGTTACCTTTTCTAAATGTGAAATACAGGAGCTATATATACAAAAATCATCAATGAACACTCTTATGGATGTTCCAAAGAACGGTTGAAAAACATATGTGACATATCTTTGGAATGTGGCAGGTGCATTTGTGAGACCAAATGGCATAACCCTGTATGCAAAACAATCCCATGGCGTGATAAAAGTGGTTTTTAGCTGATCTTCCAAGGCTATGCGTATTTGAAAGTATCGAGAATAACCATCACAGACGGTATAGCATTCAAAACCCGCTACTTCATTTAGAATTTCATCCAAGAAAGGGAGAGGAAAGTGGTCTCTCTTTGTAGCTGCATTTAGTGGTTTGTAGTCAACACAGACCCTCCACTTACCATTCTTTTTAGGCGTCACCACTACGGGTGACACCCATTCTGAGTTTTCTACAGGATAGATGAATCCCGCCTCCAGCAGTTTCCTTACCTCGGCCAAGAGTGCCTTTTCTTGTATGACCCCTAGTCGTCGTAGCTTTTGCACAACTAGTTTTACCCCTTCCTTCAGCTTAATATGATGTTCCACCATTGTAATGCATGTGATTCTTTCATAGTTGTCAATGAACAGGTTAGGAAATCCCATCAACATTTGCAAAAAACTATCTTTCTCCTCAAGTGTTAATTCCGTAGACAACATACCCTTCAACATACTTCCTCCTAGGCCAGGTGATTTTCTCTCCTCTTCATTGGGTTTCCCTTTTGGTGATGGATCACCAGTTGTGCTTACCCTTTGTGGATCCTTCATAATGATACCCATCACATCAATGGAACTATCACTTTCTTTGGTGGATGTGGTCTCCTCCTCAGAACTAAAAGATTCGCTAGTGGTTTCATCTGCCGATGTTTCCAGATTCATTTTCTTCTGCTTGCCAATCCTCATGTCGTAGTAGATTGTCTCCCCTTTCTTACCGGTCATGCGTAGAAGGCCAGTACCCCAGTCCTGTTTTGCCTTCATGGCCATCAACCATGGCCTTCCCAAAATTAGTGGATAGCCCTCCCCCTTAGTAGGCATTACAAAAACATCTACCTCTACCTCAGTGTTGAAATCTTTTATTTTCACGGCACTTACCACACCCACACACTTTACTTTTGCGTTGTTTGCCATCTTTGCCTTGCATGGAGAAAGCCTGTCAACCTCGAGCCCTAATCGAAGCATCATAGCTTCGCTCATTACACAGATTTGTGCACCTCCATCAATGTAGGTGTTTCCAACCCTCTTTCCTTTTATGTTTACGTCGACAATTGGAAGGATGTCATCCATGTTGCATCCTGAAATTGCTCCGGCTACCTTTGTTTTGGAGCGTCTTGTACTTACCATTTTAGACCATTGTCGCCTTACTTTAGGTACAAGATGTAGCAGTTGTGGCCATGTAATCTTCGGTCCTTGATCTGCCACATCCAATGTTAGATCATAGGGCTTGGAACTTTTCCCTAGCTGGAAGTCGGTGATGCCCAATTTCCGTCGTGGCCTGGATGGCCTCTTGCTAGTTTCTCCTCTCATGCTTCTCTCATCATCTGATTGTGTAGCCTTCTCCCTCCTATCTCTTTTCACATTCATGGCCTCAAGTGGTTCTAAAAAGGTTACCTTCTCCTTATCCTTATCCCTCTCCTTTGCTCTGGGTGGATCCACTACTACGGCTTTTCCTTTCTCTTCTAGCCTTATGATGTTTACAGGGCGATCACGTGGTGGGGCTGGTGGAAGAGGTGGGATGGATGCTTGTAGTGGTGTCTGGGGTGGACATAGAATTTGTGTTGGTGGGGCTGGTGCTCGGGGTGGAGGTGTTCTTTCTCTAGGGGGTGACAATTGGTTCCTCCTACCTGCTCTATTATAGTTTTGTCGTGGTTTGGGACAGTAGTACATACCGTGACCGTCTTCTCCGCAGTTGTAGCAATGATACTCCCTCTTTTGTCGTCGTGCTCTTCCAGGGTCTTGATCTCTTTCTTGACTCCTCCCTTGTTGTATTAAGTGGACATACAAATTCTGCAGTTGGTCAGTAATATGGGCCAACATATCTTGTTGGTCATCTCTTACCCCAAGAGCCGGTGGTGGTGGTGGAATGGTGGTTGTCGTAGTTGCTGGTCGACGCGATGTTCCTGATTCTGTTGACTCGGTTTCTTTGGCTTTCAGTCGTAGCTTCTTGTCTTTAAGGCTAGCAATCTCAACGGCTAACTCGTACGTAGCCGGGAATCTATCTTTCACCTTCTCCTTGAGAAGCGGCCATAAGCCATGCGTGAACCGATCTTTGTTTAGAAAATCGGGTGCAGCTTCCCCCCTAGCCACTGACTCAACCCACCGTTCCCACAAATCCAAAAATTTGGACTCATAGGTGGCATATTCTAAAAGACCCTCCTGCTTCAAGTCTCTCAACTTGTCCAACAACTTTTCTGAAGTGGTACCTCCCCCAAAGCGCCTCTTAAAAGCGGTTTTTAAGGGTTCCCAGTCATCCTTGGTTGCTTGTGGAAGTGCATTGTACCATGATCTAGCTTCTAGCTTCATGAGATGCTTAAAGATTCTAACCCAGGATTCATCCGTATCTTTGTTGCTCACTACACATGCTACTTCAAAGTCATCTAGGAAGTCTGTTACCAAATCCTCCCCCTTCTTTCCTTTAAATGTTGGAAATGCTACACTTGCCATGATTACTAAGAGAGAGCTAGAAAGACACACTGCTTAACTTGCAAAAGTTTTTTCTTCTTTACAAGGAGGCGTGTATACCCTCTTATACTAGGACATAGATTAAAACTTCAAACGGTACATTGCCTTGTACCAAAGGTAAGACAAATGGTTGATCTGATGCCAGAACCTCAAAAAATCGCTCCCCACCCAGCATGGTGTCAATGACGTGCTGGTAGTGAGCCTTCAAATCCAATCTTACCTTGATTGAGCGTACACGTGTTGGTATGTGTGATCTGTCTTGAGGTAGGTTGTACTGATTCATGTGAAGCTTAGAGGTGCTTAGTCACTGTCCAAGCTTGTGGGAGAGGGTGGTGTTCTTTCCTGAAACAAACTCAGTAGATCCCTAGTTTCTCTAGTAAGAGTGTGAGCCAATGATTCCGTTATCTGTGCTGCAGCATCAGGTGCGACTTGAAAACTGACTGTGATAATTACCTCGGTGACTTGAGTTACCCGATTCTCAAAGTAGAATAGTGTTGATTCTCTATTGTGTAAAGCTCCTTCCATTTTGTTGTTGTGGGTTGGTTGTAGGTTGTGGACATGGTTTCGACCTTCTCCTTCTTCTTCTTGGCACTTGGCCTATGTATATCCACTGGATTTGGCGTGTTGGTTGACTCTCCCACTGCAAATCGATTACCGTTACGCCTGGCACTCGAGCTTCAATGGAGATGCGGAGTTCGTCTAGTTGTGCTTGGAGCTCTTCTTCTTCTGTCGTCCAATTAGCAAATCCTGCTAGACATTCATCCATTCACAATAGTTTAGGGGTTTCAGTCTTGTAAACTGAAGGGTTTCATGAAAAGATCCTCAGTGGGGGCACCAAACAACGGTAGCAAAGCGAACCCCGAACCCCGACGGCCTCTAAAACACCGGGGACCGAATGGCGCGCCTCAAGCCTGTCATGGTAAAGCAAACAGGGGGCACCATCTAGCTTCAGCGGCTAGGACGCAAACAACACACCACCATAACAAAGTTTTCATCTAAGAGAGATGGATGCTTGGGAGTAATGATGAAGAGGAAAGGGAATGAGATCAAGTGAGTGAGAGAGAGAGAGAGAGAGAGAGAGAGAGAGAGAGAGAGGGTATAGCGGCTTAGTACTTAGGCACCACAAAAGGATGGCGAATCCGCACACCCTTCACACATACACAAGCTCACTCCAAACACAAGACTAGGTGGCGATTCCGCACACCTCACATGGGCAAAACATTGCAAGAAAACATATTCACAAAACCTCAAGCTTTATTTAGAGAATTAGGTGATGAAATGGGGAGCATAGGGTAGGGGAATGAGAAGGGAGAGAGTGGTAGAGCACATGGCGGATAGGTGGGAGTTGATGGCGAAGACTCGCACGAGGGTTATGGCCATCATCCTTCATTTAGTTTCCCTTCATCTTCCATAGCCCAAGGGTGTAGAGGTCATGCTCAAGACGAGCATGGTGATTGCGGTGATGGTGATGGTGTGGGTGTGTGTGTGTGCACTAGGCACACACAGTGCATAGTGTACTCTTTGGTGATGGTGTGTTTTTTTGTGTGATGGTGACCCCTCTTTATATAGGGGAGGAGGGGGAAGAAATTCTAGAATTTAGAAATGAAGAAATCATTATCTACATAGGCCATGTGACTGTGGGCCCCACTTGTCTGGCTGTGTGTATATGTGCCAGAACAGCAGTCTCATGAGAGAGAGACTAAGAGAGAGAGATGGGTTGATGAAAAAAAGTGAGAGGTGATATGGAGAATAAAGTAATTACAAGAGGGGAGAGAGGGGAGTGTGTTCGGAGGTGAATCTGTGTGTAGATGTGTGTGAACACAAGAAAAATCAGGTAACCACTGGGTGGGGATGGGTCTGTGGGTGTGGGGGAGGTTATTTAGCTACAAGACAAGAGACATGGCGCCCTTTAGAGAGAGAGGGGGGTATTTGGGTCATGGGATATGATAGGAGAGAGAAAGAGGGGGTGGGGTATACTATTTTGGAAGATAGGGTAAGTTGCATGTGAGTTGGTGCATTATTGGTGAGTTATAATGCATTAATGGTGAGAGGTGGGGTAGCTTTAGGGGAGATACAAAGGAGAAAGGACAAGGGGAAGAGAGAGGGGGTTGACCTTTTGAGTGGAGGAGAGGAAAAGGGACACACGGTGGGGCAACAGTGAAGAAAAAGGAGGCAAGGTGGGGATGGGCTACCCCGCAGGCATGAGGTGGCCTATTTTACCTTTCTTATATATTTACATAAACATACTTTAATTTTTCTTACTTTTTCCAATGCCTCTTCTCATTCCCTCCCTAAGAGGGGGTTTTCATGGGGTGGGGACGAGAGAAGAGGGGTATGGGAGCTTGGCTTGTGAAAAGCCCCCATCAGCACTATGACCATAGGATCACATGGTTCTCTATGTCCGATCTAGAGACCTTGTGGCCCAAGGACCTTAGGGTGGCAATGTACAATCTCAAGGGCCATAGGGTTCCCTATGTTCCTTTTGGAGATAGGGTGGCACTAGGGCCATAGAATCTCCAAAAGCAACATAAAGAACCTAGGTCCTTAGGATCAAAGGATGACCTATTGGACACCTTGTGGCCCAAGGGCAATAGTGTGGGAATGTACAATCTAAAGGGCCATAGGGTTCCCTATGTTCCTTTGGAGATCCTATGGTCCTCGAGCCATAGGTCTCCAAAATGAACATATGGCCCTACGGACATAGGATCACAGGGTTCCCTATGTTCCTTTTGGAGATCCTATGGTCCTCGGGCCATATGATCTCCAAAATGAACATATGGCCCTACGGACATAGGATTACAGGGTGCCCTATGTCACATCAAGAGACACTTTGGCCCTAGCCCCATAGAATCTCCAAAAGGAACATAAGGAATCTATGGCCATGGGATCAAAAGGTGACCTATGTTCCATCTTGAGACCTTGTGGCCCAAGGGCCATAGGGTGTATTTGTACAATCTCAAGGGCCATAGGGTTCCATATGTTTTTTTCGGAGATCCTATGGCCCTATATCCATAGGATCACAGGGTGCCCTACATCCCATCTAGAGACCTTGTGGCCCAAGGGCCATAGGGTGACAATCTACAATCTGAAGGGCCATAGGATTCCCTATGTTCCCTAGGGTCGCAAGGTGCCCTACGTTCCATCTGAAGACCCTACGGCCCAAGTGCCATAGGGTGGCAATGTACAATCGCAAGGGCCATATGATTCCCTATGTTCCTTTTGGAGATCCTATGGCCCTAGAGCCCTAGGTGCATGGGGCTGCCATGGTGCCCGTTAATATGCACCATGGTGTACCCTATGTACGTAGGCCACCCTCGGGCCCTTGGATGCCCTCTGTCCCATCTAAAGACCTAGTGGTCCAAGGGCCATAGGGCGACAATCTACAATCTCAAGGGCCATAGGATTACCTATGTTCCCTAGGGTCTCAAGGTGCCCTACTTTCCATCTAAAACAATGAGGGCACCTTGTGGCCTTTGGGCCATAGGATCTCTATGTAGATCATAGAGAGCTTCTTACTACCATAGAGGGAACCCTATGGCCTTCAGGCCACAAGGTGTCAATATAGAGATAACAGAGGTTCTTACTAGCATAGAGGGGACCCTATGGCCTTCAGTCCACAAGGTCTCCTCAATATAGAGAAAATAGTGTTTTTTACTGGCATAGAGAGCACCCTATGGACCTGGGTCCATAGGTTGCCGAAAAACTGTCATGCATGGTTCCTTTAAAACATACAGGGCACCTTGTGCCCTTAGGGTCATAAGATGTGTAGATCATAGAGAGGTTCTTACTAGAATACACGGGCCTCTATGGCCTGAAGGCCACAGGGTCCCAATATGGAGCGTAGATCGGTTCTTAAGAAGAATAGAGAGACCAAATAGTGCTTTATACATGGGACCTTAAGGTGTCAAAACAATGACGGTTTTTTCAAAACAATGAGGGCACCTTGTGGCCTTGGGGCCATAGGATGTCAATTTAGAGCATAGAGCATAGAGCATAGAGAGCTTCTTACTACCATAGAGGGAACCCTATGGCCTTCAAGCCACAGGGTGTCAAAATAGAGAAAACAAAGGTTCTAGCATAGAGGGGACCCTATGGCCTTCACCCCACAAGGTCTCATCAATATAGAGAAATAGTGTTTTTTACTGGCATAGAGAGCACCCTATGGCCCTGGGTCCATAGGTTGCCAAAAAAACCCTGATGAAGGGTTTCTTTAAAACAAACAAGGCAGTTTGTGCCCTTAGGGTCATAAGATGTGTAGAGCATAGAGAGGTTCTTACTAGCATACAAAGAACCCTATGGCCTGAACGCCATAGGGTCCCAATATAGAGCATAGATCGGTTCTTGCTAGCATAGAGAGACCAAATAGTGATTTATACCTGGGAGCATAATGTGCCAAAACAATGAGGGTTTTTACAAAACTAATAGGGCACCTTGTGACCTTGGGGCCATAGGATGTCAATATAGAGCATAGAGCATAGAGAGCTTCTTACTATCATAGAGGGAACCCTATGGACTTCAGGCCACAGGATGTCAACGTAGAGAAAACAGAGGTTCTTACTAGAATAGAGAGGACCCAATGCCTTCAGCCCACAAGGTCTCCTCAATGGCATAGAGAGAATCCCATGGCCCTGGGTCCATAGGTTTCCAAAAAACCCTCATGAAGGGTTTCTTCAAAACATATATGATGTGTAGAACATAGAGAGTTACTTACTCACATAGGGGGACCCTATGGCTTTCAGGCCATAGGGTGCCAATATAGAGCATAGATCCGTTCTTACTAACATAGAGAGAGCAAATAGTTCTTTATACATGTGGCCATAGGGTGCCAAAACAACATTGAGGGTTTTTTCGAAACAATGAGGGCACCTTGTGGCCTTGGGGCCATAGGATGTCAATATAGAGCATAGAGCATAGAGCATAGAGCATAGAGAGCTTCTTACTAGCAATCAAGGAACCCTATGGCCTTCAGGCCACAGGGTGTCAACATAGAGAAAACAGAGGTTCTCACTAGCATAGAGGGGAACCTATGGCCTTTAGCCCACAATGTCTCCTCAATATAGAGAAAATAGTGTTTTTACTAGCATAGAGAGCACCTTATGGCCCTGGGTCCATAGGTTGCAAAAAAACCATCATGAAGGGTTTCTTCAAAACATAGAGGGCACCTTGTGCCGTTGGGGTCATAGTATGTGTAGAGCATAGAGAGGTTCTTACTAACATACAGGGGACCCTATGGCCTGAATTAGGGTGCCAATATAGAGAATAGATCGGTTCTTACTAGCACAGAGCGGACCCTATGGCCTTCAGGCCAAAGGGTGCCAATATATATAGAACAAAGATCAGTTCTTACTAGCATAGAGAGACCAAATAGTGCTTTATACCTGGGGCCATTGGGTACCAAAACAATGAGGGTTGTTCAATGGCATAGAGAGCACCCTATGGCCCTCGGTCCATAGGTTGCCAAAAAACCCTCCTGAAGGGTTTCTTCAAAACATAGAGGGAAACTTGTGGCCTTGGGGTCATCGGATGTGTAGAGCATAGAGAGGTTCTTACTAGCATACATGGGACGCTATGGCCTTCAGGCCATAGGGTGCCAATATAGAGCATAGATTAGTTCTTACTATCAAAGATCGGACCCTATGGCCTTGAGGCCAAAGGGTGCCAATATAGAGCATGGAGAGAATATAGGGGACCATATGGCTTTCAAGTCACATGGTGCCAATATAGAGAAAATAGTGTTTTTACTAGCATATAGAACATCTTGACCTAGGGGATTGGTTGTCAAAAATCCATCATAGAAGGGTTCTTATGGCCTTCAGCCCACAAAGTCTTCTCAATATAGAGCGAATAGTACTTTTCATTGGAATACAAAGCACCCTTGGGGCCCTTGAGGCCAACCCTATGGCCTTTAGGCCTTAGGGAGCTAATATAGAGCATGGTGCTTTATATCGGCATAGAGAGCTATGGCCCTAGGGCCATAGCAAAACAATGAAGTGTTTTTGGAAACGATGAGGGAACCTTGTGGTCTTGGGGCCATAGGAAGTCAATATAGATCATAGAGCATAGAGCACAAAGAGATTCTTAGTAGCATAGAGGGAACCCTATGACCTTTAGGCCACAGGGTGCCATTATAGAGTAAACAGAGGCTCTTACTAGCATAGAGGGGACCCGATGGACTTCATCCCACAAGGTCTCCTCAATATAGAGCAAATAGCGGTTTTTACTTGCATGGAGAGTACCATATGGCCTTGGGGTCATAGGCTACCAGAAAACCCTCATGAAGCGTTTCATTAAAACATTGTGGCCACCTTGTGGCCTTGGGGCCATAGGATGCCAATGTAGAGCATAGAGAGGTTCTTACTAGCATGCAGGGGACCCTATGGCCTTCAGGCCACATGATGCCATATGGTGTTGGTGTAGAGGCTCTAAAGGGGTATTTAGGCCATTCAAGGGATACTTCTTTGAGGGTCCTCTAATGTCATAAGGGAACATGTGATCACACTACCATAGAGTGGCCTAGGTACACTTGTAGAACCATTTTGTTGGCACCCTTTGGACCTCGGACCACATGGTTTAACATAGAGGTGACTCTATGGACCTATGTCCATATGGATGTAATAATATCCATCTTGTCTAAATATGTCATTCTTTTTACAGAAACTGTCTTAGAAGAGAAAGTCAAACTCAGTTGATGCAACAGGCTCAACACCAAGTTCTTGGTATCTAGATTTTCACTTACCAAATGATGGAAGTGATGAGAAAGTCCACTTGTTCTTTCAAGATAAAGAGCAATTGTCCTTCAAGGACTGTGGTATTGTCAAGGAGATAAAGAAAGATTGTTCAGATCTTGAAATGTCTCCATGCCTTGGAGTAAAACTACTCAATGGTGACTCCTACTTGTTGGATCGTGTGGCCTTTGCTCAGAAATTGGTGAAGGTTGATTATGAAGGAGTGACAATGACAAAAGCAGGGTGGGTGGAGCTTTATTGAGTAGCACAAAGAAGAATAAGAAGCGAAAGAATGAAGACACAGGTACAACAAATCAATCTAATATGCTCAAGGAGAGTCAGACTCCCTCACTTGGAGAAAATAGTGGAAATGTGGCCGAAGAAAATCTTTCAATTATACCCTTACAGACTCAAGAAGCAGGAGATTCTAGTGGACTTGCAACCCTAACAGCTGGAACCCCCTTAGTGGCACTGGTTGTGGACTCAGCATCCTTAGCTGTGTTGGACTTTATTATACAGCCCAAAGAAAAAGATCTTGATAAAGAAGTTGCCAAAACTTCTAAGAGTGGGCTAGATGGATACGTCGGAATTGACCACTATTTTAAATTTGGTGTATAATTTACCCAATTGATCCCAATTGAGCAATGACCTTGCACCAGATGGCTATAGATGCAGACCATTGTCAGATGTATATGTGAAATATCTCTTGAAGCAATTTGCAGGGCACTCTAGGCCAGTCTCCAGTGCAGCAGACTTGATACCGTATAACCCAATTACAAAAATTCCTTTACAAATAGCTGAAGTGTATGGAGACAAGCTATCAACATATCACTACTAGATTCTAGCTGGTCAGCATTCCATCATAGCAGCTAGAGATTTTTTGCGTAACAACAGCACTAAGTATGCTTTGAGAAAAGAGTTCTACAAGTTTAGAACTGCAAGGATAGTGGTAGACGCTCTGAAAGAGGTTGCTCTTCGAATTTCCAAAATGGAGAACATGGAGAGAATAACAACAATGAAACACCAGCCTTATGTGGAGGTCTTGAAGCATGGCCGTAGTCAATGGCTTGCATATTCTAAACCAACAAAACCCAAGGCAGGTGTTCCTATCGGTCTTCTGAGTCGAGCAGGTTGGGATGTAAGTTCCACTTCCCTATGCTTGTTTTTGTTACAAATATGTCTTGAAATAAAGTTAATTTTCTTTTCTTTATTTTGAAGGCCTTTGTAAATGTAGCAATCATCGTGTTCAACCATAAATCATTTTCCAACAAAGAAGCACACATGGTCATGTACGATGATGAAATCTATGATAAGTGGATACCCATCTTGGAGAAGCATCAGACATCAACTGCTCGTGGGCGACAACCAAGCATAACAACCTTTAGATGCCTAGCTGGTTTAGAAGATAATGATGTCAAGCTACTACAACAAGAGCTGGCAGATGAGAAGATCTGCTTAGTGAAGCAACCACGTCACGCGGGCATGCTTGACCTCATTGCACGTGCAACGGTCTTAAAGAAGACCAGGGTCTTAAAGAGATATATCCATCAGCAATAGCAGTTACTTCATGGGATAAATGTAAGTCTCATTATAACATTACAGATGAGATTTACAAATCTCTCTTCACTAGTTGTACGCAATGGCTAAATCTCCTACTACAAAAAGGAAAGGAGAAAGAGACAATTCCTGAGATCACTAGGGGGATCATTGCACAAAATAATGGCACTTCTAATTTGCAATTCATTTTACCATATGTGCACTGGATCATTGCACAAAATAATGGCACTTCTAGTTTGCAATTCATTTTACCATGGACAATCAAGTGTGTTGGAAAGAATTTGGAAGGCATTGAGTTTCTCTGTAGTGAGAATAGCTCTAAAATTCATGTTGGTGTTTGCATCATAGACACAACACACAAAAGTCTTACATCTAGTGGTTGGAGTGCTGCCCAATTTGGTAAAGTAATTGATGGAGTATGTGGGGTAGCACATCAACCATCAGAGTTTTTTATTGCCGGTTTAGTCAAGTATCAGCATGCTGCTTCCCTAGACAAGGCAATTTCTGAAAAAGCTAAATGGTATGAAATTCATGTTCTACCTTTGAGCTCATTAATGGGATCAGAGACCATCTAAACATGTGCTCTTTGGGAAGTAATTTCTGGGGTTTGGGCATTTTTCAGTCAAGGATAGCAGTACACCAACTACTCTAGTGTTAAAGAGTCATTGTTGGAGCCAATGCATGCTCTCTGCATCAATGACGATGAGTATGATACTATGACCACGGCCAAATCCTTTTTTGTACGTCGTGAAATCAAATGCATCTATCTCAAAGAAGATGATCAAGTGATAGAAATCTTCTCATTAGGCTATGGGACTAAAGAGGCACTACAACAACAGAGAAAGGTGATATCAGTTGCATGTAGTAGTGATCAAATGACACAATTGGAATCTCTTTGCCATTCCACAGTGGAAGAAGACCTTGATCTTAGAAGGTGGGCAGGTGTAGATAACACAGAGAAAGTCAATGCCAAGGATTCAGAGGAAGAAGAAATTGAAGAACCATTGGATGCAAGTGCTGAGGCCATTCTAGAAAGTCTACAGGAAACAGGTTAAGCTAGCCACCCATGATATTACATTACTGATATTTAGATTATTATTGTTGTCATTTTATTTTATTTGTCCCATTTCAAATCTGCCCATGATGTTAAAAACATTGATGTTTGGCTCGTTATTTTTCTCAATTTATTTTCTTTGAAAAAATGTGAACTTGTGAGTTTGAGTTTTTTCACAATAAATGAATTAGACTTAAGTGTATGATATTATATGGACATGTTTTGGTAAATAGAATTCTACATTTATATATGGTCATAAGATATATATTATGTAATACTTTAAAGTTAATTGATCATATGAGGTTTGGGAAGAATACTCTATGACTTGAGGATCATAGAGTTCTTTGTAGACATGACACCCTATGGCCCTAGGGCCATAGAATCCCCCAAAAGAAAATGGGATACCCTACAACCTTACAGATGTAGGGTGATTACACCGAGTCTCTAAAAGGGCACATAAGCATCTGGGTTACTCTATAGCCTTAGGCCCATAGGGTGTCAACATATAATCCCCCAAAAGCATTTGGTTACCCTAAAATCTTACGGATATAGGGTGATTACATAGAGTCTTTAAAAGGGCACATAAGCATTTGGGTTAGTCTACAGCCTTAAGGCCATAGGGTGTCAACACAACTATCCTACAATCTTATGTATATAGAGAGATTACATAAAGTATCTAAATGGGCACATGAGTATTTGGGATATTCTAGAAGGAAACATAAGTTATCCAAGAGCATTTGGGATACCCTAAGACCTTAGGGCCATAGGGTGGTGACATAGAATCTCCACAGGGGCACTTAAATCACCCCATGGATGCAAATCACCTAACTCTTATGGACACATCTTATAAAACATCACATGACACCCTATGGCCTTTAGACCATAGGTTGGTTATTCTAGGTCACCCAAAGACTCTTTAAGTGTTTCAAGAACATTTTTTGTTGGACTTATATCTTGTGTCCATATACATTAGGGACATATATTTCTTATCTTGTGATTAAGGTTTAGTATTCTATTGAGAATTAAATAAGCTAGAAAAAACTAAAAAGTATTTATTCCTCAAAATTCCAAAATGAGAGTTTGAACAATTGATGTATGATCATTTTTTGTTGGGTGTAAGTTCTTCTATTGTGAATTGATGGTGTAAGAGTTTGACATAATTATCTTTGTATTGCAACTAGCTAGATTAAACATATATTCAACATTTGTTGTAAATGCCAAGTATTTGCTTAGATAGTAACATCGAGTATAAATGGTTATTGAAGCATTTGTCCTTTGGATTATGTGAATATCTAGTTCTTTGATTGTAACAAGATTTTATTCAAAGATATAAAGTGCGAGTATTTTGTTCCAAACTATGATTTTGTTTCTCTTCTAGATGATGCAGAGAATTGGAATTTATATCTTGAATTTTTTTCAATAGAGGGAAGCTAGGACTAGTAGAATTTTTTAGCTTGTCATGTAGCAATCGGAACATTGTATCAAGGTTTTTTTCAAAGAAATGATTGTATAATGTATAAACATTGTTTAAGTTTGTAAATTGGAAGTAGAAGGCAATGCAAGTTCCAAAACATGTGAAATGCCATAAGGAGAATCCAGCACAAATAATTTTTCCCCTCAGGATTTGTAAATCAAAGTGCATGGTGAGTTGGACCTTCCATCCACCAACAGATCAATGCATTTGTGAATTTAAGTACTTGCAAATTTGATTTAAATGTTTGAATGTTATGATGATATCTGAAGGCAAAGACCCCTTCAACTATGTGGCAAAGCAACAAATGTATGATGTATGATAATGATTCAATTTTGTATATCGTGTTGCATATTTATCACAGTATTAACTTACACATTTTGCTAGCATAGAGGACACCCTATGGCCCTAGGACCATAGGATGCCATCATATCCCATGTACAATTTTTCTTTTACCATAGAGGACATCTTATAGATCTAGGGTCATAAGACGCCAACATAGTGCATAAATGGCTTCTTATAAGTATACACGTAAACATAGTGCATAGAGGGAATTTTACTAGCATAAAGACCTCCCTAGGGCCTTGGGACCATAGGGTGCCAACATAGAGCATAGAGGGCTTTTTATTAGCACCTTGTTTCCCTTGGGACGCCATAGTGCCATAAAGTGGTTTTTGTATATATAGTAGAGAATTCTCACACACATGATACCTTGGTCACTATCTAGCCCTTGGACCATATGATAGTAGCATAGAGGACACCCTATAGCCCTAGGGTTTCCTTCTATCCCTAGGGCCATACACTACCAACATATAGTATACATGGTTTCTTCATAGAGATAACCTTTTAGCCCTACACTATAGAGTGGAACCTAGACCATATAATGTATCCTACTAGCATAGAAGTCACCCTATGACCCTCAGGCCAAAGAGTACCAATTTAGGGCATGAAGGGTCTCTTCCTAAGTTGAAGGGCACCTTGTGGCCCTAGGGAGCACCCTATGGCCCTAGGGCCATAGGGTGTCAACATAGTTAAATGGGGTGTAAAATTAGAGCATAGAGGGTTTCTTACTATCATGGAGGACACCCTTTGTCCTTGGTACCATAGGGTGCAAACATATAGCATGGAGGGTTTCTTGCTAGCATAGAGAGAACCCTATGGCCTTTGGGCCATATGCTTCCAACAAAGAGCATAAACGGTTTTTTTCTAGCATAGAGGATAGCTTATTTTCCTGGGGCCATATGATACAAAAAAAAAAAGAGTCTTAAGAAGAGCACCTAGGCCACTAAATCACCATGGGGCCATAAGGTGGTCTTTGTGGGGAATGCTCCTAAAAGGTTCCTGGGCTGTCCTATGGCCTTTGGGCCATAAGCTACCAACATAGAGTTTAGATGGTTTCTTACTAGCATAGAGCTCACCTTGTGGCCTACGGTCTTTAGATTCTAATATAGAGTTTCAATGGTTTAATACTAGGCGTAAGGGGCACCCTATGGCCTTGGGGCCATAGAGTGTCAATGTAGAGCGCAGAGGTTTCCTTTCTATCATAGAGGGCACCATGTGGCCTAGGAGCCATTTGCTACACCCTATGGCCCGAGGGCTGTAGGTTGCCAATGTAAACAAGGTTTCTTAGTAGCATTATAAAGGGTACCTTGTGGACCTCAAATCTCCATAGGGTGCCAACATAGAGCGTAGAGGATTTTTCTTACTAGCATAGAGAACATCCTATGGCCTTGGGGCCATAGGGTTTCAATATTGAGCATAGAGAATATCTTATTAGCATAGAGGCTACCTTGTGGCCCTAGGTCTATAGGGTGCAAACATAGAGAATAGAGGATTTCTTACTATCATACAGGGTACCTTGTGGCCCTAGGTCCATAGGGTGCAAACATAGAGCATAGAGGATTTGTTACTAGCAGAGAGGGCACCCTATGGCCCAAAGGCCATAGAGTGACAACATGTAGCATAAAGGGTTTCTTACTAGCATAAGAGGCAGACCTTGTGGCCCTCGGGTCATAGGGTGCCAACATAAAGCATATATGGTTTCTTACTAGTGCTCATAGAGGGCATCTTGTGGCCCTATGACAACCCATGTCCTTAGGGCCATAGAGTGACACATAAATAAAGTACCATATGGCTTTGAAGCGGTATATCTATTTATATGTTGAGACCTTCCAACAATCCTAACCCTATGGCCTTGAGGCCATAAAGAGACATATTCTGGATTATCTTAAAGTCATAGAGATATCTACAAAGAGAAATGTATGGCCTGAAGGCCATAAGAAACTTATTCAAGGAAATCATCCAATGCAAGAAGATCATTGCAATAGAAAGTGAGACTTCTGCTCTAGAGCTTACATGCATAAATGTTTCTCCAAGTATACTTCTAGGCGCCACCATCATGGACAAAGAACTAATGTAGCTAGATAAAGATTAGGAATCTCTAGATAATAAGGAGCATAAAAATAAATTCATTGTAGATGTATTGTCAGTTAGTAAAATTGGTATTTGCGATTAGTTTTTTCTAAGAGTGTGACAAAAAAGAGTTATCAAAATGTAGATACTTTGGAATCTAAAATTAGGTGTTCTTTAAACTTGCAGTCCTTCAACAAGATATTGCGGCTGACAAAGTTTTACTCGAGATTGTTGGTATAGAGGATGCTAATTCCATTGACCCTACTGAGAAAGATTCTATGAATCCACATGTCAACCAAAGAGTTTTTGACGAAGATGACAAGAATCTACAAGTCTTTGAAGGTCAACTGCTACAACGACCAGAGATAAATTTAAAGAGTAATCCAATGGAAGAAGACAGTGAAAGTTCCAGAACATGTGCAAGGGAAGAAGAAGAATCTAATGAAAATATTCTAGTAGCCCAAGAGTTGGGAATTCGATTGCATGACACCACAATGGAAGTAGAAGGTTTTTTTTTCCTGAAAAGCTCTTTCAATTTTGGAGTATTAACTTACACATTTTGCTAGCATAGAGGACACCCTATGGCCCTAGGACCATAGGATTCCATCATATCCCATGTACAATTTCTCTTTTACCAAAGAGGACATATTATAGATCTAGGGTCATAAGATGCCAACATAGAGCATAGAGGGGTTTTTATTAGCACCGTGTTACCCTTGGGGCACACATGATACCTTGGTCACTATCTGGCCCTTGGACCATATGATAGTAGCATAGACGACACCCTATAGCCCTAGGGTTTCCTTCTATCCCTAGGGCCATACACTATCTGGCCCTTGGACCATATGATAGTAGCATAGACGACACCCTATAGCCCTAGGGTTTCCTTCTATCCCTAGGGCCATACACTGCCAACATATAGTATACATGGTTTCTTCATAGAGAAAACCTTTTAGCCCTATGCAATAGAGTGGAAACCTAGACCGTATAATGTATCCTACTAGCATAGAAGTCACCCTATGACCCTGAGGCCAAAGAGTACCAATTTAGGGCATAAAGGGTCTCTTTATCGGTTGAAGGGCACCTTGTGACCCTAGGGAGCACCGTATGGCCCCAGGGCCATAGGGTGTCAACATAGTCAAATGGGGTGTAAACTTAGAGCATAGAGGGTTTCTAACTATCATGGAGGACACCCTCTGTCCTTGGTGCCATAGGTTGCAAACATATAGCATGGAGGGTTTCTTGCTAGCATAGAGAGCACCCTATGGCCTTTGGGCCATATGATTCCAACAAAGAGTATAAACGGTTTTCTGATAGCATAGAGGATAGCTTATTTCCCTGGGGCCATATGATACAAAAATAAAAGAGTCTTAAGAAGGGCACCTAGTCTACTAAATCACCATGGGGCCATAAGGTGGTCTTTTTTGGGAATGCTCCTAAATGGTTCCTTGGCTATCCTATTCCCTCAGGCTACCAACATAGAGTTTAGATGGTTTCTTACTAACATAGAGCTCACCTTGTAGTCTACGGTCTGTAGATGCTAATATAGAGTTTCAATGGTTTCCTACTAGGCGTAAGGGGCCATAGAGTGTCAATGTAGAGCGCAGAGGTTTCCTTTCTAGCATAGAGGGCACCATGTGGCCTAGGAGCCATTTGATGCACCCTATGGCCCGAGGGCTGTAGGTTGCCAATGTAGACCGTAGAGGTTTTCTGTCTAGCATAGAGGGAACCTTGTGGCCTAGGGGCTATTTGGTGCTCCCCTAGAGCATACAAGGTTTCTTAGTAGCATTATAAAGTGTACCTTGTGGCCCTCAAGTTTCCATAGGGTGCCAACATAGAGCGTAGAGGGTTTTTCTTACTAGCATAGAGGACATCCTATGGCCCCAAGGCCATAGGGTTTCAATATTGATCATAGAGGATTTCTTCCTAGCATAGAGGCTACCTTGTGGCCCTAGGTCCATAGGGTGCAAAAATAGAGAATAGAGGATTTCTTACTATCATAGAGGGTACCTTGTGGCCCTAGGTCCATACTAGGGTGCAAACATAGAGTATAGAGGATTTGTTACTAGCACGTAGGGCACCCTATGTCCCAAACGCCATAAAGTGATAACATGTAGCATAAAGGGTTTCTTACTAGCATAAAAGGCAGACCCTGTGGCCCTCGGTTCATAGGGTGCCAACATAAAGCATATATGGTTTCTTACTAGTGCTCATAGAGGGCATCTTGTGGCCCTATGACAACCCATGGCCTTAGGACCAAAGGGTGACACATAAATAAAGTACCATATGGCTTTGAAGCCATATATCTATTTATATGTTCAGACCTCCCAAAAATCCTAACCCTATGGCCTTGAGGCCATAAACAGACATATTTTTGATTATCTTAAAGTCATAGAGATATCTACAAAGAGAACCGTATGGCCTGAAGGCCATAAGAAACTTAGTCAAGGAAATCATCCAATGCAAGAAGATCATGGCAATAGAAAATGAGACTTTTCCTCTAGAGCTTAAAGGCATAAATGTTTCTCCAAGTATACTTCTAGGCGCCACCATCATGGACAAAGAACTAATGTAGCTAGATAAAGATTAGGAATCTCTAGAGAATAAGGAGCATAAAAATAAATTCATTTTAGATGTGTTGTCAGTTAGTAAATTTTCTATTTGCGATTAGTTTTTCCTAAGAGTGTGACAAAAAAGAGTTATCAAAATGTAGATACTTTGGAATCTAAAATTAGGTGTTCTTTAAACTTGCAGTCCTTCAACAAGATATTGCGGCTGACAAAGTTTTACTCGAGATTGTTGGTATAGAGGATGCTAATGCCATTGACCCTACTGAGAAAGATTCTATCAATCTCCATGTCAACCAAAGAGTTTTTGACGAAGATGACAAGAATCTACAAGTCTTTGAAGGTCAACTGCTACAACGACTGGAGATAAATTTAAAGAGTAATCCAATGGAAGAAGACAGTGAAAGTTCCAGAACATGTGCAAGGGAAGAAGAAGAATCCAATGAAAATATTCTAGTAGCCCAAGATTTGGTAATTGGATTGCATGACACCACAATGGAAGTAGAAGGCAATGGAAGTTCCAGAACATGTGCAACGCCAGAAGGAGAATCCAACACAAATATTTTAGCACCCCAGGATTTGGAAATCGAAGTGCATGGTGAGTCAGACCTTCCATCCACCAACAAACCAATGCTGACTATAATAGTGAGCTTGTGTGGATTGTTCCTGAGGAGATGCTGGCAAAAGTCCAAG
Source organism: Adiantum capillus-veneris (assembly GCF_014529385.1). Lineage (NCBI taxonomy): Eukaryota > Viridiplantae > Streptophyta > Polypodiopsida > Polypodiales > Pteridaceae > Adiantum > Adiantum capillus-veneris. The sequence continues at coordinate 35,094,553 of NC_140958.1, read as the reverse complement.
AAAATGAAGAGCTTAAAGTTTGGACATGAGCATATTGTTCTTTGTCTAGGGTGCATTGAGTTTTTAAAGGCTCTATTTAGCAATTTCAATGTAGGGATATGGTCAGCTGCTAATGACATGCATGTTGTGGACATCATCAAGATTTTAGAAAAGGAAGCTAAAGAAAGATTTCCATTCTTTATGATCTGGGGGCAAAGACAATGTCAACCATGCGTAGAATCAAGGATCACTCACTTAGATAATCCAGGAGTAGAAGCACTTTTCAAACCGTTGGCTATTGCATCATCAAAATTTGGGCTTGATGCAAGAAGATTTCTTCTTGTAGATGATGAACCATTAAAGGGATGTGTGAATCCTGCATTGAATTGTATATTTCCACCATCATTTAATGTTGATGATGAGGAGGATAATATCCTCCTTGGGGAGATGCTACCATATATCAAAGCTCTCAATCATGTTAATGACATTCGCACAGTTACAGGGTCTCATTTTTATGGACAAGCACCCATTGATCAAGGTCATGAGCTTTATAACCGTATACACAAGGTTGTTGCAGAGTGGGAGGAGAGAATTCTAATTTTTCTAGGAAAAACCTACTCCACGAGAAGGCTACCAGAAGTTTCTCGTCCTCTTCACGATGAGAAAGTTACAACATCTAGCACTAGTGGAATGTCCACTCAAAGTCAAGACAAGAAACTTTCAACACGTGATCGAGAAAAAGTAAGGGTCTTAAAGAATATCAAATCATTATCAGCCTTGAAAGGTACAAAAGCAATCATGCTTGCCCAAAAATTGGGATACAAGGAGCCTGTGATCAAAGTAAATGAAGCCAGGAATTATATAAAGCATCTAAAAATTGAGTATGATCTCAAATAGCCCTATATCAAGAAATGATGGAGCAATGTTTTGTAACATTTTGTCATTTACAAAGATCTTTATGTACTCAAAGACTTTGTTAGAGTGCTTAGGGTTTCAAGATATATGAAGATGTAAATGATTAATAGTTTTTTAAATTGTCTTTCAATACTATAAGTAACTTCTGAGTTTCATGTGCCAAATGCTCTTTTTTTAAAAAGCTTTTATAGTTGTTTTCTTTGAAATTTGAGTTCACTGTGCCATCAAGGACAATCTACATGGCCATAAGGTCAAATCTTGCTCTATAACCTTGGGGGAATTTCACTTTATGGTCTCAACACCCTATGAATCTAAGGCCATAGGGTCATAGTTTGGCATGTGTTCTTGCATAGGACTTACTAAGTGGAACCACAAATTAGCACCCTATGTCCCTAAGGTCTTCAACACACTTAAGATCTCTATATTAACTTTTTTTTAAAATCATTTCAGGGCCTCTAAGAAAAAATGTTTTGCTATTAGACTATCACAAAATAGAGGAGCTCCCTTTCATATTACATCAAATATCACATTCAAACCAAGAGCAACAGGACAAAAGAACGCTTATCTTGGGTTTAAAGGGTGTGCTTCTTGCAACATTTGAGCTTCAATCAAGGCCAACTTGGACCAAGTACATGTGCATTGTAGAAGATAACAATGAGGTGTATGCGGTGCATCCAGATGCAGAGTATTTCTTAAGATTTTTCTTTGAGTTCTTTGAGGTTTGGATTTGGAGCTGCCATCGTTTACAAAAATCTCAACACATAATCAAGACCTGTTTTCCTACACAAAGTCACAAATTCAAGATGATTATGGATAACCGGTGCTGCCAAAATTCAAATTTCATGATCGATTACAAAAGAGCCTATCACAAAAATCTTTCGACCATATGGAAGCTATTTGATTATTTAGATGGGGCAACACTATAATATTTGATGATAGTCCATATCGAGTGATGTGGAATATTCAAGGAACTTATATGATTTTTCCAAAGTTTTGGAACCAACCTATTCAATTGCTTCAAAGTTTTTTAAAAGATGAAATTGTTCCATGGTTATGTGGATGGTTGTATGCTAAAGACAAGAGAGACTATACCATAAGAAATATTGTAATGTTCCATCCTGATCCTGAGACTCACTATGTAATGCAATGTTATATATCTCAAAGGACTCAAAATCTCAAGAGAAGGAGGCCATTTTAAGTGTACTAGTTAAGTATTCTAAATAGCATCTACCAAGTATTTGGCAATGTGTACTTTTCAAAATTTAAACTTGATGGAATGTCGTGGGATATCTTGAAACATCTTTAAACCTTTTTTTTAATGAAGTTCATCCTATTGTCAGGAGACTTCTCTCGTTCAAGTTCTTTGGTTTCATTGTTTGATGCTTCTATGGTATTGTTAACTTTTTCTTCTTATTAATTGTCTTTATTAAGTGATCCAAACAATCAGAATTTCTTGACATTTGGTAGTGTTACAAAACGGTGTTTTTTGAACACCCTCAATCTTGGAGATATCATACTCTTTCTAGTTAGTCTTTTATTGTACATGCGATGAAGACCATCATTTTTATGAAACTGTCAAGTTGGTGGTATTCTTTATGTTTATACTTTATACTATTTTGACATAATCAATGTATACAATTCGTATTATTCACATCAAATGGTGTTTTTAAACACCTCCTTTTTTTGAGACACCATCTCTAAAACCTTTGAGTGAAGTTTTAAAGCATGTACTTGATGTAAAAAATCTTCATCTTAACATTGATTCTTTGGCACAAACTTATTTTAGGAGTTTTTATATTGTAGTTTTATGTTAAGAAATAATTTCAAAGTTAGAATTATGATAGTTTATCTAAGTAAGTGCCTCATCTAACTTTGTATAGTTAAATAAAATACCAAATGGAATATATGTGCAATAGATGACATCTTATGGTCTTAGGGCCATAAAATACTCTATAGTATTGTTTAGATTTTTTAATTGTTTGTGAACATAGATCATAGAGGGTTTTTCTCACTACCATAAAGGATATCCTATGGCTTTGGGGCCACATGGTCTCAATATTGAGTGTAGAGGATTTCTTACTACCATAGATGGTACCTTGTGGCCCTAGGTCCATAGGGTGCAAACACAGAGTATAGAGGATTTCTTACTAGCACAGAGGGAACCCTATGGTCTAAGACCATATGGTAGAAACATATAGAATAGAGGGTTTCTAACTAGCATACGAGGCACACCTTGTGCGCCTGGGGACATAGTGTGCCAACATAGAGCATAGAAGGGTTTCTTATTGGCATAAACAACATCTTGTGGCCCTAAGACAACCTACAGCCTTAGGGACATAGGGTGGCACATAAATAAAGTCCCATATGGCTTTGAAGGGCTTGACCTCTTTATACGTTGGGACTAGCAAACAATCCTAACTCTATGGCCTTGAGGTCAAAAAGAGACATATTAAAGTCATAAACATGTCTACAAAGAGCACCATATGGCCTTAAGGCCATAGGTGCAATAGATGGCATCTCATGGTCTTATAGCCATAGGATACTATATAGTATTGTTTTGACTTTTAAGTGTGAAATATTAGTTTGAATGTTGTTTAAATTATCATGTATTTAAAACTTGATAGAATGCTACAAAACCATGAGCAAGTATTTTGTTATACATGGATTAAGGTCACCAAATTATGACAAGAGTGTTTAATAGCATTTGCCTTTACATATTATGTTTTTTAATTGATGTAATCAATCTATATGCAACTTTAAAATCATATCAATTGGTTTTTTTGACACCTCATTTTTTGAGAAGCTACTTCTAGAAGCATTTGTTGAATTTTGAAAAGCATTGATGTCATACAAATCCTCTTTCCAAAAACTATATTGGAGGTTTATTCTTAAATTTTATAGTAGATAAATTAAAATAGACTCATACAATCATGATAATTTATCTAAATTAAAGGCAACTAGAGCTTAGAAATCATTAAATAACACAATCCCAGCATACACATTTAGAATTTGGGAAACGGGATTTTCCCAAATTATCTAAAATGGTGTTTATGGGAGAATGCTGATGTTACCGCACAACATTACCGCATAAGAGGAGAGAGAGAGGTTTAAGAAAGAGAGAGATTGTATGCTGCAGTCCTCTGGCAGGTTTTCCGATTTTTCCACGAGTATACCACATGCATTACCGCGTAGATAGCCGCGTAGATTACCGCAAAAAAAAAAAGAATCCACTTGGCCGGCCGCCCCCATTCCTCTCCCACTTTTCCCTTTCTATAAATTCTATTCTATTTTGTTACTTTTCAGAAACTGGTACCCCCTTTTGCATGGAGTGTAAGAAATCCCATTCTCATTGGGATTTTTAGTGCCTCTCTTCTCTTTGCTTGCCTCATCTATTGGTATGATTCTCCTACTCTAATCATTTGTACTCCATGAGATTCTATATCAAAAACATATTTTTTTTCCACCTCAAAATGTTATGTCAACTATGCATTCATATGGAAATGGCAAGCGAACGATGATCAAAGTTGTATTTTCTTACGTTCATAAACAAATAGCCCTTTTGTACAGCATAAGTAGAGAAACAAGACAAAATCCAAAAGATATTTATTAATTTTCATCCTCGAAGAGATCTCTACAAGTGCTTACATCCATGTCCAACCCCATGGTATAGCTAGATCAACCCCATGGTAGCTAGATCAACAAATAAATCTATTGATTCATCCTCTACAGCCTCTCCTATTGAGTCATCATCATCCTCTCTCACTATGGTTGGTTATTGGGGATGCTTGGTTCTCCTCGACCTCAACTGCATCATCGTCATTTGCGTCTTCTTGAGCTAGCATGGTGGAATCTGCCAAAGTCTCTATGTTCGTATCTGCAAAGATAGATCTACTCCGTGGTGTGACTAGAATAACATACCAAAGTCGTCTTCGATACATACAAGGCACATAAAACACCTGTAGGTCACTGAGTAAACAACAACATGAATGTAGTTTTATATGTATCATATAATGTTTTACTGAGTTACACATGGACTTTACATGCTCACAACTACTAGGTTGCACCAAGTTGTCGGTCTTCCCACGATGAAATTGCCCGGAGTCTACCATATAGAGCCCATTCTCATGTCTCTTAACCTCACCCGCAAACCATCGGCAGTCAAAGAGATATTTGTGAAATGTTTTGAAATCCACTTTGATTATCCTCTCTATTGTTCCACATTCCCTCACCTCTTGTGTTGTCGTGTCAAAGTAGCCCATAACTCCACTATCGTGAGTGGCTCGACGCTCATCTATCTTGCGGGTTCGAAAATGACGTTCTTCGGACCACATAGAATTGAATTTGAAGGCCTTCAAAAACCAATCAGGATAGATAAGAGAGAGAGAGAGAGAGAGAGAGAGAGAGAGAGAGAGAGAAAGAGAGAGAGAGAGAGATGACACACATACACATGCACACACACACTAAACACATTGAGTATATTACGCTTGGTAGACATCCTCGCGGGTACTCCCATTCTTTAGGGCTTTTTTGTTCTCCTTGTGCCTTGGCCTTGGTCATGGCATTGTGTATCCACCCAACTGGAATTAGATCAGAGTATTTGGCAAGCTCTTTAGGAAAGGGAGGTGCTCGCCTACTGCCATGCGACCTCTTCCATGCTTCCCTCTCCCTTTCTCTCGTTGTACGCACCTCCACATACATATCCACCCATTTTCCCAAGATGGGAGCATTGAGTAGACAATGGTTGCTGACTATGGCTTGAAATTCCCTATCCAAAATCAAGAGAGAACCTTTCCCACTTGGAATGTTTGTGTGTTTTTTCGGATCCTCTTCCTCCATCTTTAAACGAGGCAATGATGGGTCTATTGTGAAAAGATATTGAGAGACATACACAAAAGCCTCCTGTACAATCCAACCCTCTGCCATGCTTTCCTGAACACATGAAACCATTAGTGATTAAAGTAACCAATAAAAAGCATTGTGAATACAATCCAATCCTAATAAGGTTTAAGGCTTAAGATCGATGAATACCTCTGGTTGTGATTGTAGCCTTACAAAGTCTTTCAAGGTCTTTAGGAACCTCTCAAGAAAGAACATCCACGTGGAGTGAACCACACCACAAATGGCTATGGCCTCAACAAGATGGAGCAATAGGTGAACTTGCCTAACAAGGATAGAATGTGGGAATGCATCCTCAATAGCACAAGTTTCTTCAATCGCTAGAAGTCGAGCTGTTGGAATGGCTGAAACTTCGATTTCTTTGGAACTCACAAACCTGTAAAACCAAAAAACCCTTCATAATCTTCATAGTAAATTTAGTCTTCAAAGTAAAGTTTAGGAGGGAGGATCAAATGTGCTATACTTGAAAACTTCTCCCACCTTGAATATTGCAGCCTTTACCTTCGTGTCCGCAAATCCACTAATGCTAATTAGAAGCACAAACTATTGCACAAACAAAAAGACTTATTAGTATCCAGAACCCTAAACCACATACACACACACACACACACACACACACACACACACACACACTACCTGAAGAATCTTGTGCCAATCATGAGATTTGAGTCCATACAGCTGTGTGGATCCTCCTTTCTTAGTTTTAGTGAAGGAACCCTTGAGCGAACGCATATAACCTGTTGAAGTACGGATGGATGCAATGACTTGTTTCATCCGCTCTTGATCCACCCTTGATAGAATCCAAGGTGCCTTTGAAAGAACCATCTTCCCCCGAGGCCCCATGCGAGGTGTGGCCGAAGGAGGGAGCCTCCTTATGGCCCTCAGGTCCTCTCTAGCCCCCAATGAATCTTTCTTGCCTACTATGTGATCGCATATAGCTTGCCCAACATTTTTGATTACATGCATTGGATCCAAGAGGTGTTGGATTTTCAATGAAGCCCAATAGGGTAGTGATAAGAAAATAGAGTACCTAGACATACCCCTAGGTGGATCATTGGGAGGAGGCAATGTGTTGTGATTCTCGTTCCAATGTCTTGCCCAATCAGCCATGGTCCAATGGAGTGGCTCCATCCCATTGCACGGTGGAGCATAAGATCGATGTGTGGACGGCAAGAAGCGATGGTTATTGGGGTAGATCACCTTACCAAGTAGAGCGGGTCTCTCTGTCACGAGTGAGGGTCCACAAGTTGGGTATGCACTATGTCCAAATGTCAATAGTCCTACAAAAACAAAAGACATAACCGCATATAAGTGACCAATGCAAAGACATTAAAGAGAGTCACAAAGTATAAGCTTACCAGAAATCTCTCCAAGCCTGGGGTAATCATGCATGTTCCACATGAGAATGCACTTGATCATTGTGCGCCGATCACGAAGTGGTCTTGATACATCAAAAACATCTATGCCATTCCATAGCTCTTGAAGCTCTTCAATCAAAGGTGCTATATATACATCCATGTTTTTCACCTTGTGTTTTCCTGGGACTAGAAGAGAGAGCAAAATGTTCCCCTTCTTGGTTGACTCCCATGGTGGAATGTTGTAGTTCACAACAACCACTGGCCAAGTACTCCATGAGGTAGACTGATGCCCTAATGGGTTTACCCCATCCCTAGCCAGACCAAGCCTCAAGTGACGAGGCTCTTCTCTAAACTCTGGCCATGTCTTCTCTATGTGTTGCCATGCTGGCGAGTCATCCGGCACTCTCATAACCCCATCGATGGAGCGATTTGGCATATGGCATGTAAGAAGCTCGCTTCTTCCTTTGGTGTTGAACATGTGCTTGATGCGAGGAATGAGGGGGAAATGATGAAGAACCTTGCGAGGTATTGTGGCTCTTTGCATTCCCTCTTTGTACCTTGATTATCCACACTCGGGGCAAGCATCAAGCCCTGCATATTCATTGCGGATTAGCAGGCAATCATTGACACATGCATGTATGCGATCATAGTCCATCTCAAGCCCTATCACCACCTGTCGTGCCTTCCTTCGATTTTCTGGAAGATGATTGCCTTGAGGCATCATATTGCCTAATAGCCTATGACATAATTAAAGAACACTCTTTATTGCATATAACCACGAAAAAAACTCACAACTAACACTTATTACACTTAAACGTACCTCAATAGTGCATCAACCCCTGCATTGCTCCATCCAAACATTGCTTGAATATTCAAGATCTCAAGAGACGCTTGTAATATGGAGTAGGAGCATCCCTCGTAAAGAGCGGTGTGTGCTGCCTCTAGCAATGAATCTTTGGTTTTTTGGGCGGCTTCTTCACATGCACACCCAAGCTCACACTCATTTGCCGCCTCACGTGCAAGACGATCCTCAACCATATTGTGCAAAAGATCTTCCTCCACCTCCATGTGGGGCGAGGTGGTGGGGAGATCCCCATATGTGGTGGATGTAGGATGCGCATGCGCTCATGTGGACCCACCCACATCGGACAGCGGGTGTGACCCCCTCCCATGACTGGTTCCTGGCACAATCGCGCTTCCGTCCTCCTCTCGCCTCCGCCCCCGATCACACTCCAATGGGGAGCGACATCAATGGATGCCAAAACCCTCAGATCGTTGGTTTCCATTCGAGCGCGTTTTCTCGGATCGTCCCATAGTCCATAGTCATCTACGTGAGCCAAGAAGATACGTCGAAGCCGTGCAATCGCATGCTTACATCGCGTACAAGGACATGGTAATCGCTCACTCAACCATCGAACGCGCCAACCGGCGGACCCACGTCATCCCAATCGACCTGCACATGAGACCACACACTAAATAAGAAAAAAAAAAAAAGAAAAAGAAGAATCAAGAATGTTGGTACTCACATGACTGACACTCATTAAAGATAGAGGGGACTGTAAGGTAAAGAGGTGGGTACAAGAGGTCATCCAGTCGGCGTAACCTTAACGGCTCATCACAGCTTTTCGCGGTAATATAAGCAGTAATAGGCGCGGGAAAAGACGAGGTAATAGACGCGGTAAAATTTACAACAAAGTTTTTTATATAAAGGGGGCACCTACGTGCCCCTGCAAAATTGAATGCCAAAAATTCAAAAGTGAGCTCCTTCTCTGCGCGGGCCTGTTTCCCTCTCCATCTCCAAGCTCTCTCTCCTTCTCCCTCTCCATCTCCGAGCTCTATTACTCTCTTCATCTCCATCCCCACCATATCCAACAGATCGAGGTCACGACTGTAAGTGCTCGAACTCTCTCTCTTTCTTCTCATTCTTCTACACACACACACACACAAACACATACACACACACACACACACACACACACAATGCATACACATTGCACACACACACAATGCATACACACACATTGTACACACACGCACACACTCGTTTGTGCACAATCACACACCAATGCAAGCATTAGTGTGTGCATGCATTATACACACACTAATGCTTGCAGTAGTGTGTGATTGTGCACAAATTAGTGTGTTTTCACACACTAATGCCCGCATTAGTGCATGCATGTATTACAAGCACACACTAATGCTTGCATTAGTGTGTGATTGTGCACAAATTAATGTGTTTTCACACACTATTTTGTGCACAATCACACACTAATGCCCGCATTAGTGTGTGCATGCGTTACAAGCACACACTAATGCTTGCATTAGTGTGTGCATGCATTACAAGCACATACTAATGCTTGCATAGTGTGTGATTTTGCACAAATTAGTGTGTTTTCACACACTAATTTGTGCACAATCACACACTAATGCTTGCATTACTGTGTTTCCACACACTAATTTGTGCCCAAGCACACACTAATGCAAGCGTTAGTGTGCATATCTCTCTAGAACACACTAATGCTTGCATTAGTGTGTGCTTGTGCACAAATTAGTGTGTCTACACACTAATGCATGCACAAGCACACACTATTGTGAGCATTGGTGTGTGAAAAAATTGCACACACTAATGCTTGCACTAGTGTGTGCTTGTGCACTAATTAGTGTGTGAAAACACACCAATGCATGCATGCGAGCACCAATGTGTGCATGCATTGGTGTGTTTTCACACACTAATTAGTGCACAAGCACACACTAATGCAAGCATTAGTGTGTGCATGCGTTACAAGCACACACTAACGCTTGCATTAGTGTATGCTTGGTCATGCATTAGTATGTTTTCACACTAATGCTTGCCCAAACACACACTAATGCAAGCATTAGTGTGCATGCGTTACAAGCATACCAAAACATACCTCCATGTGGGTGTGCGATGATGTTGATTGAGACCCCAATGGTCACCGAGAAGCCCAACGGTAGATTAAGGGCCAACACACACACTAGATTAATTTCTTTGCCACACACTAACACACACACACAATAGATTAATTAGAAGCACACACACACACACTCTAAATGGATGCAAAAAAATAAGCACACAAACCATTTCTTAAATAGGAGATAAAAGGAGTCCTATGCAGGGAGGAATCCTATGCAATAAAGAATCTCACTTTGACTAGAATCCAATGTTAATTAGGGTCCCTTTTTTTGTCAAATTGTAGGATACGGCATCCTCTTCCACGCCCGGCTATCGAACCATAGAGGACTTTCTCGCCGACGGCCTCTCTTATCAAGACGCTTGTTCCGCTTACTACTCGAAGTCTTCCTCCCACCAGCCACAATCGTCCTTCGGCTTTCGATGGTTCCTGTTGAGATGTCGAGCTCTACACCTTGAGCTGGCATCCACTACGGATCTTGGCCGCTTATGGCATTTACTCACTGGCGCGTTAGGTGACCGACACGGAGGATCTCTGCCAGTGATTCTACAGCTGGACTACACTTATAGTGCCAGCCTAGTACACTTCTAGCGAGTTCACACTTAGTGACCGCATGTACATATGTGTTACTTTTCAGCTTTAGCACTTAGTCATTTTGTACTCTCTTTTCTATAAAGAAGAAGAAGAAGCTTTCCATCTCTGTGTGCTTTGTGCTTGTCTTGTGTAGCTCTCTTGCATCCTCATTCTTTACATGGTATCAGAGCCTGGTGCAGGCAAGAGAGGCTAAGAGAGCAAGAGCATCACAATCCCTTCGTGCGCAATCCACGACCAGATGCAAGTTTCTGAACAGGTCTCCAAAGTGCAGTATATAGAGATTTACTGTACAAGTACAGTGGTTGTATGTACGCTTGATTGTGGACACTCGTTGAGTGTAGAAAGCGTTACAAGAACCACGATAGCAGGTTCAGCAGATTTGCAGGTTTTTGCAGATTGCAGCTATTTTGTCTTAGTGCTTCAAGATGTCTAACGGTTTCAGTCAAATTGTTACTGAGAAGCTTGAGAAAAATAACTACCCTGCATGGAAGTTCAGAATAACAAATTTCCTAAAAGGAAAAGGTTATTGGGACTATGTAGAAGGAGACAATGAAAAGGAACCAGAGATTCCCGAGGCAAATGCTACAGCAGAACAAAGGAAAGCTTTGAGGGACTCGCAACAAGGCCAGAGCAAAGTGATGTATTGGTTGTCTATGAGCATCACAGATGGCATGATGGGCTATCTACAGGATGCTGAAACCCCCGCCATTGCATGGAGAAACTTAGGCAGAGTGTTCGAGGTGAATACCAAGGCCAGGAAGCTTCAACTAAAGTTGGAGCTAAATCAGGTTAAGAGGAACAACCTCTCCATCAATGATTATGCTTTGAAGATCAAGAGTATCATTGAGGCTCTTGGATCTATTAAAGTCTCAGTGGAAGACGATGACATTGTCCGTGCATGCTTGGATGGTCTAGGAGATGAGTATGTACATTTTAGGTCTTCCATGAATACAAGAGACGACATCCCCGTGTTCCAAGATTTGATTTCTATGCTTATTCTTGAGGAGAAGAACCTTGACACATCTTCTTCTCATGGCAGAAATAATTCTGAACAGGCCTTCTATTCTAACTCCAACAGAGGTAGAGGTAGAGGTCGTGGTCGAGGCCCAAGGGGTTGCAGGGGCCAATTTCTGGAAGGTCAATCAAATCAAAACAATACAGGTGGCAGGGGAAACCAGTCTCAAGGCAGGGGGAGTCAAAGAGGTCGTGGTGCAGGATCAAGCAGGCAGCAACATACTCCAGATAGTAGAGAATGTTGGACTTGTGGTGAAAGAGGTCACATGTCACGTGACTGTCCAAAGGGAAAAGCAAGTAGAAAGAGAGAACAGGGAAACTATGCATCTACTAGCAGAGATGCAAATGACAGCAAAAACGAGCGCATGTTTGTTATGCAACATGTAATGAATACAATGACTGCAGAGAATTCCACCCAAGATGATATTTGGTATGTGGATTCAGGTGCCTCTAATCACATGACGTCTCGTGGAGAGTGGTTTAGAGATATGCGCAAACCAGATGTGTCAGGCTATGTGCAGACAGGAGATGACACAGCTCACCCCATTGCTCATGTAGGGGACATACCTCTAAATACGAAGAGTGGGAAATCAAAGTACTTAGCAGATGTACTTCATGTCCCAAACATTACAAAGAATCTTGTTTCTGTTGGACAAATGGTTGAGCAGGGTTTGCAGGTTCGCTTCAATCCAAATGGCTGTTATGTAGAAGATTTCCAGAATGGCTGTAAGCTGATTACAGAGGGCAAATGTGTGGGCAGAATGTTTACGTTGAATGTAGACATGCCTGAGGTAAAAGCTGCATTATTTGTACAGGGCACAGGTGTTGTGGCTGATGTTGACATTTGGCACAAACGCATTGGCCATGTCAATGAGCAGAGATTGCGCAGCATGCAATCAAAATAGATTGTAAAAGGTTTGCCCAAATTCAAGGTGGATGGTATGCATAAAGTGTGTGCAGCATGCCAGTTTGGAAAACAGTCAAAGGGCTCATTTCCACATGAGCGCAATGTATGTAAAAAGCCACTTGAGGTGGTGCACACAGATGTTTGGGGTCCAACCGATACTGCAAGTATACATGGTTGTAGGTATTATGTCTCTTTCATTGATGACCATACAAGGAAAGTATGGGTCTACTTCATGCGTAACAAAAGTGAAGTGTTTGGTCACTTTCAAGACTTCAAAGTCATGATTGAGAAGGAGACAGATATGCAAATCAAGACATTGAGGTCAGATGGAGGGGGAGAGTACTTCTCCAATGATTTTTCAGATTTTCTGCGAATGCATGGTATACACAGGCAGTTTACATGCAGATATACTCCACAGCAGAATGGGGTCGCATAAAGGAAAAATAGGCACATTACAAAGGTTGCACGTGCATTGATGAATCAGAAGAACATGCCTCATCATTTGTGGGCTGAAGCTGTAAATACAGCTGTGTACATTATGAACAGGACACCTACAGCTGCGGTGCATGATGTAACACCTGAGGAAAAGTTTACAGGTACAAAGCCTGATTTGGCACACTTGAAAGTGTTTGGCTGCATAGCTTAAGTGCATGTAAAAACGTGCAAATCTGCTGGTCCACCTGCACTCCCAAGTCCTCAAGTAATGTGCGTAGCCAAGCTACCTCGCACGCCGCAACTGCTGCACCTCTGTACTCGGCCTCTGTGCTCGATAAAGCAACCGTAGGCTGCTTTTTGCTGCTCCAAGTAACAGCAGCACTCCCAAAAGAGAACATGAAGCCACTCGTAGATCTCCTATCAACAATGCTACCTGCCCAATCTGCATCTGTATACCCATACAATGCTAATGGTGCATCTGCTGCATAGAACAATGCGTAGTCAAGAGTCCCTTGCACATACCTAAGTGTGCGTCGAACTCCATCCAAATGTGGCTTCCTCGGAAGTTGCATGAACTGACTCTCCAAGCCTACTGTGTAGCTCAAGTTTGGCCTTGTGATAGTCAAGTAGATTAGACTACCCACCATCTTCCTGTACATATTGACATCCTCAACAACATCACCCTTCTCTGCACTCAGCTTTGCATTCACATCCAAGGGAATGGAAATCGGCTTACAATCAGCCATACCATACTTTGACAACATGTCCAAAGCATATTGTCTCTGTGATAGCCATACACCCTCTGGAGTCCTGATCACCTCAATGCCAAGAAAGTAGCGCAACTCGCCCAAATCTTTCATTTCAAACTCCTCTTTGAGAAGACCCTTCACATGGTCAATCTCCATAGCATTGTCACCAACAATAATAAGGTCATCTACATATATGGTAATGACCACAATCCCCACATCACTCTCACGTACATAGAGTGAATGATCAGCATGAGCTCTCCTAAAACCAATACTGACAAGATACTTGGCAATCCTGTCATACCATGCTCTAGAGCCTTGCTTAAAACCATACAAAGCTTTGAGAAGTCTGCATACATAATCTGGGTAACCTGGATCGACATAACCAGGTGGCTGATCCATATACACTTCCTCTTGCAACTCACCATTCAAGAAGGCATTCTTTACATCCATTTGATGCATAATCCATCCTCTAGATGCAGCCACTGCTATGACAGCTCTCACAGTCGTCATCTTTGCCACTGGAGCAAAGGTCTCCTCATAGTCTATGCCATACGTCTGTGCATAACCCTTTGCGACTAGCCTTGCCTTGTGACGCTCAATGTTACCATCAGCCTTATGCTTGGTTTTATACACCCATTTACAGCCAATAGCTTTCTTGCCACTTGGCAATGGCACCAACTCCCATGTGTCATTTGCTTCCAATGCAGCCATCTCTTCATTCATTGCATCATCCCAATGCACATTTCCAACTGCATCCTCAAAACATGTGGGCTCCATATCCTGTATCACCTTAGCCATGTAGGCTTGGTGATGCGCTAGATACCCATCATAAGTCAATTTCTGAACTGGATTTCTGACTCTATTAGATCTGCGCGGTCCTTGGTCACTCCTTTGCCCTCTAGCATCTTCTTGTACTTTCCTTACACCAGGTGTCATGACAGCCAGAATTCCAAATTCCTCATCAAGACTTTGTTCAGAACCATCTGAATCCATGTCTACATGTGAAAAACCTGATGATGCATCAACCATAAAGGGAGGTTCATCAACCTTTTCCTTTCCTTTTCGTGATACATTCCTTGTACCTGTTGGTGGAGTAACCTGCGTACGTAGTCTACCATTCCATGGTTTCTCAACAGAGCCACGAGAAGAGGACTCTTGTGGTCCACTCAAAACCTGTGACTGTGGCCTCACATTTTGTACAACCACATCATCTTTTACATCAGCCCCAATAGTGCCATGTGCATTACTGTACCAGCTGCTCATCTCATCAAAGACTACATCTCTGCTCACTCGTAATTCTCGTGTAGTAGGATTGTAGCACCTGTACCCCTTTTGTTCAAGGGAATATCCCACAAGAATACATTTCTTTGCTTTAGGATCCAATTTCCTACGCAACTCATCTGGTACATGCACGTAAGCTATGCAGCCAAACACTTTCAAGTGTGCCAAATCAAGCTTTGTACCTGTAAACTTTTCCTCAGGTGTTACATCATGCACCGCAGCTGTAGGTGTCCTGTTCATAATGTACACAGATGTATTTACAGCTTCAGCCCAGAAATGATGAGGCATGTTCTTCTCATTCATCAATGCACGTGCAACCTCTGCAATGTGACTGTTTTTCCTTTCTGCGACCCCATTCTGTTGTGGAGTATATCTGCATGTAAACTGCCTGTGTATACCATGCATTCGCAGAAAATCTGAAAAATCATTGGAGAAGTACTCTCCCCCTCCATCTGACCTCAATGTCTTGATTTGCATATCTGTCTCCTTCTCAATCATGACTTTGAAGTCTTGAAAGTGACCAAACACTTCACTTTTGTTACGCATGAAGTAGACCCATAGTTTCCTTGTATGGTCATCAATGAAAGAGACATAATACCTGCAACCATTTATACTTGCAGTATCGGTTGGACCCCAAACATCTGTGTGCACCACCTCAAGTGGATTTTTACATACATTGCGCTCATGTGGAAATGAGCCCTTTGACTGTTTTCCAAACTGGCATGCTGCACACACTTTATGCATACCATCCACCTTGAATTTGGGCAAACCTTTTACAATCTGTTTTGATTGCATGCTGCGCAATCTCTGCTCATTGACATGGCCAATGCGTTTGTGCCAAATGTCAACATCAGCCACAACACCTGTGCCCTGTGCAAATAATGCAGCTTTTACCTCAGGCATGTCTACATTCAGCGTAAACATTCTGCCCACACATTTGCCCTCTGTGATTTAGAGAGTGGTTTAGAGATATGCGCAAACCAGATGTATCATCTCCTGTCTGCACATAGCCTGACACATCTGGTTTGCGCATATCTCTAAACCACTCTCCACGAGACGTCATGTGATTAGAGGCACCTAAATCCACATACCAAACATCATCTTGGGTGGAATTCTCTGCAGTCATTGTATTCATTACATGCTGCATAACAAACATGCACTCGTTTTTGCTGTCATCTGCATCTCTGCTAGTAGATGCATAGTTGCCCTATTCTCTCTTTCTACTTGTTTTTCCCTTTGGACAGTCACGTGACATGTGACCTCTTTCACCACAAGTCCAACATTCTCTACTATCTGGAGTATGTTGCTGCCTGCTTGATCGTGCACCACGACCTCTTTGACTCCCCCTGCCTTGAGACTGGTTTCCCCTGCCACCTGTATTGTTTTGATTTGATTGACCTTCCAGAAATTGGCCCCTGCAACCCCTTGGGCCTCGACCACGACCTCTACCTCTACCTCTGTTGGAGTTAGAATAGAAGGCCTGTTCAGAATTATTTCTGCCATGAGAAGAAGATGTGTCAAGGTTCTTCTCCTCAAGAATAAGCATAGAAATCAAATCTTGGAACACGGGGATGTCGTCTCTTGTATTCATGGAAGACCTAAAATGTACATACTCATCTCCTAGACCATCCAAGCATGCACGGACAATGTCATCATCTTCCACTGAGACTTTAATAGATCCAAGAGCCTCAATGATACTCTTGATCTTCAAGGCATAATCATTGATTGAGAGGTTGTTCCTCTTAACCTGATTTAGCTCCGACTTTAGTTGAAGCTTCCTGGCCTTGGTGTTCACCTCGAACACTCTGCCTAAGTTTCTCCATGCAATGGCGGGGGTTTCAGCATCCTGTAGATAGCCCATCATGCCATCTGTGATGCTCATAGACAGCCAATACATCACTTTGCTCTGGCCTTGTTGCCAGTCCCTCAAAGCTTTCCTTTGTTCTGCTGTAGCATTTGCCTCGGGAATCTCTGGTTCCTTTTCATTGTCTCCTTCTACATAGTCCCAATAACCTTTTCCTTTTAGGAAATTTGTTATTCTGAACTTCCATGCAGGGTAGTTATTTTTCTCAAGCTTCTCAGTGACAATCTGACTGAAACCGTCAGACATCTTGAAGCACTAAGACAAAATAGCTGCAATCTACAAAAACCTGCAAATCTGCTGAACCTGCTATCGTGGTTCCTGTAACGCTTTCTACACTCAACGAGTGTCCACAATCAAGCGTACATACAACCACTGTACTTGTACAGTAAATCTCTGTATACTGCACTTTGGAGACCTGTTCAGAAACTTCGGCATCTGGTCGTGGATTGCGAACGAAGGGATTGTGATGCTCTTGCTCTCTTAGCCTCTCTTGCCTGCACCAAGCTCTGATACCATGTAATTGCGTAGGAAATTGGATCCTAAAGCAGAGAAATGTATTCTTGTGGGATATTCCCTTGAACAAAAGGGGTACAGGTGCTACAATCCTACTACACGAGAATTACGAGTGAGCAGAGATGTAGTCTTTGATGAGATGAGCAGCTGGTACAATAATGCACATGGCACTATTGGGGCTGATGTAAAAGATGATGTGGTTGTACAAAATGTGAGGCCACAGTCACAGGTTTTGAGTGGACCACAAGAGTCCTCTTCTCGTGGCTCTGTTGAGAAACCATGGAATGGTAGACTACGTACGCAGGTTACTCCACCAATAGGTACAGGGAATGTATCACGAAAAGGAAAGGAAAAGGTTGATGAACCTCCCTGTATGGTTGATGCATCATCAGGTTTTTCACATGTAGACATGGATTCAGATGGTTCTGAACAAAGTCTTGATGAGGAATTTGGAATTCCGGCTGTCAGGACACCTGGTGTAAGGAAAGTACAAGAAGATTCTAGAGGGCAAAGGAGTGACCCAGGACCGCGCAGATCTAATAGAGTCAGAAATCCAGTTCAAAAATTGACTTATGATGGGTATCTAGCGCATCACCAAGCCTACATGGCTAAGGTGATACAGGATGTGGAGCCCACATGTTTTGAGGATGCAGTTGGAAATGTGCATTGGGATGATGCAATGAATGAAGAGATGGCTGCATTGGAAGCAAATGACACATGGGAGTTGGTGCCATTGCCAAGTGGCAAGAAAGCTATTGGCTATAAATGGGTGTATAAAACCAAGCATAAGGCTGATGGTAACATTGAGCGTCACAAGGCAAGGCTGGTCGCAAAGGGTTATGCACAGACGTATGGCATAGACTATGAGGAGACCTTTGCTCCAGTGGCAAAGATGACGACTGTGAGAGCTGTCATAGCAGTGGCTACATCTAGAGGATGGAGTATGCATCAAATGGATGTAAAGAATGCCTTCTTGAATGGTGAGTTGCAAGAGGAAGTGTATATGGATCAGCCACCTGGTTATGTCGATCCAGGTTACCCAGATTATGTATGCAGACTTCTCAAAGCTTTGTATGGTTTGAAGCAGGGCTCTAGAGCATGGTATGACAGGATTGCCAAGTATCTTGTCAGTATTGGTTTTAGGAGAGCTCATGCTGATCATTCACTCTATGTATGTGAGAGTGATGTGGGGATTGTGGTCATTACCATATATGTAGATGACCTTATTATTGTTGGTGACAATGCTATGGAGATTGACCATGTGAAGGGTCTTCTCAAACAGGAGTTTGAAATGAAAGATTTAGGCGCGTTGCGCTACTTTCTTGGCATTGAAGTGATCAGGACTCCAGAGGGTGTATGGCTATCACAGAGACAGTATGCTTTGGACATGTTGTCAAAGTATGGTATGGCTGATTGTAAGCCAATTTCTATTCCCTTGGATGTGAATGCAAAGCTGAGTGCAGAGAAGGGTGATGTTGTTGAGGATGTCAACATGTACAGGAAGATTGTGGGTAGTCTAATCTACTTGACTATCACAAGGCCAAACTTGAGCTACACAGTAGGCTTGGAGAGTCAGTTCATGCAACTTCCGAGGAAGCCACATTTGGATGGAGTACGACGCACTCTTAGGTATGTGCAAGGTACTCTTGACTACGCATTGTTCTATGCAGCAGATGCACCATTAGCATTGTATGGGTATACAGATGCAGATTGGGCAGGTAGCATTGTTGATAGGAGATCTACGAGTGGCTTCATGTTCTCTTTTGGGAGTGCTGCTGTTACTTGGAGCAGCAAAAAGCAGCCTACGGTTGCTTTATCGAGCACAGAGGCCGAGTACAGAGGTGCAGCAGTTGCGGCGTGCGAGGTAGCTTGGCTACGCACATTACTTGAGGACTTGGGAGTGCAGGTGGACCAGTAGATTTTCATCCATTGTGACAACCTCAGCAGCATGCAGTTGGCTAGGAACCCAGTGTTCCATGCCAGGACCAAACACATAGAGGTCCATTACCACTACGTTCGAGAGCGAGTGTTGGCGGGCGACATCGACTTGGTCTACGTCAGCACAGGGGAGCAGATAGCGGATATCTTTACCAAGGCCCTCGGAGCTGAGAAGCTTCGACGTTTCCGGACTATGCTTGGACTCTGCGACATGCAGAGCTCGAGGGGGAGTGTTGAGATGTCGAGCTCTACACCTTGAGCTGGCATCCACTACGGGTCTTGGCCGCTTACGGCATTTACTCACTGGCGCGTTAGGTGACCGACACGGAGGATCTCTGCCAGTGATTCTACAGCTGGACTACACTTATAGTGCCAGCCTAGTACACTTCTAGCGAGTTCACACTTAGTGACCGCATGTACATATGTGCTACTTTTCAGCTTTAGCACTTAGTCATTTTGTACTCTCTTTTCTGTAAAGAAGAAGAAGAAGCTTTCCATCTCTGTGTGCTTTGTGCTTGTCTTGTGTAGCTCTCTTGCATCCTCATTCTTTACAGTTCCGAGATGCAGTACATGACCCCTACCTCGAGAGGGCATACCGCGCCCAGGCAGAGTGGCTATCCTCGCACAGTTGACTGCCTATCGGCTCTCACCGTTTGCGACACCGGGCGCCAGCACTTCCTATGTGCAGAGTGTGCCTCCCACAGCGCCTCCCTCCACCTTACCCTCGACTTTCCCATCACCGGCACCTCCCTCCACCTTGCAGTCGCAGCTATCCACACCCACACCGTCGAGTTATCCGTCGCCTAGACCACCCAGCGGTTCGGGATCTTGCCAGCGCTCTTCTGGTGGCCAACGCTCTTCCCGTAGTGGTGGCTCACACTCTCGTGGAGGTAGTGTCTATAGATGCTTTGGTGGTGGAGGGAGCAGTGCTACAGATTCACCTCCTCTTACACCCTGACCTCCTCGCTCACCCCTTGGATCTCCACATGAGGATGAGGACTGCGATGCGCCCGCCCCGGAAGCTCGTGGATACTACTATTATATACATCGACGGGGGGAGGTGGATCTATGTTCCTCTTTGGGGAGGACATTTCGAGGGCACCTTAACCAGCTGATCCACTCGACATACCAAGATTTCTTTAAATCTTTCAAAGATCAGGACCCAGCCGACTTGAGATATATTCACACGACATTGCTCATGATGTTCCCTAATCCGGAAGTGGAAGAGTTCTCCAGGCAGTGGCTCGCGAAGTACGTCAAGAGTTTCTTGAAAAATAAGAAGTCCAGTGTGCGGAGGGCGGCAAAGCGAACATTTGAATCCGAGGGTCACAACTATCGCCCTGGAAATGTTCACGACGAGGAGTGGGAGAAAGCCCAGGGCGAGATGGAGGACGAGAGAGCGGCAGGTGCTAGAGCGCACACTCGGCAGGTGGAGGTGAGGGCACAGCAAAGGCCCACGCATTACGGCTCGGTCGAAAAAGCAGCATGGAAAGATAAATTGTGAGTGCAAGAATTTTCATTTGAATTGATTTAATTTGTGGTAACAAGGTTAGGTTTGTGTTATTTTTTAATTGATGTATAACAAAATATTACTATGACCCGCCCAAGCCAAGAGATCTAGAGATACAGAGAGAGCCACTCAGAATATCAGACATGGTGCTGGCTGTATGAAAACAACAAAATCAAATGCGACGAATTTGAAAATGCATGTCGTACACTACAACCTGTAAGTGTGAACTTTTAAAAAAAATGAGTGCATGCAGAATTATGTATCCATTTGTATTAATTAAAGGTTTTGTTGTTTTCTCTTTTCTAGAGTCAGGGAGTCCCTCGAGAGGTCCCAGGAGCCGAGTAGCTCAATCCTCCGAGCGTTTTTGGGCCCATCTTCTTTTGGCCACAGTTGTATAGCCCCCATGCATCGCCTATTTGGGAATTTTTGTAATATCCAATATAATTAAACACTTGATTTTGGCCCAAATTCTTCTTTCGGCCACAGTTGTATAGCCGCTATGCATCGCCTATTTGGGAAATTCTGTAATGTGAACAGTTTCTCCAATATAATTAAACTGTTGTTTTTTATTTATTAAATGTATAGGAAAAAAAAGGCAAATGACCATTTGGATGGGTCCTACCAAGGACCATCCAAATGGTCATCTGCTTTTTTTTTTAAATACTCGCGTGTGCGGTAATGCTCGCGGTAAATCCCGCGGAAATAAGCGTGGAAATATAGCCGGGCCGATTACCGTGCGCATTGCCGAAGGACCATTACCGTGAGAATTGACTCTAGGATTACTGCCTCCGAGATTTTTTGACTTGAACTTTTCCTTTGTTTTTGTGCGTCTATCTGAGCGGTAATGTGCTCCAAATGTCATAGTGAGTTTCCATACTCTTTCAAGGTAGAAGATAGTGTGAGTGTACAATTGGCAGGGATTCTCACTTATAGGGTACATGAGAAGGAGATTGAGGTGCCTCAAGTAAAGACCCTACCATTTCCACCACCTAAAAGTATTCCTAATGCATGTACCTTGTTCTTTGATGGAGATTTTCGACGAGCCATAGGAAAAGCAGGGGGAGGGCTTGTGTTGCTCAACCCAAGTGGAGAGGTGGTCATGAAAGAGAAGGTCAATCTACCAGGTTCAACTAGCAACAATGAAGCAGAGTACAACATACTACTTCATGGTTTGAAGATGTGCATCAGCCAAAGTATACAACGTCTCATGGTAAAAGGGGATGCACTTCTCATTGTGAAGCAGATTTTACACATTTGGACATGCAAGAATGAAATCCTAAGGACAAAAGTTCATGCCATTCGTAGGTTGTTTAACCAGTTTGAAGAAGTGCAACTATATCATATTCCTAGGAAACAAAATTTAGATGCTGATTTACTTGCACAACAAGCAGTTACATATGTTGAGCAAGAAGTGCAGGTCATCATGGTGGAAGCAGATGTGAAGCAACCAAGATACCAGGGATTGGAGTCATTGTCTTTCATTATTGGCTACGTTTTGGAGGGTGAGTTTCTACAAGACTTCACAAAAGCTCAGAAGAGGAGACTCATGAAAAAGGCAAGCATTAATCTCTTCCTAGAAGAGTACCGACTATCGAGGAAACTCCAGCCATTCTAAATGTTGAGCTTATATGTGAAGCTACTCAATATATGGCTTCTCTATATATGGAACCCAGGTCCCCTCTATATATACATCATCTCATGTGTGTATTCTACACACTTTGGGGTTCTATTTCTGTGCTCTCTCTTTCTCTCTCAACATGGTATCAGAGCAGTACGTTTTTGTTTCTGATTTCTCTGCTAATTGAAAACGATTTTGCAAAAACTACCCGCTAGAGAGACCGAAATCAATGTAAACTACAACTTTGCAGAAGAAAGTTTTTCCAAATTCTGCATTAATTTTGAGTTATCGTTCGCGGACTGCGTACATACCTGAAAAGCAACTTTCGCTTTTTGTTTTTGATTTCTCTGCTAATTGAAAAAGATTTTGCAGAAACTACCCTTTCAAAGAGACTGGAATCGATGTGGTCTACAGCTTTGCAGAAGGAAGTTTTTTCGAATTCTGCACCGATTTTGAGTTATCGTTCGCGGACTGCATACATACCTGAAAAGCAAATTTCACTTTCTGTTTTTGATTTCTCTGCTAACTGAAAATGATTTTGTAGAAACTACCCTGAGCATAGACCGGAATCGATGTGGTCTACAACTTTGCAGAAGGAAGTTTTTTCAAATTCTGCACCAATTTTGAGTTATCATTCGCGGACTGCGTACATGTCCGAAAAGCAAGTTTCGTTTTATGTTTTTGATTTTTCTTCTATAATTGAAAACGATTTTGCAGAAACTACTCGTGCAAGGGACCGGAATCGATGTGGTCTACAACTTTGCAGAAGGAACTAGCGGCTGCAGGCATCGGAATCGATGAGAAACTATTTGCTTAAGCCATCATAATCGATGTGGTCTATAACTTTGCAGAAGAAAGTTTCTCTAAATTCTGCACCGATTTTGGGTTATCGTCTTCGACTGCGAATATGTTTGAAAAGCAAAATTTTACTTTTTGCTTTTGATTTTTCTCATAATTGAAAACATCTCAATTATATTTTTTCTTCATCAATCATATATTTGTTAGTGATGTAACTTTGCTGTAGAAGCCAGTTACATATCGTTCCGATTCAGTCAAGCAATTGATGATCGTCCAAATTCTATCGAGCTACTGTTGGTACATGATCTTTTGTTATATGATATACTCGTTCATTGATTCTCGTCTAATTATTCTTTTAGAGATATAGTTTCGTCGTTTTATTGATAATTTCTCATTGATACCATAGTGATTTTGATGGTACCATGATGATGTTTTGTTAGTACTTTGGTCATGGTGATTTTTGTTGATATCATGATGATATTTCATTGATACCATGGTTATTCTCGGTGATGCCATGATGATGTTTCGTTGATACCATGGTCATTCTTGGTGATTCCATGATGATATTTCATTAATTCCATGGTGATTTTTGTTGATACCATGATGCTGTTTCATTGATACCATGGTTATTCTCGGTGATACCATGATGTTGTTTCAATGATACCATGGTTGTTCTCGGTGATGCCATGATGTTGTTTCGTTGATACCATGGTTATTCTCGGTGATGCCATGATGTTGTTTCGTTGATACAATGATTATTTTCGGTGATATCATGATGCTTTTTGTTGATACCATGATGATTTATTCATTTTTATTGATACAATGATGATGTTTTGTTAATACTTTGATGATATTCATTGATCACTACGTTGATGTATGATTTTTTATGTAGTATATACACATATCATTTGCATCACGTAATCACGGATCTTGTACTTTTACGTTCATACTCTATGTACCATATGTTTTCGTGCGTATATATGTCGTCAAAAGAGTGGCGCCGCGAACCATCTCTTATGACATTGTGAACGTAAATTATTTCACTAACGATGCTAATAATTTTCATGACTATGTTTTTTTTGAGTCTATGATCTATGTAGAATTCATCAAAGAATTGATTTTATGAAGACAAACTTGGTGACAATAAAAGATTTATGAAGATATATTTAGTGATGTCATATTGATGACAACATGAAGATATGTTTGGTGATACGATAGTGATGACAAGCTACATAGTAGATTCATGGAGACACTTCTGATTACGAGCTAATCGATAGCCTTTACACCTCTTTATTTAACCTTTGTATTCATTATTGTATTTGATAGGATAGGAGTAATGTAACTTCTCATAAAACATTCATTGTAAAAGGAGTGATGTAGCTCCTTATAAAATATTCATTGTAAAAGGAGTGATGTAGCTCCTCATGAACATTTGTATATTCAATGATTTTTAAAATATAACGGTGGGTGTATATAGAGCTGTGGGTTTTTCCCTTGATCCCCCAAGGGTTTTCTCATCCACAGTTAGGGACCCTTATTTGAGCGGGGGTGTTGAGCTTATATGTGAAGCTACTCAATATATGGCTTCTCTATATATGGCACCCAGGTCCCCTCTATATATACATCATCTCATGTGTGTATTCTACACACTTTGGGGTTCTATTTCTGTGCTCTCTCTTTCTCTCTCAACACTAAAAGGTTTACATGAAGAGACATGTGGCGGTCATTTTGTCCAAGAGTTAACTGTGAAGAAGATTTTGCTTGCAGGGTATGTTTGGACAAGTTTGCACTACAAGAAGCCACTTAAATTTTGGTATCAAATTACCAGCGCCAATGGCGTGCGTCGGTATATGTGTAGGTAAGTATGGAGGGAGATGCAATTTTTTTTAAAAAATCATTTTTAAATTTCCGACGGCTGTTCCGATGTATTTTTCAACGCCTATTCCAAAGTATTTTCCGACGCGTGTACGGGACTTGTTCGGATGCCTGTACTAATTTTTGTACCGTCGGACCTTGCAAAAAACGAACCCGCAGGCTTTCCCTCTGCATTTCACTTATTCTTGTGTCTTTTCTCTTGATCTCTTCCTTCGCACCTCTTGCAGATCTGGTGCTAATCTTACTCGTGGACTACTTAATAGCACTAAGGTGAGATTGTTTTCAAGTTTACTTGTAGGTTTAGGGTTTAGGGTTTAACATGGTGTGTGTGTGTGTGTGGGTGCATTTTTCGCAAGTTCAAGGACGTTTACAACACCTTTTCTTGCTCAAATAGGCCACATGTAAGTGCTTGAACTTTTAATGCATATTAAATTTATTTAAATTAATTTGTATATTGATAAAAGAAAATTTCATGCTTTAAACTTTCAATGCTTTAAAAGAAATTATGGTTTGTGTTGTGAAATTTCGTTTTGAATTAGGAAAAAAAATTCATTTTGGTTTATGAAAAAATCTTGTTTTGAAGAAATTTCTTTTTTACTTATGTTGTTTTTGAAATTATGCGCTTCATGAGGTTAACACTAGGTTGGTAACCTAACAGGACATAAAAGTGTCCTTTCAGGGTTTTATTAAAAACCTCCAAAACCATAGTAGATCCACTCATTTTGTAAAATTGTTTCATGAGGTTATAGTTCAAGTCCTACTACACATGGAAAAAATAAGAAACTTGTAAAATTTGTCATCTTTTGGTCACACCAAGCCTCCAAACTTGATGGACCAGTACATTTTCATCAAAACAATCATTTCTTATGTTTTGTTGCATAAAAATATGATTAGGGATTTTTGTAGGACTTGAGATAAACTCCCTAGTTAACTTCAATGGGTTGGTGATCAGAACATATGATTGCTTCTCACTCACTATTTTTTGTTTTGCCAGAAGAAATAGGTACAAAAAAGTTGAATTTTTACCATTCTGCAAACCTATCATCAAAGTTTCTATAGCCACGCTCAATACAAATAATATATGTATGTTTTCTTAGTTCCCTATTGTCCTTTAGGTTCATAAGGATCCATGGAGCATGTCAAAAGAATAATACATCTCTTACCAAGGGGAATCTTGGGGACAAAGATGAAGTGCTAAATACAACAAACATGAAAAAACTGGGTTCAATATTATGAGTTGTAGAATCCCATAGAAACTATTCAATATCTAGCCAAATTTGATCCTTATGACTAGATATGGTTACTACCTAAAAAATGCATGTAGTTGTCACAAGAAACTAACAATATTGAAAAAGCTATACTTGATATACTAGAATGTTTCGTTTTCTTTTATAATTGAAAAAATCAACCATCATTGCCTACTATGAAAAATAGGGTATTAGGTGCCCCAAAACTCAAGGAATATTAGCTTTATGTTACAATATGCGACATAGAAAATTAAAGCTACATTTGGATATCATGAAAGCTACCAAAAAAATCATAGAAGAGCTAAAATTGGATAAACAACAGGATTTGACAATTTTTGTAATTTGGTCATAACTTACAACTTTAACATTTATTTCTCCGTAGAAGCATCAGGACATGTTGAGGACTACTAAAGATAGTTATCTAGCATTATAGACCTCACAAACATGAATTCTAGAGTGGTGTAGTTGCAAAAAGACAAAAACAGGACCCGTTTTTTCACACAGTTTAGGTTGTGAAATGTTGTGCAAGGACAAGGTTAAAGATGGAATTGATATTCCAAAAAAATGTTGAGTTTTTTTCAGCTCATAAGACAACTTTCTAGACAGATAGAACCTCAAAATCCATTTTGAAACTCTTGACATAATTCAAGGAAAATGGTCACTTAAAAGGACATAAAAGTGTCCCAAGACATAAAAGTGTCTTATTACCAACCTAGTGTTAAGGTTTTAGGTTTTGATTAGGTTAGGATATATATAGGTTATAACTTATATGTTAAGTTATAAGTTTAGCTATACGTCAAGTCATGTTAGGTTAGCTTATAGGTTAGGTTCTAAGTACGTAGTTAGGTTTAAATTAAATATTAAATTAAGTTATAAGTTAGGTTATAGGTTATATGATAGGTTAGGTAAATTATAGGCTAGGTTTATGCAACAAGTTAGGTAGGTTATAGGTTGTATGTAAAAATTAAGGTTACACTATATGTTAAGTTAACTCATGTTTAGATTATAGATGGACGTTGTGTTCGGACAGTTAGAACTTATGTACTTTTCTGTTAATCTAAACACTTATCAGTAAAACGTCCAAACACGACCATCTACCTCCATCTAAACCATAACCCTCTAACCCTATTAGCAGACTAAAACGGCCAAGCGCTACAATACTAATTGGATTTGGAGCGACCAAATCAAAAGTTGTCAAACCTAAGCGGATGTACATAGCCCACTTTAACGCTCTAAATATAGTAATGTATTAGCGACCAAAACAAAAGTTGCTAATCTAAAGCCGATAACCCTTAGCAGACTAAATGGCTTAACGATACCCTAATATATTTTAGAACGCTTTATCTTAGCGGCTTTACATAGTGTACCCTAATGCACTGTCCGAACACGGTGCCCTAGTCCAAACACGGTGCGCCATCTATTAGTGGCCAAACCAAAATCCATAGAACCCTAAGCAGATTGAAATGGAAAAACGCTATACTAATTTATTTGGAGCAACCAAACCTAGGCAACTTTACATAGTGCACCCAAACACTCCAAAATACGGTCATCTATTAGCGGCTAAACCAACACTAGTCCTAAGACGTTAACTCTAGGTGGCTAGCCCTAAGAGGATTTAAATGGCTAATTGCTAGCCTAATCCAATTTGGAATAGCCTAACCTAAGCGGCTTTACACACCATACCATAAGTTCTAAATGTCCGAACACAACGTCCATGTATTAGCGGCCAAACAAAGATGACATGTGTATTTCTAAAAACGCAAAAGGACTTTGGTTAGGTTAGGTTATAGGTTAGGTTTAGGTTAAGTTAGGTTAGTTTAGGTTTAGATTATAGGTTAGGCTAGATTATAGGTTAAGTTAGAGCTAGCAACAAATATTAAAATACGCAAACGGACTTCGGTTAGGTTTAGGTTATAGGTTATGCTATCTTAGGTTAGGTTTAGGTTATAGGTTAGGTTAGGTTAGAGCTAGCGACAAAAGGTAGAAAAAATGCAAACAAGCTTTGAAGATGACTCTTGTACTTCAAAAAACGTAAACGGACTTCGGTTAGGTTAGGTTTAGATTATAGGTTATGTTAGGTTAGGTTAGGTTTAGGTTATAGGTTAGGTGAGATTATAGGTTAGGTTAGAGCTAGCGGCAAATGAATAGTAGAAAAAACGCAAATGGACTTCGAAGATGACTTGTGCACTTCTAAACATGCAAACGGACTTCAATTAGCTTAGGTTGTAGGTTAGGTTTAGGTTATAGGTTAGTTTACGTTAGGCTAGGTTAGGTTTAGATTGTAGGTTATGTTAGATTATAAGTTAGGTTAGAGCTAGCGGCAAATAGTTGAAAAAATATAAACGGACTTCAATAATGACTCGTATACTTCAAAAAGTACAAACTGACTTCGGTTAGCTTTTGTTATAGGTTAGGTTTAATTTGGTTATAAGTTAAGTTATAGTTTAGGTTATAGGTTAGGTTAGGCGCACACAAACTTCAAAAACACTAATATATAGTCATTGACCCTGTGGTCGTAATCTCCGTGCACCTCTAGATCAAGGTGTGTGAGGATCGAACGTGAGATTGTTAGAGCTCCAGCTAGTAGAAAATAGTTGAATGTGAGACTGTTAGAGCTCGAGCTAGCAGCAAATTGGACTTCAAAAGTGCACACAGAATTCAAGAACCTTAATATATAGTCATTGATCAATAAAGATGAGATTATTACCCTCATTAGGAAGAGAATGGAGTCTAAGAGGGCCTCTTTATTTGGCAGTTTAAGGGAGTCAAACCTTTAGTATTAAGAAAGCAACCAAAGGACAACTTTTGAATTCAAACAGGTGAAACGGATAGTTTATTTGAATTTAAATTTTCCCACCAAAATGAAATTTAAAATCTAGCAAGGAGAAGTATATCAAGTAACATATCTATGGAAAGAGCTCTGCATGTAGACTCTAGATCTACAATATTCTCTCAAATCAGAGATGAAATGTAGGAGTTATGAAAGGCCGAAAATCATAAATTTGTCCTCCCTCTTTTTGGGGGGAAACGTGCATCCTTTGACCACTCTTACACCTCTCTTACACACCCACCATTCTTGCACACATGGCATGTATCTATTTGTCCAAATGTTAACCACCTCCATAATCTCATGGCAAATAAACAGGCCCTCCTAAACCCCATCCTCTTCCTAATGGTGGTCCTAATCTTTGTGCACCTCTAGACCAAGGTGCGCAGGGATTGGGCGTAGCTAGACAATGTGAGGTTGTTAGAGCTAGCAACAAATAGTTGAAAAAATGCAATAGGACTTCGAAAGTGCATAGAGACTTCAAGAACCTTAGTATATAGTCATTGACCAATAAAGACGAGATTATTACCCTGTGGTCATAATCTCCATGCACCTCTAGACCGAGGTGTGCAGGGATCAGGCCTGGCTAGAGAATGTGAGGTTGTCATATACTTAGTAGTGTGTAGTTATAACAACTAGAGTGTTTTAATTATTTGTTGCATCATTGGTAGATAAAGTATGGACGATAGGATGGCGTGTCCTTGTGCGCATTGCAAGCATCAGATCTTTCGAAAACAAAAATTCTACAACCAACACATACGCAATCACGGTCTCTTTCCGACCCGCATTATCAATCCCATGGTCTAGAGATTGAAGATCAAAATCCGCAAGTAGATATTGCTCCAACTTCATCCCAAAGAAGACGATTTTCAAACGAGCATCCATCGACTGAGTCCTCCCAATCAATACCTGATGTGGCATTTCAAGAAGTAGAGATGGAGCAGATGTTGGACGCGTTCTTTCACATGGATCCCATCATTGAAAACGTAGAAGACAACAACATTAAACGCAATACAGTGGACCAACCTCATCCATCCCGTTCATATCGATGGCATGATAGCAACAATCAAGAGGGCGAGATGATGAAAAGTCTTGCACGCATGCCGCTTTAGAGTGGTGCAAAGTTCTCAGTTCTCCGTTCTCGGGGGATAAGTGTTCGAAACTTGAGCCAGTTCAGCATCGGGCTGCTGGCTGTGGACATATTGAGAGCAAAAAATTGTCGCACCGCACGATACAACAACAATTAATTACTCGGTAATACTATTGACGCACAAAACTTTCTTGAAAATTGGTAACAACGGCGAAATTGATACGCAACCAAGAAGAAGTGTTGTTAATGACACCATTAAATAATGCTAATGATAGTTAAGGAGCTTAAAATCCCATTACAGATCACTCCGGGCCGTTAATGGCTCCGGAATTCATCAAAAAGAGATAATTAAACTAATTTGCCTGCTGACGAGGAAAATCCTATTGTGTTGATTCCATTTGTTAGATTTGTCTTCAATCACTGTCTATGCCGAAGATTATTTCTTTTCCTATGACTGCTTACAAACCCTTGTTGATCTCTCCTTGCCTAATCCTATGAGAAATAGTCTCCTTGGTTGCCTTGGTTGCAAAGCCCTTGCCTGAGCCTTGCCGAGATCGATAGAAAGAGAGCTCGCCCTTTCCTAGATTGGAGATTGAGAGAGAGAGCTCGCCCTTGGCTTGGATTGGAGAGCGAGAGAGAGAGCTCGCCCTTGCTCTGGTTTGATTGAAGGTCAAGGGAGAGAGCTCTTGGATTCGAGATCAAGGGAGAGAGCTCTTGGATTCAAGATCAAGGGAGAGAGAGTTCCCTCTTCCTGCTTACCCTCTTGCCCCTTCTCTTCGTAACGCACATGCAAAAGAAAAGTCCCCACTCATGCAAAATTCTCGCTATTAATAGCTCTTCGCCCCCCTTAGCAGTAGCGTCGGTGTCACTACATAAGAACGCCCACTGCTGACGTGGCAAAGCCGGATTTCGGCAGCACAAAAACTCTCGCAACCACTGTTGAACATGGGCGCCCCGACCTCCTGAGCATTGTTCATGACTACGGCGAGGGCGTCTCACGCCTGAGCTGGCCAGCACGACCCCATCTCCTCCTCCTTGCGCCTCTCCACGCTTTTGAATGCCATCGCCTTTGCTTTTTTTATTTCATTTTTATCCACACTAAAAACCTTTTGTGTCTTTTCTTAGGGGCGGCCCTTAGTGGGCGACCATTGAAGTGGGCGGCTGGTTCCCCCTATGTCACCCCATTTAGCATACATATCAATCCAGGCTTTAAAGCACCACTTTCTCTCGTAGCCCAAGCCGGCAAGGTGCAAGCACAGGCAAATGCTTTCGAGAAAGGCCTTCCCTTCTCATTCGGCAAATAACCCGGAGCCTCTTTGTCGTAGCCTTTTTGGGAATATCGCTTTAAAAGGCACCTTTTTAACTGAACGCTCATCAAAAACATCCTGCTTTTGTACGAGCACTGCATTTAGCATACATATTGGCTAAGGAATTTCCCATTACGGCATTTAACATGCACACCGGTCAAAGAATTGCTTAGCGCGACTTTCACTATTCAGCAGCACTTGACTGACAATATCATCCGGATTCCAAAATTAATCCTGCTCAGTTGTGCCGGCAGTTGACACCGACCTCAAGAAAAACTTGATTTCCTCTTCCTTGAGAAAACCATCTTCTCCCACCTTAAGCTTCTGCAATGTCTCTTTAGTGAATTTGTGCCCAATGTTCTTAGGATTTCTGAGCATAGGCTGTCGAGAAGCTTCTTTAATTGCTTCATCACTTCCCTTTGGTAGAGGTGTAGCCACAGGTCTCACTTTCTTTGCAACACTGTCTTGTACTTTGTCTCTACCTATGCTTCAACTTGTTTATCCAAGTCATCCTCAATATGCATAAGTGCCTCGTATATGTCCAACTCTTCATACATGTCCATTGAGTGCACTTTAACAACTTCATTTTCACTTCCTAACCTGTTCTGCTTGATATTCTCAAGCTATGACATAGTATCAACATAAGAGATCTCTTTGAAGATTCCTGATATCACATCATCCGGTTCTAGCACATCACATCCCTGCAAGTCACTTTGAATGCTTGAAACATATTGTTTCTCCCATTTACTTAAATCATTAAATTTCTTGTAAGCTACTGAACCCTGAGATGTCAACCCTAGAAATCCTGAAGAGAAGGTTTCTCTTTGCGAGAACTTCTCCTCACTTGCACCACCATAGTCCCACTTTATAGTGGCACCCCAAGAAAATCCTGAGTAAGTCCTTGTTCTTTAAACTCCTTACCTATCTTTGGCATTGGACGATCACGTAAATTGTCTTTGTTTCTAACATGATCAACACATACAGTTAGAAATTGAACCGCTTTCTTACCATCTTGGCTTCGAACCCTGGCATAGGCCGAGCCATCATCCAGCACCTTAGTTTCAATCCGCACAGACATAATGTAGGGTTGTCCTAGAATCAATGGGTAGGAGGAATGCTCCTATATAAAAAAGTTTTGCTCATCACAGACATCCCCAATAGTTACCTTAACATTCATGCATGCACCGTAAAGATCTCCAGGAAGCATGTTGGCAGCTCGAATTCCCCACCCGTGATCCACATCAATAGGCCACCTCCCCTTTTGGTGCAAATTCTTTTCCATGAGATTGATTTCTGAACCATGGTCCATGAGGGCTAAGACCAGCTTCTCAATGTCTCCAAGCTTTACCATTGTTTCTGTCGTTGCTCTTGCCCAATGAGTCTATGAAAAGTGACTCTTGGGTATAATTTCTTCATCTTCACCGTCATTAAAATGCATGTTTCTTACCTCAGGTATAATCGGGCTGGGAACCACCACACACTTTGGATCTTCTTCTTCAAGATCTGCTAAGTACTCTTCATAGTCTTCCAAAATTGCTTCAATGTGATGAACCACTTGGATTTTAACTTGATCTGACTCTTGATCACTCGGTACTTGTCGCTTTCTTTTTATGATCTCTTCGTGGAACTCGCGCTTTGCAATTCCAACAATATCCCCCAAGGTGAGCTCCACTTTACTATTTAGGATACGTTCTTCAAAACTTTCTTCAAATCTGTAGCCAGTTCAATATCAGACTTGAGTTTATATGAGGGCCCTTTAGGCTTACCTTGCTTCTTGTCCTTCGGAGCCTCTTCCATAACCACCTCCGGAGCAGTCTTAGGAGCTCTCACTTCTTCTTTCTTATTGTTGGATCTTGTCAGCCTTTTTGACGCCCTAGCCACCTCTTCATCTCTTTTCCGCTTCTCTTCCACCATAGATTCGTTAGCTTGAGCTTTAGCTATATAAGCATATACCGAGAGAGAATCCACTCGATTGGTCCACCCAGTGGTTTCTCAAATTGAATTTCCCACCTGTCATAACTTGTCGTATGTTACCTTACCTGATTCTGCTGTCTTTAAAGCATATGGCCAAAACTGGCCCTTTGCACCTTTACCATCATCATCTTCCTTTACCACAAACTTCTAGCCCATATGCAGCTGCTTCCACAAGAGCAACACTATGTTGTATTTCCTCCACTATCTTCTTCATTCCGCCACAGTTCAAGCGGAGCAGTTCCCCTGTCGCCCTGAGATGAATCTTCTTGTCTTTCCAGAAAACTACATTCTTCTTAAAAGCTTCATCAAACTCATTACACTCTCTCGCCCTTTTCACCTTTACCATCATCATCTTCCTTTACCACAAACTTCCAGCCCATATGCAGCTGCTTCCACAAGGGCAACACTATGTTGTATTTCCTCCACTATCTTCTTCATTCCGCCAAAGTTCAAGCGGAGCAGTTACCCTGTCGCCCTGAGATGAATCTTCTTGTCTTTCCAGAAAACTACATTCTTCTTAAAAGCTTCATCAAACTCATTACACTCTCTCGCAAACCTGTGGACTTCACTATCGCACCACATGCATCTATCCCAATTTTTATGTGGTGGCTACTACTACTTAGGTTCAGGAGGTAGACTCCTTTGCAGCTAACCCTTCAAATTTAACTGTTTTAAAATTCCAATTTAGTTCTACCTTTAACGAGATCGTCAAGAACATGCCCCTCCACTTTGGGTAATGTAGAGGGAGGCTTCTCTTTAATATCTTCTTCATCAGCATCTAGTACCTCGATCACGATTTGCTTATCAGCCCACTTCTGTCGTTTTACGATCATGTTCAACACTTCAGATACTATTTTCCAATCTGATGTCAATCCCAATTCTCCCACCAGATCCTCCAATAATTGCACCAAATTCTTTTGTAGTCGTGGATCAGCCGCTTGAATAAAAAATTCCACCTTTTGATCCTTTCAGGAACGTTGTTCTGCTGACGATAACTGATCAAACTTCTTCTCAAACTCTCGCAACAGTTCTCGTGCAGATAAATTTTTATCCTTCTTCTGCACCCACTTCGTAAAACTCTGTCTGGTCACCCATTGAGAACCCTCTAGAAAATATTCCTCTTGAAACGCCTTCTTAAAATCCTGCCAGTTCGGCCCTCGAGCCGCTTGAATTTCTTTAATCTGGGCCCTAAGTTCTAGCACTGCAATCAGATGAAATCCTTCCACTGAAACCTGGTCTTCAATACCATTATCTTTCATAGACTGCTCATACAAATTGCAAAATTTTGAAATATCTCGGCCCTCAAACCGTTCAAAACTTGAGCTAGGTCAGCACCGTGCTGCTGGCTGTGGAAAAATTGAGAGCGAAAAATTGTCGCACCGCACGATACAGCAGCAATTAATTACTCGGTAATACTGTTGACGCACAAAACTTGCTTGAAAATTGGTAACACCGGCGAAACTGATACGCAATCAAGAAGAAGTGTCGTTAACGACACCATTAAATAATGCTAATGACAGTTAAGGAGATTAAAATCCCATTACGGATCACTCCGGGCTGTTAACGGCTCCAGAATTCATCAAAAAGAGATAATTAAACTAGTTTGCCTGCTCTGACGAGGAAAATCCTATTGTGTCGATTCCATCTATTGGATTTGTCTTCAATCACTGTCTATGACGATTATTTCTTTTCCTATGACTGCTTACAAGCCCTTGTTGCTTGCCTAATCCGATGAGAAATACTCTCCTTGATTGCCTTGGTTGCAAAGCCCTTGCCTGAGCCTTGCCGAGATCGATAGAAAGAGAGCTCGCCCTTGCCTAGATTGGAGATTGAGAGAGAGAGAGCTCTCCCTTGGCTTGGATTGGAGAGTGAAAGAGAGAGAGAGCTTGCCTTTGCTTTGGTTCGATTGAAGGTCAAGGGAGGGAGCTCTTGGATTCGAGATCAAGGGAGAGAGCTCTTGGATTCGATATCAAGGGAGAGAGAGTTCCCTCTTTCTGCTTACCCTCTTGCCCCTTCTCTACGTAACGCACATGCAAAAGAAAAGTCCCCACTCATGCAAAATTATCGCTATTAATAGCTCTTTGCCCCCCTTAGCAGTAGCGTCGGTGTCACTGCATAAGAACGCCCACTGCTCACGTGGCAAAGGCGGATTTTGGCAGCACGAAAACTCTCGCAACCGGTGCCAAACATGGGCGCCCCGATCTCCTGAGAATTGTTCGTCACTGCGGCAAGGGCCTCTGAGGCCCGAGTTGGCCAGCGCGACCCCATCTCCTCTTCCCTGCGCCTCTCCATGCTGTTGAACGCCATCGCCTTTGCTTTTTTTATTTCCTTTTTATACACACTAAAAACCTTTTGTGTCTTTTCTTATGGGCGGACCTTAGTGGGCGACCATTGAAGTGGGCGGCTGGTTCCCCTTATGTCACCCCATTTAGCATACATATCAACTTAGGCTTTCAAGCACCACTTTCTCTGGTAGCCGAAGCCGGCAAGGTGCAAGCACAGGCAAATGCTTTCAAGAAAGGCCTTCTCTTCACATTATGCAAATAACCGGGAGCCTCTTTGTCGTAGCCTTTTTGGGCATATCGCTTTAAAAGGCACCTTTTTAACTGAACGCTCATAAAAAACATCGTGCTTTCGTACGAGCACCATATTTAGCATACATATTGGCTAAGGAATTTCCCATTACGGCATTTAGCATGCACACTGGTCAAAGAATTTTTTAGCGCGACTTTCAATATTCAACAGCACTTGACTGACAATATCATCCGGATTCCAAAATTAATCCTGCTCAGTTGTGCCGACAGTTGACACCGACCTCAAGCTATATTGTCTCATGAACCAGGATTCGGTTTGACAAGCCATTAATTCCTTTAGAGTTTTCAAAATGCATAGAACGCATACAAACCCTGCAGAGGCTGTAAAATTCCAGACGATGCTCCAACCAAGGCGACCGGCTTGGCATGGAACCGGTCCATGGGGAATCTTAAACGGCTAATGTCTTGGCAACCAGAACACTGATCACTGATTTGAAAAGACCGATGCGCTCCACAATGTGAGCACTTCAGCCCGACGCATTCATTTCAATTCTCTCACCTCAGCTGCAGCTGCCCAATCCGGTGCGTATCTGCAATCCACTTAAACTTTAAACTGCCATAAGTTCTTCACCGTAGCTCCAATCGACGAGCCGTAAAGACAGGACGGTAGAGCACTTTAAGCACTCCAGTTTTAAGTGATAATCTTCCATCTATACTCACTTCAAGAATAACAGTTTTTAGAATCATTAAGGCATGTTTTCGCTCTTTCAGCCGCATTTGACATACATTTAGCATTTAACTTGGCCTGTTACTAGGCCCTAATCACTGTTCATTAATCCTGTAAGCTTCAAAAAAACTTGATGTGCATTTTCCTGGCATCTTTCTTAGCATGGGAGCAGAGCTGCACGACACCGTACCATGTCGACAATGCTTAATTTGCAGTCGGTTGGTCTGACGCCTCAGTCACACATCTTTTCAGGTAAATACATTATATCCTAAGCATGATAAAGTGCAAATTACAATTCAATAATGTGATCAAGGGGCTGACTTGTTCATGTAGCGACAGGTTGCTCAATGAGAAAATCTTGCCAGAAGGGAATCACATGCCCCCTACCCGTCCAACCGCTAAAAAGATTCTTACTTATTTGGGCTTGGATTATCACAAATACATACATGTCCTAATGATTGTATATTTTTTCACAATGAGTATGAAAATTTGAAATAGTGTCCCAATTGTGGATCATACAGGGAGGACACACAAGGAAAATTTATCCCTAAAAGATCCTTCCATAGTTTCCTATCATTCCAAGAATAAAGAGCATGTTCAGGTGCAAGTCCATAGCCGCTTTGATGACATGACACTCAAATACTAGATCGACAGATGATGTGATGTGGGTACTTGCTGACTCTTGTGCATGGAATCACATAGAGGAAAGTGGACCTACATTTAAGAACGAGCCTCGATGTATCCGCTTTGGTCTGGCAATGGTGGATGGAGTAAATCCATTCAATTTACGAGTTTGTCATGGAGAACGTGGCCTATTTGTCTAGTTAATTATAATCTTCCACCATGGCTCGCTATCAAGAAGGGACATTTGTTGTTGTCATTGATCGTCCCAGGAAAGTACAAAGCAAAGAAAATGGACGTCTATCTGGAACCACTTATAGAAGAGCTCCAAATCTTGTGGACACGAATCGATGTGGTTGATATGTCCCAACCAATCGGACGATGGAATGTACATGTGCAAGGCATTCTCATGTAGAACATGCATGATTGGCCAGGCTTTGGTGAGTGCTCAAGTAAGTGCCTTTGAAACCCTCACACACATGTGATTCCTGGCTATGCCAATGCTTTTATATTTTAATTTTGTGATGTTTCAGACTTAATCTACTTGGGCAATCATGCATGTCCAA
This sequence comes from Adiantum capillus-veneris, assembly GCF_014529385.1. Classification (NCBI taxonomy): domain Eukaryota; kingdom Viridiplantae; phylum Streptophyta; class Polypodiopsida; order Polypodiales; family Pteridaceae; genus Adiantum; species Adiantum capillus-veneris. Next base: position 35,056,483 of record NC_140958.1, on the reverse strand, counting down.
AATGTGGTCCTCAACTTGGCTTTCACCGCTCTGAGAATTTGAGCAAGACAGTTTACAAGGAGCATGGTAGATTTTTACCTGAAGGACATGACCTACGTGGACCAAACATATGTAAACACACACATGCATTCACTGAAAGCAAGCGATTGGAAAAACATGTGGCTAGAGAGAGGAGATTGGATGCCACCTGGAATGAAAAGACTTTCTATTTTCCTTGAACTCCCATACTAGAGTGACTTGCTAATTAATCATTTGCTCGACCCAATGCACATCTTCAAGAATGTGAGGGAGATCATATGGAAAACCATCATTGGAAAAAGGGAGAGCAAGGCCCAAAGAGATGATCTGTAGGCTGTGGGTCGAATGCTAGAGATGTGGCCTCGACTTAAACCCAATGGAAAGTTTGCTATACCAAAAGGTCCATGGGTTTTGAGTCGTGCAGAAGAGAACAAAGTGAAGAAGACTATATCTTCATTCAAGACTCCCAGAGGGTGCATGCAATGACAAAGCACAGAACCGATGGAAACTTTAAGTTTAGATTTTGAGGTGGATGTCAGCAGTGAGCAATTGTCTGAACCTAGAGATGAGGTGTCGAATACTGAAGCTGATGCAGAGAGCGACGAAGAAGTAAAGTTCGATGACGAAGATGCACAAGTACAAATTGAGATAGACATCTTTGGTGCATTAGATCTCATAAAGGATGAGAGATTAACTAATGATTTTTACTAGGAACTCTTTTGTAAAACTCTTTTTATTAGTCTACAATACACTTTAGATTCATTCATTTGTGTAGCAGCTTCATTGATTTGTTATTTATATTAATTAAGCATTTCTTCTATAAATTAAAGTATTGTGTGGGTGTTATTTGTGTATGATTAGCCATGGCCAATGACGATGAGCCATACTGTCCTAGTTTTAGTTTTCTTGTCACTCCGGCCTGCATGTCACCCGAGTAGATGGGCCCGTTTTTGTCTCAGTTCACACCAGAGCACATTGCGATGGAACAACACCTTTCGGTAGGAGGTCCCTCTAGACCTACTAAGACTGACCCTACACCCGGGACTAGTGTGGTCCCTACACCGAGCGGCCCCACACCTCAGTCTAGTGTGCCCCCTACACCTAGAACTCGTGTGTCCCCTACACTGACGGGTGGTTCATCCTTGAGATGAGGTAGGTATCGTTGTGGAGGTGGTGGTTGCTGTGGCAGCGGTTCTACTGATGCATCCACACCACCGAGAGAGCGTCCACCACTCTCTTCAGTAGATAGTTCACCCATTGGCACACCATGTACACCTTGGGGATCACGGGAGCATGATCCTACCAAAGTGTACAAGAGCAGGGATGGGGCTGTTCTGGCGGATAGGGTCAGAAAGGCCATGCAATAGAGAATTTGATTGCTTTCTATACGATTCAATTTGGTCACTCTGTGATCGAGGTTTGGGATAACCTCAATCTTGAAAGACAGAATTACATCGTCGAGGCCATTCACAGAGAGTACAGGCCTACAGAGGGGTACGATCCAATCTCAAAACCCTGGATTTTGAGCGTGACGAGGTCCACAATGTCACACCGTCGGTCAGAGGTGAGAGATGGGTACAATGACGACAGTCCCAAGCCCGCATGGTTGGATGCAGAGGAGTGGACAGGGATTGCACGAGAGACACAAGAAAATCCTAAGAGATTTCAGCAGCAGAGAGATGCATCCAGAGCACGTTTGGAGTCTGTTGGAGTGTCACATCTTTGGGAGTGGAGGATACGATACGCTTTGACATGGGTTTATAAGTATACATATGCTTTAAATTATTGAAAATATATATGTTATTTGAAGATTTATCTAATGATTAAACCATAATTTTGCAAGAATTTGTCGTGAAGCGCCCTTCGACACGCCGAGAGGAGAAGTATGGGTATAAGCATGGACTTGTGGATCTTTTGACCCAGCTGCACAAGGAGGGAGAGGACGTCGACTAGGAGGCATTACCATGATGGTGTTCTCACTTAGTGATTGTTTGCATATGTACAGTTTTGTAGTGCTTATGTTTATGGTTATTTTTATGGTATTTCACATATGTTATGGTTAAGGTTTGGCACTCAAGTTAAGGTTATGGTTTTGCTATGATGGTATGGAAATCATGTTATGGTTATGGTTATGATTATGGTCATGGTTATGGTTATGGTTATGGTTATGGTTATAATTATGATTAAGGTTATAATTATGGTTATGGTTATGGTTATGGTTATGACTGTGCAATGATGGTATGGCTGTTATGGTTATGGTATGACAAGCAAGTTACATGTTATGTTTATGGTTTTGCAGTTTTCGACTCATGTTTTAATTATGGTTATAAAATCTTTATGTTGTTATTCCATGATCAAGCTTTTGATTTTGTGGTTATGTTTTTCTTACAATTTTGCTAATTTCCATACACTCGCTCTTTAGCGTCAGCTTGTAGCTGGAGTGCGTGTTGATTGTGCACTCTTCCTTTGGGCAGAGAGGGTTGTTTTCTTTTGCTGCAGTACATGCAGCATCAGTTCCCAACCCTCTCTGCCCAAAAAAATTTTGCAGGTTTGGTCTTCCATACCGAGTACGGTACATGCATTGGTATAAACTTCGGAGGATGTGTCAGAATATCCTTGACATTTATCGGTGGTTATTTCATTGCGTATTTCAACGTTCATTTCATAGTTTATTCCGACACACAATATACCGGTAGGTATACCGACATCATGATATCGGAGTCTCTTTTGAGGCCTATTTCAATGCTTTTTAGTTTTAAAACTAACATTATTTCGTCAGTATCTTTGTCAATTTTTACACATCGTGTTGTAATGTTGGTCTAAAAGTTGTCACAACTGTCAGGTAAATGGAAATAAAATATTGGTACATGGTCCAAGGCATATTGTGCTTGCAAATGGACCCTTTGAAAAGTGGGGCATTGATGCTATGGATCCTCTACCTAGAACAAAAAATGGTAGACTCTACATTCTAGTGGATTTATATTACATGACTAGGTAGGTAGAGGCTCAAAGTGTGGCAAGGGTAGGTAGAGGCTCAAAGTGTGGCAAGGATAAATGGGAAATAGTGAGCAGGTTTGTCTACACTAGTATTTTAATTTGTAGATCTAGCACACCTTTGGAGATTTTTTCTGATAATGGTCCAGGGTTCAAAAAGGGTTTACTCACAAAAGTTTCTCAAGAGCTTCACATTCTACATCATCATAGCACACCCTACTACCCACAATCAAATGGTTTGGTGGAGCAAGCTAGTTGTTTCATTATAGCCATCATTAGAAAGATGGTGCAAAACAAGACAAGATTATGGGATGACTTCTTGGATGGTGCCTTGTGAGAGTATCGAACCACATACATGGAGGCCACAAAGTTCACACCATTTCACTTGGTGTATGGTCAACAGGCTTTGCAACCAATTGAGCTCAACATTCCAACAATGCGGCTTCATGGAAAAGGAACACAAGATAATCAAGAATCATGGATGGATTGACTTCTTACCTTGTTTGAGCTTGAATGGAAAAGAGAAGCAGCTTACGAGTGCTACAAGAGGAAGTATATGCAAGCAAAGAAGAAGCTTGACAAGAAACTGAAGGACAAAAGTATCAATGAAGGAGATCTTGTGCTAAGGTATAGCAATTGACTCAAAAATTGTTTTGATGCCAAGTTTGAAACTAGATGAGAGGGGCCATACATAGTCAAGAAGGATTTCAATTCAAGTTACTATCAGCTTATGGACTTGAATGGAAAAGATCACTCCAGGAAGGTAAACGGGTATTGCCTAAATCCCTACTTGAGTTGCACTCTACCAAAGGACCTACAAGAGCATCACCAAGAAGCCATATCATCATGTAAGTCTTGTATACTACAAGATGTGCTTAATAGTAGCGATGCTCGTAGTGCGATGTTCAAACATGAAAAAGCACGGCGTCGCTATATGCGTCACTATGAGCGTCGCTATGTTACAAGTAACATAGCGACGCTCATAGCGACGGCGCTAGGGTTAAAAAAATAACCGAGCGTGTATGAAAACTCAGATCTCAGATCTGAGTTTTTGACGCGCGCTCAAGCAAGCAAGGTAACCCTCTCCCTCTCCCTCTCTCTCTCTTTCTTCTCCACACACACACACACACAGACGAGGAGAGGAAGGAGATCCATGTATGCTTCTTCCCTCTCCTCATTCTCATGTTTCCTTCCCATGTTTCTCTCTCCCTCTCTCTCTCTCTCTCTCACACACACACACACACACACACACACACACACATGAGGAGAGGAAGGAGTTCCAAGTATGCTCCTTCCCTCTCCTCACTCTCATGGTCCCTTCCCCTCCTTCTCTCTCCCTCTCTCTCTCTCTCACACACACACACACATTGTGTTTGAGAGAGAGAGAGAGAGAGAGAGAGAGCAATAGGATAAACAAAAAACATACACACACATGCATAAACAAAGAAAGCGCACACACATCGAGAGAGGAAAAGAGAGAGAGAGCATGCATAAACCAAAAACGCACACACACATCCATAAACAAAGAATGCACACACACATTGGGAGAGAGAGAGAGAGAGAGAGAGAGAGAGAGAGAGAGAGAGAGGGAGAGAGAGAGAGAGAGAGAGAGAGAAAAGAAGAATAAGAAGAGAGTCTGAACATCGTAGGAAACTATCCAAAGAGACCTTAAAGATCTAGTTAACAGCAGTTTAACTCAAGACATGTTATTCATAAGGGAAATGGCATAACCAATCTATCACACTTCGCTGATAGAAAGTTATACCATTTTTCTCCTTTTTTTATTGGTGTGTACACACACCCAAGAAGAAGAGAGTTTAATTTAACGTCGTAGGAAACTAATTAAAGAGACCTAAAAATCTAGCCGACGAGGAGTTGAACTCAAGACCTATTATTCAAGAGGAAAATGGCATAACCAATCTACTACACTTGCGTGATAGAAAGGTTATACCATTTTTCTCTTTTTATTGGCACACACACACACACACACACACACAAGAAGAAGAGAGTTTGAACGTCGTAGGAAACTATCCCAAAAGACGTTAAAGATTAGGTTAGATGTAGACTTACGTTAAATTAGATTTAGGTTTATTTAAGTTAAATTAAATTAGATTTAGGTTTATTTTTAATTAGATTTACGTTTGATTAGATTTAGGTTTATTTACGTTAGATTTAGATTTACGTTATATTAGATTAGATTTAGGTTTATTAATTTAGATTTATTTATGTTATATTAGATTAGATTTAGGTTATTTACATGTTATTGAAGAGGGAAAATGGCATAACCAATCTACCACACTTGGATGATAGAAAGGTTATACCATTTTTCTCTTTTTATTGGCACACACACACACACACACACACACACAAGAAGAAGAGAGTTTTAACATCATAGGAAACTATCCCAAAAGACGTTAAAGATTAGATTAAATGTAGACTTATGTTAAATTAGATTCAGGTTTATTTAAGTTAAATTAAATAAGATTTAGGTTTATTTTTAGTTAGATTTACGTTTGATTAGATTTAGGTTTATTTATGTTAGATTTAGATTTACGTTATTCTAGATTAGATTTAGGTTTATTAATTTAGGTTGATTTATGTTATATTAGATTAGAATTAGGTTATTTACCTGTTATTGAAGAGGGAATTGGCATAACCAATCTACCACACTTGGGTGATAGAAAGCTTATACCATTTTCTTCTTTTTATCGTTTAAGATAAGGTTAGAAGAAATGGCGAGAAAATTTCCTGCGCTCACAGCCTCGACAGTCCATGCAGACCAGCAATTCGACCTGCATGTTCGACTGCTACTACCATACAATAAGACGTCATGTTCAGCTAATGGAAGAGAAAATTGAGCCTACACAGAAATTAGTGATGCAAGATGACGATTCCAAGGGTCACACACACACACACACACCACACCTCGTCAAATCTAGATTAAGAATTAAGTTCCTTGAGCAGACATCAACTACATTGCAAGAATGGCGTACTTGCATGCTACAAACAAAGATCTACTGTGAAAAGATGTTAAGATGCTGTGAAATGCTACAGCTAGAGAAGAGGCAAAGGGGTTTTTTCCACTACATGCAGTATCATGTAGACGTGGGTGTGTAGATTTCTTGTACCCACAAATATAGGCATTGACCAATAAAGACGAGATTATAACCTGGTGGTTCTAATCTCCGTGCACCTCTAGACCGAGGTGTGCGAGGAGCACACATGACTAGAGAATGTGAGGTAGTTTACATTGTGAACAAAGAGAGAGAGAGAGAGAGAGAGAGAGAGAGAGAGAGAGAGAGAGAGAGAGAGAGAGAGAGAGAGAGAGAGAGAGAGAGAGATAAAAGACGAAGAATGCCAATAGAAGATTAAATTTTTTGTCCAGGCTATAAGATTTTTACCCTCATTATGAGTAGTGACGAGGATGTGGGGCCGTCCAACCGAAACACCTATCTCTCAACGAGGATCTTATGTCGTTGTAACCATTGCAAGCATGCTGTGCGACGGACAAGACGCGTTTCTTTGCAGCATGTTCACGAATTTGGCGAGTTCGATCCATCTATTATAGATCGAGTTGTTGCCAATTATAACTCGTCGAACTCTGACGCTGGCCAACAGGCAACAATCTTGCAACCCAATAGACGTGTTCACAGGCGCTTTGGTCAAGCAGCATATGTGAGGCCACGAGATGTAGCCTCTGACAACTTGGGGGATGATCATGCAAACCACATTCCCAACGAGGCAATGTTTGAGCCCGAGATTGATGAAATGATCGAGACGATCATGGATTCAGAAAGGCTTGTCTATGATGATATGAAAAGTGAAGCTGATACGCCATTGTATAATGGAGCACGTGTGTTTAGATTGAAAGCGCTCCTGGTTGTTCTCAACATGGAGACAAAGTTTGGATGGAGTGACACTAGCGTCACAGCACTTTTCAGGTGATCTATTACAATTCGTTTACTTTAATAAAACTCTAAATGTATAATGACCTGATAGATTTTTACACAATTGTACCGTATTTTTATGTTGTGTAGATTGCTCAAAGAGTATATACTACCAGCTGATAATGTGATGCAAGATTCCCGAGAGGAAACAAGAAAGATTTTGCGAAACCTGGGGATGGATTACAATTCGATCCATGCTTGTCCTAATGACTACATTCTTTTCAGAGGGGAATACATAGACATGGAGAAGTGTCCGAAATGTGATTCCGAAAGATATCGAGTAGATCTCCATGGAACAAAAATTCTGCAAAAGGTTTTGCAACATTTTCCTCTACTTCCTCGCATCAAGCATTTCTTCGAATGTAAGTCCATGGCCGCCCTAGCATCATGGCATGAGGAGAATAAATCTTCAGATGGTGTGCTACGGACTCCTGCAGATTGTGTAGACTGGAAACATATAGATGGAACATGTTCGGATTTTGCCAAGGACGCTCAAAATTTGCACTTAGGCCTGGCTATGGATGGCGTAAATCCATTTGGTCAAAGATCAACATCTTACAGTGTATGGCCCATTGTCATCGTCAACTACAACATTCTCCCGTGGTTGACTTCGAAGAAGGGGCACCTATGGCTAAGCTTGATTGTGCCAGGGCGATATAAAGTGAAGAATATGGATGTGTATCTTCGTCCACTATTGGAAGAGCTACAACAATTGTGGATTGGCATAGAGGTGGTGGATATGAGCCGAAACACAGGTCGACGGAATGCTTTGATCAGAGGTATTCTTATGTGGACCATGCATGACTATCCCGGACTAACAGAATGCTCAGGTGATCTATTTACACTCCTCACTCAGATACTGTAAATCTTGGTTTTTCTCAAGCTGATCTATTATCATGTGTATACATGCAGGGCTTCAAACAAGAAGATACAGAGCATGTGTCACATGTGGACCTAGACTCAATGCACGTAGGGCTCCCTCATTGAAGAATCAAATCTATGAAGTTCATCAAGCGTATCTTTCAGAGAATCATGTGTTACGCGATGGCTTTTTGGGAAGAGAGCTACCAAGGATGTGTGCACAAGCATGGTTAGAGCAGAAGGAGATGTGTGATGATGGATTTCCCCCAGGGATGAAGAGACTATCTCTATGGTACGAGTTACCATACTGGCCCCGACTCATGATCAATCACTTGCTTGATCCAATGCACATATTCAAGAATGTGGGTAATCTACTATGGGACCATCTGACCGGCAAGAAAGATACTTTGGGAGCAAGAGTTGACCTTAGAAATATGGATCGTATGGAGCAAATTTGGCCGCAAACAGCGTCCAATGGATTGATAAAACTCCCTAAAGCACCATGGATTTTCACATGAGCCCAAAAACGCAAAGTAAAAGAGATCATTCGATCTTTGCCGACCCCCACTGGCACTCGCTCCGAACGTGTTTTACTAAAGAAGGAAAGCTTACCCGTTTGAAGTCACACGACTGGCATAAAATGTGTTAGGTTTGTTCATAGTGGAGTATATCATAGTGGGAATTGTGTAACAAATTCGCGTGTGGACTTTAATATCATTGCTGCACGTGTTTTGCAGTTTATTTTACCGGTTGCCATTGAGGGATGTTTGTCTCTTGACGTCCGTAGCACAATCTACAAACTTGCGAAGTTGGTGCAATGGATCTCACAAAAGGAGATCAATGTAGACTCCATACCATTCGCCAAACTAAACGCTGCGGAGGTTGTGTGCATGTTTGGAAAACATCTTCCTACTACCATGCTAACCATTCAGGTGCATCTTCTTGTTCACATAGTTGATGAGGTGGAAATAGCTGGCACAGTACATTCTAGATGGATGTTCTTTTTAGAACTTTTAATGAAAACACTCAAGGGATATGTGCATCAAAAGGCACGTCAGGAGGGTAGCATGGCATAAGGTGGCTAGTATCACAATCCAGTCATGCAGAAGTGGATTTCACAATATGAGGATGCAAAGCAAGAGCGACAAAGGGAAAGAATCGAGTGGAGACGGGGAAGACGACCACCGATGCACTATTCGACAAGTCGGGAGAGCCTACCAACATTCATGAGCTTAAGATGGTTTCACAACCAATTGAAAAGTGCACAACAATGCGGTGAAGAAGTGACCGAGGAAGAGTGGGAGTACTCTAGGGGTTGCGCGACCAAGGTAAGTTTGCAATGTATGACTAGCTAGTAACTTTCTAGATGTTTGAACGGCCACTCATAATCTTTGTTGGTTGTAGTATAAGTCATACACAGCAGCATGGTGTAAAGGTTGACATTTTAGGGTGGAACCAATCGACAAAAAACGTTTTACTCAAGATTGTGGAATCATGGCAAAATTTGAACAGTCTAGTCGACGACGGTCCTCTGATGCAGATCCTGTGGTGGCGGAACTCACTTACTTCGGCACGCTACAAGAGATTTTTAGGATCGATTATAGAGGATTTTTTGTCGACTTATTCGACGTGCAATGGTTCAAGACAATCATGGAGGGTCGCAAAGCTACTGTGCGTAGAGGAGAGTCTGGTTTTCTTGATGTGGATTCAACTAATAAATGGACTGACCTAAGAGACACTTTTGTACTAGCGGAGCATTGTGAACAAGTATGTAAATAGTTAACATCCCATTTTAGAATTTATGTGCTTGGAAGCTCTCACGTAAGTTATCACCTCCTCTGGTAGGTGATATTTCATCCTACAAAGTCTACATCAAACTGGTGGTACGTCATAGAGGTAGCCCCTCATAGTGCACGGACGTATGAAGGCTACCATGTGCCAATCACAACGGCATCAATGGAGGATATTGGAGAAGATGCTCAGTCAGAAGCCGTGGAGGTGGTGCCAGACGAACATCAAGCTGCTACTCTCTATGGGGTGCATGCAGAGGATCTACAAAATGAAACAGAGGACATATGTTTAAATGGAGAGATCTATATAGATATAGAAAGTTATGCTAAGCTATGCAAGGATGAGAGAGAGATCTCTTAAAGCCATAAATATTGTATTTGAACAATTTTGCTCTGTTTTGTAAATTCAGAGTTATGCACTTGCCTCTTCCATCACTCAAGTTGAATAGAAGAAGAACGCTTTCTGTTGCTGCTAGCCTTTGAACATTCCAAAGCTACAAGCACATTCAAGTTCTTGTACGATTCTCTGGCTCTTTAAGTATTTGCGTCATTGCGTCATTGTATTTATATGCGTCATTGTATTTAATGGTCTTTGCGTCCACTCCAGGTACGTATGCTCTAGGTATGTTCTCATAAGCAGAGATGACGAGCACCTCCTCCTCTCTCTCTATCTCTCTATCTCTATCTACTTGTCCATGTTTTCTACTCCATTCATTCAATATTAAGTTTAAATGTTTGTGTGTTTAATGCAGGTATGAATGATGAGGATTTTCTTTCTTCTTTGTCACCCTAGTAGAGACAGTGGTATGTGGAGCGTCATCGCTCTGGAGCACCATCGCGCGTTCCTACTCCATCCACATCTCCCTCTGTTTCGGAGTCCTTGGCCTTCTTTGCCCGTCCCCACACCAGCCACGGCATCACCATCGACACCAGGTTTTGCGCGGCTGACTGTCGTTCCCCGCAGCTACACACCACTAGCTACTCCTCCAGGAGTCACTCTAGTGGACACTCCTCGCTTCGGGGCTCAGACTCCAGTGGAGACACCTCGCGTCCGTACCCCCATTGACACACCGCTACAGACCCCTGCCGAGACACCCAGGTTCACGCGTCAGCGGCGAGAGGGCTTGCCTTACTCCGTCGACTTCAGCACCGGCATCATCTTGGATGATGAAGGCAAGAAGGTGATTGCGCGCATGCGCGGTCTTTGCTCTCAAGTGTTTAGACACTACATACTAAACACCTGGAGTGAAGTACCGAATGAATTAAAAGACAGAGTCATCAGCATGCTTCATGACGAGTTTCCCGTTCCAACATGGGATGACCGCTTTGTTGAGATGTCGAGCTCTACACCTTGAGCTGGCATCCACTACGGGTCTTGGCTGCTTACGGCATTTACTCACTGGCGTGTTAGGTGACCGACACGGAGGATCTCTGCCAGTGATTCTACAGCTGGACTACACTTATAGTGCCAGCCTAGTACGCTTCTAGCGAGTTCACACTTAGTGACCGCATGTACATATGTGCTACTTTTCAGCTTTAGCACTTAGTCATTTTGTACTCTCTTTTCTATGAAGAAGAAGAAGAAGCTTTCCATCTCTGTGTGCTTTGTGCTTGTCTTGTGTAGCTCTCTTGAATCCTCATTCTTTACATGGTATCAGAGCCTGGTGCAGGCAAGAGAGGCTAAGAGAGCAAGAGCATCACAATCCCTTCGTTCGCAATCCACGACCAGAGAAAAAATTTTAGGGGTTTTTCGCACAAGTTTCTGAACAGGTCTCCAAAGTGCAGTATACAGAGATTTACTGTACAAGTACAGTGGTTGTATGTACGCTTGATTGTGGACACTCGTTGAGTGTAGAAAGCGTTACAGGTACCACGATAGTAGGTTCAACAGATTTGCAGGTTTTTGCAGATTGCAGCTATTTTGTCTTAGTGCTTCAAGATGTCTGACGGTTTCAGTCAGATTGTTACTGAGAAGCTTGAGAAAAATAACTACCTTGCATGAAAGTTTAGAATAACAAATTTCCTAAAAGGAAAAGGTTATTGGGACTATGTAGAAGGAGACAATGAAAAGGAACCAGAGATTTCCGAGGCAAATGCTACAGCAGAACAAAGGAAATCTTTGAGGGACTGGAAACAAGGCTAGATCAAAGTGATGTATTGGCTTTCTATGAGCATCAGAGATGGAATGATGGGCTATCTACAGGATGCTGAAACCCCCGCCATTGCATGGAGAAACTTAGGTAGAGTGTTCGAGGTGAACACCAAGGCCAGGAAGCTTCAACTGAAGTCGGAGCTAAATCAGGTCAAGAGGAACAACCTCTCAATCAATGATTATGCCTTGAAGATCAAGAGTATCATTAAGGCTCTTGGATCTATTAAAGTCTCAGTGGAAGACGATGACCTTGTCCGTGCATGCTTGGATGGTCTAGGAGATGAGTATGTACATTTTAGGTCTTCCATGAATACAAGAGACGATGTCAGGAGTTTTTTTAAGCAAGGGATTGCGCATATGTACATACACATGCATGGTGCATCGAATAAAGGATTACCCAATTTCCATAGCCAGGTGGTTACGTGGGGCCCACATGTGTACAAGTAGGACAGCATGTACATAGTGCAGCGATTTTCACTATTATCAATACGAGTGTGTTTTTTCTACAATAAGGAGGAGTTGGTAGCGCGTAAAACTTCTTGAGGAAGCTATCTGCGGGCCGACGACATGAGGTCAGCAGGTGCGTCAGATGGCATCTAGTGGCGTCAGGAGGGCGAACGAGGTCAATATTTGCACGCGGATGAGGACGGACACAACGTGGGTGTTTTCTGGTGAGAGTTATGCAGAAAGGTCATCATTAGGACCACTTTTTGGGGTCACTTCACGTGGTGGCAAGATGCATTATTGGAAAAAAGCTGAGTGCTAGGTGTGCGAATGATGCAAAAAGGTGACAACTATGCACTGCGAGGTCAGTTTTTGGCCTGTTCGAGGTCATCTAAAAGGCCACGGGTGCCCAACTAATAAAGCTAAGTGTGGGAACTGAAAAAACAGAGAGAAGACCAGAAAAAACGTGGAGAAGAGAGGAGGAACAGCCGCAGGTGTGTTTTTTGGGTTTTTGGAGCCTGTTTTGGCCGTAAACTGCTCATCCGAGGTCGGATTTGAGCACTTTGACATTGTAGACTGGGGTTTTGGGCCGTTCCGGACGCGATGGCGCTGTCCATTTTGCCAAATTCCTCACTCTTTTCTTGCTTTTTTTCTGTGTAAGTTTCTCCTATGAGCGAAGTTTCTGCTCTAGTTTGTGATTGTATCTGGCTTATTTTACCCATATTGTGTGAGCTATTTGCCCCATTGGTGTTGGCCCAAGCTCAATTGTATCTAAACATCAGAAATTCTCCTCTTTTGACCTGATTTTTTTGGGTGTGTGTGTGTGTGTGTCTGTGTGGAGTGGACAAGTGGATAGTCTCTCTCCTCTCACTCCAGAGGTGTGTTCCCTGTCTCGGCCAGGTGTGTTGTCTAAGCCGAGTGGTGCCCCATAGTGTGTGTGTGTGTGTGTATCTTCCCAAGAGTGTGTTTCAGGTCATTATAGAGGCGTTGTGTGTGTTTTCATCCCGCTCACATTCTTTTGGCGCCCCCACGGAGGATCTTCTTCGAGTACCTTCTGCTTCGAGCTTCAAGCTTCGCGATTCGGGATTACAGGTTGCAGGTTGGAGACTACAGGTTACAGGTTACAGGTTACAGGTTATAGGGACAGGGACAAGTACAGGTACAGGTGATTCACACAGGTACAGGTAGCTGGAGTACAGTGATATACTAGCTTTGGTGTCACTTGCAGTTGTTGTGGGTATGCATCACTTGGTGCCTGTTTGAGCGCATTGTCTGCTAGATTGTACGTTACTTGTGGAAACTGCCATTGTACGCCTTTGTGGAGCCATATATGGTTTTATTTGGCAGTCCCAGCCATTTGTGAGACTTGGTTTGGAAGATAGTCATTTATGAGACTTGACTATATGCGATTTGCATTAGCCTTCGTGTGAGGGTCGATAGCGTGAGGTTTTTATTGAGCTGGGGGATTCTCAAATGTAGAGATCCTTTCGGTGATACAGGTAGCTAGAGAACCCTTTTTGTGACCTCGCCATAGGCTATGTACTAGTGAGTCCTACTTGATGCTCGGGTTCTATTGTTGACAGTTTATGCATACATAGACAGTCTATATTTTGGGTTCCTACTGCTCTACTTCTGGGGAAACTTTGTCGAAATTTTCCCAAGTTATGATGGCTGGGTTTTTGGTATTTTGAGCCATTTATGCTGTTATGCTGCTCAAATTTTGGCAAAATCAGAGGTTAAGTCAGGTGTGCCTTCTTGGGAGCTTCATGGTTGGCTTTAATGGATGATCAAAATGGCCCTCAATTCACTCCTTTTCATTTAACTCAAAGAATCCAGATAAATGTTCATGTGTCCAGGAAGATTTTTTTCCAGCAGCGCATAGTCTTTATGTTTGGGCCAAGAAGATTGAGAGAGATCCTGGAATGTCCTTTGCCTGTTGTCATTCCGATGATTAACTATGAAAACTCATTTGATGTGCATGTGTTTGTCCTTATCTAAAGTTGAGCTCCATTGAAGTTTCTAGGGATTGGGTAGTGAAAAGTTTTGGGTTCTTGCACGTGTGTTCGAAGGGGTTCTCAAAGCATCATAATTTGGGTAGCCATGGCTTTCTCTTATCCCGAGTTTCATGGAAGAAGTGATGAAGATGTGGAAGAATTTTTGGAAAAGATGGAGGTTGCCTGCATTAGCAACCAGATTCATGACCCTACGCAAATGTTACGCCTTCTCCAAATTTGTTTGAAGAGTGATGCACTAGTTTGGTCTAAAGCATTTGAAGAGGAGTTGCGTGTGGCTGATCCACCTGTAAGGTTGAGTTGGGACAATCTACGACATGGGTTGGAAGTGGAGTTTGTGAAGATAGAAGATCCTGACAAGGTGAGGCAAGAAGTACAGGCTTTGGTGCAAAAGGAAGGTGAGCCAGTAGATGCGTACATACGTAAGTTTTCATTGGCATGGGAGCGAATGTGCAAGGCTTTAGCACCACAGGTACCCTCGCCTGACATGATGAAGAAGGACAGGTTCTTGGCTGGTCTTTGGGAGAATATACGTTGGAGAGTGGAGCTAAAGAAGCCTAGGACATATGAGGATGCACTAGAGGTAGCAAGGAACAAAGAGTGGAAACTGAGAAAAATGAGCCAGTTAGGGGTGGAGTCTTTGCCAATGAGGTCTGAATTTCATCCTATAGAGTCTTTACAAGGGCGCATGTCAAGGGTTCATCATGAACCAGTAGTTCCTGTTACTACTCAGGTTATGCCAGCAGTGGTCACTACAGCAGTGCAAGATGATGGGCTAAGGCAAGACATGAGGCAAATGGTAGATTTGATGAAGAATCTCAGCCTAAACATGCTAGGTCAAGTGGGAAATAATCGAGGTCGAGGGAGGTTTGCAAATCAGCAAGGAGGTGAAGAAAGGCATAGGAATGGTGTTGGACAAAGCAATGGTAGGTTTTGGAGGCAGACGCCCACATGTTATAATTGTGGAGAGTTGGGTCACATCATCCCGCAATGTGATAAGCCACCAAGGATGGGGGGAGACATGTATCCATTGCCAAGA
This sequence comes from Adiantum capillus-veneris, assembly GCF_014529385.1. NCBI lineage: Eukaryota > Viridiplantae > Streptophyta > Polypodiopsida > Polypodiales > Pteridaceae > Adiantum > Adiantum capillus-veneris. The sequence goes on along the minus strand of NC_140958.1, from coordinate 35,041,226 downwards.
CAGGTGCTAACTAGGTCAAATGATTATGGCATCGAAATTAAGGGAGACGAAGGAACCAGTGGACTGACCCAGGAGGAAAAGGGAAAGACAAAAGTGCTAAGTGTAGTCACCTTGGAGAAGGCATCAAAGCTAGAGGATACATTAGTGATGCCTATTGGGAAGAGGACCACAGAGGATAAGGAAGGAAGAAGTGCCCCAGGTCCTAGTAAGAAGAAAGGAAAGAGCCATGAAGGCGAGGATGTCAAGGCCAAGAGGAAAAGGAGAGCTCGTCGAAAGTTTCATGTTTCAGATTTTCCACTAGGGGATGGGAAATTAAGCTATGACTTGAAGGAGGATCTGACGAGCAGGAAGGCAGATGTTACTTTTGGGCAGCTTATAGAGATGGTGCCTAAGCTAAAGCGACAGTGGAAGAGGATGGTTAACCCAATGGAGAAAGAGCCAGAGAGAGGTTCAGTAAAGGTGTTGGCAATGGATGAGCTACCAGACATTTGTCCAATAGTAGATGTGTGGCATAAAAGGAAAAATTTGGGACAAGGTTATGTGGATGGCGGAGCCCAAATATGCGTCATAACACACTCATGCGTTGAGAAGATGGGTCTCACAGTGGCTGGGGTGTCAGGTTTCCGGATTAGATTGGCAAACCATCAGAAGGTAAAATGTTTGGGTGTTGTAAAGAGCTTAGAAGTGGAAGCATATGGTGCAAAGGCAGTGGTTGATTTTCATGTGATGCCAGCAGGGTTGGTAGCATATCCTATTATACTAGGCAGACCATGGTTACGTGCAGTGGGAGCTGTTCAAGATTGGCGACGTGGTACAATTAGCCTCTATGGAAAGACAGGTGCCAAGAAGATATATAATATGGACACAAGGAAACGATTAGAGGAGCTTTATGAAGATGAGGATGAGTCTAGTGATGAAGACTCTTCCACGGTGACAGATGAGGACAGTGATAGCACTACCAGTAGTGATGAGGATGCTGATGTTGCATTTCTTTTGATGGACAAAGAAATCCAGGATATTGGTTTAGTTGCGTTTGCGAATGAGGTTGAAGATGAAAGTGAAGGGCCTTATGAAGTGATTGAAGGGCTGATGCAAACCAAGGTTGACTTGTCAAAGAAGCAGGAATTAATGACGCAAATGATTAGTGGAGACCTCTCAGCTATGGAGAAGGATATATATTTGCATATGCTGGCTAGTTTTCCTGATTTGTTCATTACTTCATATGAAGAGATCACAGGGTTCAAGGGTGAAGAGATGCAAATAGAGCTGAAAGAAGGTGCTAAGCCAGTGCGGCAAAGGCTAAGAAGGATGGGTCAAGAGCAAATGGAAGCCTTGCGGGTAGAGGTGGACAAGTTATTGAAGGCAGGGTTCATAGTTCCAGTGGAGACCACAGAATGGGTGAGTCCAGTTATAGTCAGTCCAAAGAAGGATGGGAAGTGAAGAATTTGTGTGGATTTTAAACCCTTAAACACAGCCACTAAGAAGAACCCATATCCTCTTCCATTCATCGATCAGATCTTGGATTCAGTGGCACGTTATGAGAGGTACAGTGTGTGTGATGGTTTTTCAGGCTATTTTCAATTGAAGATTGCTCTTAAAGACCGCACAAAGACAACTTTTATTATGCCATGGGGCTGCTATTGCTACACAGTATTGCCATTTGGGTTGTCAAATGGACCTTCCTTCTATCAAGAGAGAGCAAATTGGGTGTTGGAACCATTCATTGGTAGTTGTGTTAAAGCTTTTATGGATGACTTCTGTGATTATAGCAGTAGGGCTGAAACACCATGAGAAGCTGCAGATGGTATTGGCTCGATATGATGAATGTGGAGGACAACTAAATCCAAATAAATGTCATCTAGCATAGCCAAGGGTGAAGTTATTGGTCCACATGGTGTCAGAAAATGGCATTGAGGCTGATCCAGACAAGGTTAAGTCTATTATTCTTCTTCCATCACCTACGAGTACGAAGCAATTGGCAACCTTTATACACAAAGTGAATTACATGGCAAGGTTTATTCCATTGTCTTCTCAGATTCTTTATCCATTACAACAAGTGGCAAAGCATGATCCATTGCAATGGGATGACAAGTGTGAAGAAGTGTTTCAAGAGGTGAAAGAGGTGTTAGGGGGTTTGTCAGCCATGCAGGCTCCTGATTGGGAGAAAGTTTTTTATGTAAATCCATCAGTAGGGGATGATGCCATTGGAGCCATGCTATTGCAAAAGGGGAAGGGCAGCCATTATATGAGGCCAGTGTATTGTGCAAGCCGAGTGAAGTTGGTAGCGGAGAGAAAGTTCTCGGAAGTAGAGCTAGTGATGGCGAGTGTAATATTTGCTTGTCGACGATTTCATCATTACTTGCTACCACGGCCTTTTGTTTTCTTGACGAGTTATGCCTTTTTGCCACAGTTAATTAATGGTACTAACATGTCAAATGTGGTGAAGAAATGGGTAATTGAGCTGCAAGAGTTTGAGTTCTCTTTTCTAGTGGAAGATAGTACAAGGGCTACCCTAGCTGATTTGTTGACCTACAAGGAGAATCCCCTTATTGTTAAGGAAGAGGTGGTGAGAAAGGTAGTTGAAGAAGTGCCACAGATCAGCAATGCACATGTGTTGTTCTTTGATGGTTCATACAGAAAGAGCCACGATGCAGCTTTAGGGGGTATAGCACTTTATGATCCAGAGGGGAAGCTAGTATGCAAGAGAGGGTTCAAATTGGATGCGCATAGTAACAATGAGGCTGAATATGCTACATTGGAAGCCGGATTACACATTTGTTTGAAGCATGGGGTTCGAAGGTTGATCATAAAAGGTGATGCCTTGTTAGTGGTGAAGCAAGTGTTGGGTGTGTGGAAGAGCAAGAACACCTCATTGAAGGAAATGTGCTTCAGAATTAAAGGCCTGTTAAAAAAGTTTGAAGCATGGAGCATCAGACACATTGAACGTGCTCTAAATGGAGAGGCACATGAAGCAGCTCAAGGCATGATTGGGGAGCTATTTGTGTTGAGGACCACTTTACCTCTTTATCATGGCCGGGAAAGTTTGGCTCAAGAAGAGGAGTTTTTGCTAACAGGAATCATTCCAAAGGAGATTGAGAAGTCTAAGAAGTATGGCTTTGTGCGTAGAGCATACAGGTACAAATTGATTAGTGATGTCTTATACATGAAAGGGGCTGATCTCGTGTTGAGACGTGTACCTTGGCGGGAGGAGCTTTACAGAGTGTTGGAAGAGAATCATGAAGGCGCATGTGGTGGCCATTTTGCTCTAAAGATCACCTTGCATAAGATTTTGCAAGAGGGGTATGTATGGCCTAGTTTGCACAAGGATGTTCACCATTGGTGTAGGTCTTGCAATAGGTGTCAAGCATTTGGGAAGAGAGTGTTGAAGCCAGAGCTACGAAAAACCATTATGGCGTTTGATGTGTTTGAAAAGTGGGGGATTGATGCAATAGGCCCGTTACCTATCACAAGCAGGGGCAAAAGCTATATTTTGACGGCAGTGTACTATCTTTCTAGATGGGCAGAGGCTATAGCAGTAAAACAGATCACTGCAAAGGATGTGGCAAAATTTGTGTATGATGAAATATGTTGCAAGTTTGGGGTGCCATTAGAGCTACTTTCAGATAAGGGGCCAGGATTTAGAGCTAAACTGCTAGACTTCTTATGCACAAAGATGAAGATTAAGCACCAGCATACCACCCCTTATTACCCACAGTGTAATGGCTTAAATGAAAGATTCAATGGTGAGTTGGTACAAATTCTTTCTAAAGTGACAGAGCACCAAGGAAAGAATTGGGATTTGGAATTGCCTAGTGCATTATGGGCTTACCGTACTTCGGTGAAGACAGGTACAGGGTTTACTCCATTTCATTTGGTGTATGGAAAGGAAGCACTATTGCCTGTGGAGGTACAGTTGCCTGCGGTCAAGATGTTAGAGAAGTTGCTTGGGCCGCCTAGTGATGCATTCAAAGAGAGGCTCTTGCAGTTACAAGAGGTCCAGTTGGATAGGATGAGCGCATTGGAGCATTATGGGCAGATGCAGGATAAGGCTTTGGCAAAGATAAACGGAAAGGTCAAAAGTAAGGGTATCAAGAAACATGACTTGGTTTTGCGCTGCAACAGTAAACTGGACAACACCTTCCAAAAGAAGTTTCAAATTAAGTGGGAAGGCCCTTTCAAGGTAGTGGAGTGTTTTCCAAATGGCACATATCAGCTAGCTAACCTGGATGGTGTTCTACATAAGTCAAGGGTAAATGGATTGTGTCTTAAATTGTATCATGCTAGATTGATGATGGTGGAGCAAGATGAGCTGTCTGTGGAGCAAGCAATATTGGTGAAGGATGAGGAGACCTGTGATGCGGCGAGTCTCATATCTCTCTTTGCTGCTGCTGATCATGAATGATCTAGTAGGCTAGGGGATGGGAAAATTATGTCAGGAGTTTTTTTGAGCAAGGGATTGCGCATATGTACATACACATGCATGGTGCATCGAATAAAGGATTACCCAATTTCCATAGCCAGGTGGTTACGTGGGGCCCACATGTGTACAAGTAGGACAGCATGTACATAGTGCAGCGATTTTCACTATTATCAATACGAGTGTGTTTTTTCTACAATAAGGAGGAGTTGGTAGCGCGTAAAACTTCTCGAGGAAGCTATCCGCGGGCCGACGACATGAGGTCAGCAGGTGCGTCAGATGGCATCTAGTGGCGTCAGGAGGGCGAACGAGGTCAATATTTGCACGCGGATGAGGACGGACACAACGTGGGTGTTTTCTGGTGAGAGTTATGCAGAAAGGTCATCAGTAGGACCACTTTTTGGGGCCACTTCACGTGGTGGCAAGATGCATTATTGGAAAAAAGCTGAGTGCTAGGTGTGCGAATGATGCAAAAAGGTGACAACTATGCACTGCGAGGTCAGTTTTTGGCCTGTTCGAGGTCATCTAAAAGGCCACGGGTGCCCAACTAATAAAGCTAAGTGTGGGAACTGAAAAAACAGAGAGAAGACCAGAAAAAACGTGGAGAAGAGAGGAGGAACAGCCGCAGGTGTGTTTTTGGTGTTTTTGGAGCCTGTTTTGGCCGTAAACTGCTCATCCAAGGTCGGATTTGAGCACTTTGACATTGTAGACTGGGGTTTTGGGCCGTTCCGGACGCGATAGCGCTGTCCATTTTGCCAAATTCCTCACTCTTTTCTTGCTTTTTTTCTGTGTAAGTTTCTCCTATGAGCGAAGTTTCTGCTCTAGTTTGTGATTGTATCTGGCTTATTTTACCCATATTGTGTGAGCTATTTGCCCCATTGGTGTTGGCCCAAGCTCAATTGTATCTAAACATCAGAAATTCTCCTCTTTTGACCTGATTTTTTTGGGTGTGTGTGTGTGTGTGTTTGTGTGGAGTGGACAAGTGGATAGTCTCTCTCCTCTCACTCCAGAGGTGTGTTCCCTGTCTCGCCCAGGTGTGTTGTCTAAGCCGAGTGGTGCCCCATAGTGTGTGTGTGTATCTTCCTAAGGGTGTGTGTCGGGTCGTTATAGAGGCGCTGTGTGTGTTTTCATCCCGCTCACAACGACATCCCGGTGTTCCAAGATTTGATTTCTATGCTTATTCTTGAGGAGAAGAACCTTGACACATCTTCTTCTCATGGCAGAAATAATTCTGAATAGGCCTTCTATTCTAACTCCAACAGAGGTAGAGGTAGAGGTCGTGGTCGAGGCCCAAGGGGTTGCAGGGGCCAATTTCTGGAAGGTCAATCAAATCAAAACAATACAGGTGGTAGGGGAAACCAGTCTCAAGGAAGGGGGGGTCAAAGAGGTCGTGGTGCATGATCAAGCAGGCAGCAACATACTCCAGATAGCAGAGAATGTTGGACTTGTGGTGAAAGAGGTCACATGTCACGTGACTGTCCAAAGGGAAAAGCAAGTGGAAAGAGAGAACAGGGCAACTATGCATCTACTAGCAGAGATGCAGATGACAGCAAAAATGAGCGCATGTTTGTTATGCAGCATGTAATGAATACAATGACTTCAGAGAATTCCACCCAAGATGATGTTTGGTATGTGGATTCAGGTGCCTCTAATCACATGACGTCTCGTGGAGAGTGGTTTAGAGATATGCGCAAACCAAATGTGTCAGGCTATGTGCAGACAGGAGATGAAACAGCTCACCCCATTGATCATGTAGGGGACATACCTCTAAATACGAAGAGTGGGAAATCAAAGTACTTAGCAGATGTACTTCATGTCCCAAACATTACAAAGAATCTTGTTTCTGTTGGACAAATGGTTGAGCAGGGTTTGCAGGTTCGCTTCAATCCAAATGGCTGTTATGTAGAAGATTTCCAGAATGGTTGTAAGCTGATCACAGAGGGCAAATGTGTGGGCAGAATGCTTATGCTGAATGTAGACATGCCTGAGGTAAAAGCTGCATTATTTTCACAGGGCACAGGTGTTGTGGCTGATGTTGACATTCGGCACAAACGCATTGGCCATGTCAATGAGCAGAGATTGTGCAGCATGCAATCAAAACAGATTGTAAAAGTTTTGCCCAAATTCAAGGTGGATGGTATGCATAAAGTATGTGCAGCATGCCAGTTTGGAAAACAGTCAAAGGGCTCATTTCCACATGAGCGCAATGTATGTAAAAAGCCACTTGAGGTGGTGCACACAGATGTTTGGGGTCCAACCGATACTGCAAGTATACATGGTTGCACGTATTATGTCTCTTTCATTGATGACCATACAAGGAAAGTATGGGTCTACTTCATGCGTAACAAAACTGAAGTGTTTGGTCACTTTCAAGACTTCAAAGTCATGATTGAGAAGGAGACAGATATGCAAATCAAGACATTGAGGTCAGATGGAGGGGGAGAGTACTTCTCCAATGATTTTTCAGATTTTCTGTGAATGCATGGTATACGCAGGCAGTTTACATGCAGATATACTCCACAACAGAATGGGGTCGCAAAAAGGAAAAACAGGCACATTGCAGAGGTTGCACATGCATTGATTAATGAGAAGAACATGACTCATCATTTCTAGGCTGAAGCCGTAAATACAGTTGTGTACATTATGAACAGGACACCTACAGCTGCGGTGCATGATGTAACACCTGAGGAAAAGTTTACAGGTACAAAGCCTGATTTGGCACACTTGAAAGTGTTTGGCTGCATAGCTTACGTGCATGTACCAAATGAGTTGCGTAGGAAATTGGATCCTAAAGCAGAGAAATGTATTCTTGTGGGATATTCCCTTGAACAAAAGGGGTACAAGTGCTACAATCCTACTACACAAGAATTACGAGTGAGCAGAGATGTAGTCTTTGATGAGATGAGCAGCTGGTACAGTAATGCACATGGCACTATTGGGGCTGATGTAAAAGATGATGTGGTTATACAAAATGTGAGGCCACAGTCACAGGTTTTGAGTGGACCACAAGAGTCCTCTTCTCGTAGCTCTGTTGAGAAACCATGGAATGGTAGACTACGTACGCAGGTTACTCCACCAACAGGTACAGGGAATGTATCACGAAAAGGAAAGGAAAAGGTTGATGAACCTCCCTTTATGGATGATGCATCATCAGGTTTTTCACATGTAGACATGGATTCAGATGGTTCTGAACAAAGTCTTGATGAGGAATTTGGAATTCCGGCTGTCAGGACACCTGGTGTAAGGAAAGTACAAGAAGATGCTACAGGGCAAAGGAGTGACCCAGGACCGCGCAGATCTAATAGAGTCAGAAATCCAGTTCAGAAATTGACTTATGATGGGTATCTAGCGCATCACCAAGCCTACATGGCTAAGGTGATACAGGATGTGGAGCCCACATGTTTTGAGGATGCAGTTGGAAATGTGCATTGGGATGATGCAATGAATGAAGAGATGGCTGCATTGGAAGCAAACGACACATGGGAGTTGGTGCCATTGCCAAGTGGCAAGAAAGCTATTGGCTATAAATGGGTGTATAAAACCAAGCATAAGGCTGATGGTAACATTGAGAGTCACAAGGCAAGGCTGGTCGCAAAGGGTTATGCACAGACGTATGGCATAGACTATGAGGAGACCTTTGCTCCAGTGGCAAAGATGACGATTGTGAGAGCTGTCGTAGCAGTGGATGCATCTAGAGGATGGATTATGCATCAAATGGATGTAAAGAATTCCTTCTTGAATGGTGAGTTGCAAGAGGAAGTGTATATGGATCAGCCACCTGGTTATGTCGATCCAGGTTACCCAGATTATGTATGCAGACTTCTCAAAGCTTTGTATGGTTTGAAGTAGGGCTCTAGAGCATGGTATGACAGGATTGCCAAGTATCTTGTCAGTATTGGTTCTAGGAGAGATCATGCTGATCATTCACTCTATGTACGTGAGAGTGATGTGGGGATTGTGGTCATTACCATATATGTAGATGACCTTATTATTGTTGGTGACAATGCTATGGAGATTGACCATGTGAAGGGTCTTCTCAAACAGGAGTTTGAAATGAAAGATTTAGGCGAGTTGCGCTACTTTCTTGGCATTGAGGTGATCAGGACTCCAGAGGGTGTATGGCTATCACAGAGACAGTATGCTTTGGACATGTTGTCAAAGTATGGTATTGCTGATTGTAAGCCAATTTCTATTCCCTTGGATGTGAATGCAAAGCTGAGTGCAGAGAAGGGTGATGTTGTTGAGGATGTCAACATGTACAGGAAGATTGTAGGTAGTCTAATCTACTTGACTATCATGAGGCCAGACTTGAGCTACACAGTAGGCTTGGAGAGTCAGTTCATGCAGCTTCCGAGGAAGCCACATTTGGATGGAGTACGACACACACTTAGGTATGTGCAAGGTACTCTTGACTACGCATTGTTCTATGTAGCAGATGCACCATTAGCATTGTATGGGTATACAGATGCAGATTGGGCATGTAGCATTGTTGATAGGAGATCTACGAGTGGCTTCATGTTCTCTTTTGGGAGTGCTGCTGTTACTTGGAGCAGCAAAAAGCAGCCTACGGTTGCTTTATCGAGCACAGAGGCCGAGTACAGAGGTGCAGAAGTTGCGGCGTGCGAGGTAGCTTGGCTACGCACATTACTTGAGGACTTGGGAGTGTAGGTGGACCAGCAGATTTTCATCCATTGTTACAACCTTAGCAGCATGAAGTTGGCTAGGAACCCAGTGTTCCATGTCAGGACCAAACACATAGAGGTCCATTACCACTACGTTCGAGAGCGAGTGTTGGCGGGCGACATCGACTTGGTCTACGTCAGCACAGAGGAGCAGATAGCGGATATCTTTACCAAGGCCCTCGGAGCTGAGAAGCTTCGACGTTTCCGGACTATGCTTGGACTCTGCGACATACAAAGCTCGAGGGGGAGTGTTGAGATGTCGAGCTCTACACCTTGAGCTGGCATCCACTACGGGTCTTGGCCGCTTACGGCATTTACTCACTGGCGCATTAGGTGACCGACACGGAGGATCTCTGCCAGTGATTCTACAGTTGGGACTACACTTATAGTGCCAGCCTAGTACGCTTCTAGCGAGTTCACACTTAGGGACCGCATGTACATATGTGCTACTTTTCAGCTTTAGCACTTAGTCATTTTGTACTCTCTTTTCTGTGAAGAAGAAGAAGAAGCTTTCCATCTCTGTGTGCTTTGTGCTTGTCTTGTGTAGCTCTCTTGCATCCTCATTCTTTACACGCTTCAATGAAGATGTGATGAAGGTTCGAATGCGCGAATACTATAGCATAAGCGTTCCGAAGTACAAAAAGCAATCAATCATAGGTGGAGCAGACCAAATTGGCTGGCCAAAGAAGATTGGAAGCATGCGAAGAAAGAAGCGCGCGAGAATCCCTACAAGTGGAAGCAACAAAAGGAAGCAGCCAGAGCGCGAGTAGAGGCAGGGAGATCGCACCACTTGGGGAGCGGCGGGCAGGCATCATTTGAGGCCGATTTTGTAAGTGTTTTGGCATCTATGTTTGATAGTTTAGGGTTTATGGGATTTGAAATTCTAACATAATGGATTCTTTGTATGTTTTGACAGTGGTCGTTTACAAGACGTGATCCCACACCGTACGAGCGTGAGTACGCAGGCAGGAAGGGCTTAAATGCCCTTATAGACATCTTGACTTCTCGCGTCGTCATGGTTAGTATTAGGGTTTATTTTTCTCTATTTATTGTATTGTTTTATAAATGTCACTATGTGTTTATACTTAGAAAAAGCTATCTTTTTTTTTTTTTGCAGAATCCGACAGATACGGTGCTTCGACGCGATGAGACGTCTGATTAGACGACATCTGTTTAGCCATAGCTAGATAGCATTAGTTTCTTTTTTTCATAGATTATGTATCATGAAACGACTTTTATACGTCTTTTTGAAAACCATGTATATTTTTTAAATAATGACAATGATTTGTAACTATTACATTTGCAATGATTAACAATCAAGTGTCATTTTCATTGATTTACTTTTATCAATTCACGCTTGTCATTTTTGTATCTTTATTTTGCAAACAATACGTACTATGGATGATGGAGTTAATGATTATATTGTCTTGTGGGTGACTATTTTGGGTCTATATTTACCTTTGCACTTTTTTTCAAAGGTAAATAGACAAATGAAACATTCAATATGGTTGATGGGTGGCAGGGCATTCAATGCCTTGCCACCAACGAATTTTCATCTCGGACGTCACTATGAGCGTCTCTATAGCCGTCGCTATAAACGTCGCTATATAGCGACGTCCCCGTATTGACGCTAATAGCGACGCTGGGGGTTAAAAAACCCCAGTGTATTTCCATCGCTAAAAGCGTCACAAGAGCACACAACCTCTTGTACATAGTTTGGTTTGTGTCAGTAGTTCAAGACAAGGTAAAGAAGAACTACAAAATAAAAACTTGTTTGAGCCACAAAACACATGCACCACAAATAGCTCAAAACCAATCTCATTGGAAAAGATGTCTTTTCATGGTACATAAATGAACCATCATCCTCGGGGAGGGCTAATGATAGCCATTTTCAGCTCTCCGTATTTGCCATAGTGAGCCATTTGACCCAAAGAAAAATCACCTTAACACTGTGAAGATCCTCACTTTTTTACTATACATAGGTGTGTGTGAGTTAGGGGACTTTTTCTATATCTCCTTAAAACCCTCACTTAGCTAGTTGAGCCAAATAAATAAATAACAATAAACTTACAAAATATATTATGGCCCTTTTGTGTATAAATATTTCATTGTATATAGGGCTTAAATATAGGGATTTTTTATTTTTGATATTTATTTAAATATGTATGCGTAGGTGTGTGTTATTTACCTAAGTATGCTATGTACATTTAGTCACAATTACCATGATCTTTCTTACCATGTATTCTATAAAAAATCATTTCATGCAAGCTTCTCTTATTTTTGGTGTGAATCCACTCCAAGGAAAAACCTCAAATACCTTTCATGGCGATCAGACATTGCCTTTCACTAAATTCCTATTTCCCACAGGTATTATTTCTTACCACTTGTAAATAATTATACATCAATAAAAAATTTGAGGGCCCTCGTCATTTGATTCTCGATATTTTCATATATTTATTTTTTTATATATCTAGCTCACACTATTCTAGATTCTCTATGAATTGTTTATATACACTGGCCTATTTTTTTCAATCATATCCATATATTATATTTATGTATAATATATGGATATGATTGAAAAAAATAGGCCAGTGTATATAAACAATTCATAGAGAATATATTACGTCATGCTCTCATGCAAGGAGGGGCTTACCTTTGGAGCCTTATGTAAATTCAACAAAAGGGGGGCCACTGAAGACATTTTTTAAAAGAAAAATAGGCATTTAGTGTTGAGCTTATATGTGAATCTACTCAATATATGGCTTCTCTATATATGGAACCCAGGTACATACATCATCTCATGTGTGTATTCTACACACTTTGGGGTTCTATTTCTGTGCTCTCTCTTTCTCTCTCAACATTGTATCAGAGCATTACGCTTTTGTTTTTTATTTTTCTCCTGATTGCAAAAGATTTTGTAGAAACTACTCTTGGTAGGCACCGGAATCGATGTGGTCTACGATTTTGCAGAAGAAAGTTTTTTCAAATTTTGCACCAATTTTGAGTTATCGTTCACGGACTGCATACATACCTAAGAAGCAACTTTTGTGTTTTGTTTTTTATTTTCATGATTATTAAGAAGAAAATTTTTTCAAATTCTGCACCGATTTTGAATTATCGTTCGCGGACTGCGTACATACCTGAAAAGAAACTTTTAATTTTTGTTTTTGATTTTTCTGCTAAAACGATTTTGTAGAAACTACCGGTGAGAGGCACCGGAATTGATGTGGTCTACAAATTTGCTGATGAAAGTTTTTCAAATGCTGCACCGATTTTGAGTTATTGTTCGCAGACTTCGTACATGCCTGAAAAGCAACTTCGCTTTTTGTTTTTGATTTTTTTCCTGATTGAAAATGACTTTCACTACAACAAAATAAGGTATCATCGACACAGATATCAACGCATCGTGTCGCTATCCGTGTCGTTGTGAAACCAATCACTATTTGCGACGCAGGTATAGATGTGTATAGAGACGCAGATTGCCACGCATATAGCGACGCAGATTGCCACGCACATAGTGACGACCATAACAGGAAAAAAAATTTCTTGGGCAGAGGGTAGGTCGCGTGGCCTGTGCCCAGTTAAAAGATGGACACAGCCACAGCCAGACTTCCTTCCCTCTGCCCAAGAAAGCGAGCAGTACCGGCGTGCAAAAATTTCGGCAGAGTTCCCTTTGTTTTTACATAAACTTTAAAAAAAAAAACCATATCATGTATACGCCTCCTACATGCTATCCATGTAGGATCTCACATGAGATTTAAGGCCAATGAAAGACAACCGTACCAACTGAAAAGCATAACCATAACGAACCATAACCATAACTTAAAAGCATAACCATAACTTAAAACCATAACCGGCTATAACCACTTTGATCAAAACCATAATGCAGATAACCATAACCATAAAAAAATTAACAATAACCATAAGCATAACCAGAAAGAGAAACAATAACTGTCTATACAATGACAATGACAATAATCATAACCATAAGGAAAACAATAACTGTCTGAACACTAACTGTTTGTACAAAAAAGAGACACAGAAGCGTGTCTATGTCTCACAAAGCATATATATGAAATCTGGTCCACTAATGACTAGGCGTTGCAACCTCACATAGGACAACTCACAAAATTAGTATTGATATTACTTCACATATACTGACTTAATTAAATCAACTTACATATATTAATGTCTCACCTCAAGCGATCAGCGAGACTGTAAGGCCTCCCAGTCTACAGGCTCTCCTGAAGCTTCAAGATCATTCAGTACTTCATAGATACCTCTGCGATATCCATCTGACTCCTCCTCGCGTGTCGGAGCTCGATGCATCGCAAGATTCAGTGTTTATACAAAAATCAAAGTAATAAGAATACATGATTCATCGCGTTTTAAAAAACGTCATAGTTAAGATTGGATTAGAAACTCACAAACTCATAGCGAAAGGTGTCGAAGCCTCCGCTGCCAAGATGAGATGTCCCCCTAGTCATCTGTCGTACCTGCACGGCTGTCAAAACCACGTGGCCGTTGTCCGCTCATCCTCCCTGATCTGTAGCCACGTCTCGTGTGGGATGCCCGAAGGCTTCGGCAAGCCGATCCTGAAAGCCTTTCCGAGCTGCATCTCGTTGATGTTTCAAGGTATCCCGTGCAACACCCTTGATCCACCGCACCGGAACAACAGAAGAACCCGGAGCAGGCTAATACTCTCTCAGGATGGTCTCCACTATGTAAGTGACTTTTTCCTTTTCTTGCTGATCCCAAGACGTCAGAATGCTAGTCCAAAATTGCAGCTCCACGAGCTGGCAAATCCACTGTCACATCTCAGTCCCGATTCTATCCATGTCAACAGAACCATCTCCCCGTACAGTATATAGCTTGGAGGCACTAGGATCGTGTCCAAGGTGTGCCAAGAGGTGTGTCGAGAGGTGTGCCTGGGTAAGATGGGGGTCGTGAGCGAGGAGGGGTCGAAGCATCTGTGGATCCTCCTCCAGAGCAACCACCACCTCCACCTGACGATCGCCGAGATCGGCGAGTGCACCTGTGCTGCGGACATGAGGACGTACCCGCCTCTGCCCCACCCCTAGGTGTCGAAGCGGCCGTGATGGGAGAAGAAGGCGTCGTACCCATAGGTGTCCTGAACCCCGTAGGCGTCCCCCCCCTAGGCGTCGGACCCTCGGGTGTGAAGCCCGGAGGCGTAGTACCCGTGCCTCTGGCTACCCAGTACTAAGAAGCCTCTACCATCTGAGCATGTGTCATCCGTGTAACGAAGCCCATGAATGCATCTGCACTCATGGAAGCGGGATCTGGAATCTCGTCTGCCATACTAAAGTCCTGCACAAAGAAAGTAAAATAAAGCGTCAGAACACAGTTGTTTATATTAACTTTAAGCTTAATTTTAAATCAAAGTCTTCACACAAACACTTCCAGGACTAGGCCTCGACGAGTGAGGCATCATCGATAAGATCTTGCACCGTATCATCGTCTATCTCTAGTTGCAAACATAACTCTGCCCCAACTCGTTCTGGTAGATTGTCTTCATCCATTGCATCTTCATCTACAAGTGTCAATTCTGGCTCGTCTGCGTCATCCCTCGTATATCTGTCAACTTCCTCTGCCATACCTTCGTCTATCTGATCTAATGTCACAGTAGTATGGACGTCGTCTGTCTGACTTTCCTCCAAAAGATCTTGCCCTTCAAATACTTGTTTATTTCTTGGAGCAACCTCAACCACAAACCACCATTGTCGCTCTCGAGGGTCCGGTACAAAGACCACTTGCTCGCAATGTTCGGGGAGAGCAAATGTGTCGCTCGCATCTGTCCAAATCTTTGTAGAATCTATTTGCACAAGTTTGTTTCCATCTCTGCGTACCGTTGCATTGCGACCAGAGGTAATCACCTTGAACCACTTCACATCCAACAAAAACATCTCAAACCGCCTGAAGCTTACTTTCAGGATATCTGACACCAGACCACAGTAATCCAGGTTGCTAGTGCTCTCATTCGTGTCTCTAGCACTAGCCCTGCTCTTTTGCATGAAACTAACCATTACCCCACTGTCAAACGTGTTTCTTCTGCTTTCAATTTGTTGTGTTCTGAAATGCTTTCCATGCCACCATAGTGCCATGTATGTATGATACTTCCAGTCACATCCAATAGCCAGCTCTTCCTCTTCTAGAGATATGGGTTCTCCGATCTGTCGAGCTGCTCTCACTGTCTTGTCCAACCATGCCATTGTAGGGAATTCAGGTAGAGAAGTGAGATAGTCTGGCAAGGGTAAGCCTCTACTCTGGCATCTTTCCAACCAACTGCAAATCATCTCGTGAAGCTCGATTGTCTTTCATTCCCATGATTGTCTTCCAGAGGAGCTCTCCCACATTCTTGAATATATTCATTGGATCCAGCAAATGGTTAATTAGTAGATCACCCCAGTATGGCAACGTATGGAGAATGGACAAACGTTTCATTCCTGGAACAGGTTGCCCCTCATGTTGCTCCCATCGGCGACGCCACTCTTGTACATGCATAGGACGACATTCGACGCGACCAAGCTGGCCTTCGCGTAAGTGATGGCCATCTAGAAGATAACGGTGGTGGCCTTGATAAATTGTCTTTCGAAGAGAGGTAGAATAGCGCACATCCAAAGACTGCCCGCAAATTGGACATGCATTGTATCCCGAAAATTTTAGTCCTACATATATCAAAGCATGAATCAGGCCAAGGCAAAGGGCTTGCGAATAGCGAGAATTTTGTAAATCAATAACCATTACCAGAAGCTTCTTCGTATCCTCGCCAATCATGCATAGTCCACATAAGAAGTCCATGGATCCTTGCATGTTGTTGTCCTACTGGTTCAACCGCATCTGCTATGTCTTCCCATGCCATAACTCGTGGAGCTCGTCAACTAGTGGAGCTAGATAAACATCCATTTTTTTTGCCTTGAACTTACCAGCTACAATCAAGCTTAAAATCAAATGACCCTTCTTGATAGCAAGCCACGGCGGGAGGTTGTAATTGATAAGGCACACAAGCCAAGTGCTCCATGACAATCTTCTCAAGCCAAATGGATTGACTCCATCCATTGCCATGCCCAAATGCAAATTGCGTGGTTCACTCTTAAAATGTGGCCAGGTATCTTCAATGTGCCTCCAAGCCTTCGAATCAGCAGGCAACCTAAATGTTGCGTCAGTGGATCTATTTGTAGAATGCCACCGCATCAACTTTGCAATGGAACCACAACGAAACATGTTTTGTATCCTAGGAATAATAGGGAAATGCCCCAACACTTTAGCTAGCACTGTCTCGCCAACTGCATCTTGTTTGTAGCGCATTGCTCCGCACTTAGGACACGACAGACAATCTACGAATTCATTGCGAAAAAGAATGCAATCATTTGGACATGCATGAATCTTGTTGTAGTCGAAGCCAACTGAGGTCAGAAGTTGCTTTGCGTCTGACCTGGAGGGGGGCATTTCATTGCCAGTCAGGAGAAGTTTCTCCCGCAATAACCTGTTTAAGCCACATTAAATTAAAAAGCTCTCCGAGCACATCACCGTTGCAATCGAAAAATATCTTTTGTAAATTACGTACCTAAACAAAGCAGTGACGCTTGTATCGGACCACCCGTACACTGACTGAAGTTTAAAAAACGCCAGACAAGTACGAATCACAGATATTTTGGCGCCTTCATAGATTGGTTGACGTGCCAACTTCCTCAACATGTCTTCAGGAGATAGGCGCATGGCTTCTGGTGCTGGTTCGTTTGCGTTCTCCTCGCTTGTCTAGAAGAAGGCATCCAACATCTCCTCCATGCAGTCGTCTTCTGTCTGTAAGCGCTTTTCTGCTTCCATCTGTGGCTCTATATTGGTCGAACCTTCACGCATAATCTTTTTTCTCTCTCTCTCAGATGTAGGTGCTATGTCGTGGAAATCGATGCCCGTTCCGTAGGAGTCATATCGCAGATTCTGTATGGTTTCTCTAGCAAACTCTCCGTACTTGTGCACATGCCCATTACATATCCTACGCTTGCGCAGGATTTGATACTTGCAGAGCGTGCACGAGCATGCAATCTTTTCCTTCATGTTAGTTGATGACGTTGCCATCTACAATGATTATGAATGTTGTTTTAATATATATATATATATATATACTCCTCACAATGTAAACTACCTTGCATTCTCTAGTCTTGCCCAATCTCCGTACACCTCGGTCCAGAGGTGTACCGAGATCAGGACCACCGGGTCAAAATCTCGTCTTTATTGGTCAAATCTTATATGGGTAGACACATACGTGCACTCCCATGTGTACATGGCAATGCATGTAGCAGGCAAAACCCCTTTGCCTCTTTTAGTTCCAAAGTTTCTTCTCTGTCTACGTACCCTATCTCTCGTTCTTTCTCTCTCCATCTCGCTCTCTCTCTCTCTCTCTTTCTCTCTCTCTCTCTCTCTCGATCTCTCTCTCGCTATCTCTCTTTCTCTCTCTATTTCCCTATTTTCCTATCACTCTCTATTTCTCTATTTTTCTATTTCTCTGCCATAACTCCTGGAGCTCCACTTCCCTATCTCTCTCTCTCTCTCTCTCTCTATATATATATATATATATGTATATATATATATATATATATATATATAACTCTCTTTCTCTATCTCTCTATTTCCTATCTCTCTCTCTCTCGTTCTCTCTCTCTCTCTCTCTCTCTCTCTCTCTCTCTCTCTCTCTCTCTCTCTCTCTCTCTCTCTCTCTCTCTCTCTCTCGCTCTCTACTACCCTATCTCTCTAATGATCGAACGAGCGACTGATCTAGGGAGATCTAGACGCCCACGACTGCGGAGGACTACACAACATCGACAGAGGCTGCATCAGAGGATCTAGCTAGGTCACTTTGGCTCGACATGCACAACGCCCGGTCAGAGTACTGACCATGGAGGAGATCTACCTATCCCAACTAGCTCGTTTAGCCGTTTAGTCCACACCCAGCAGTTTAGGATTCCATAATATTTTATTTTGTCATCTTCTTACTCTGACTTTGTATCAGATCCATCACATTGTAACTTTCTTGTCTCATGTCTCATAGGTCACTTTGGCCTTTGGAAGACATTAATATAACATTTCATTTCATTTCTCTCTTTAAATTTTTTTTCTTTAATTTTAATTTCCTAAGCATAAGTTAATTCTCTCTCTCTCTCTCTCTCTCTCTCTCTCTCTCTCTCTCTCTCTCTTTGATTACCTACACACACACACATTTCTCTCTCTCTCTCTCTCTCTCTCTCTCTCTCTCTCTCTCTCTCTCTCTCTCTCTCTCTTTCTCTCTCTTTCCTACACACACACACCGCTCTCTCTCTCTCTAATTCCTACACACACACATAGACACACACCTCTCTCTCTCTTTCCTCTACACACACACACACACACACACTGCTCTCTGTCTCTCTCTCTCTCTCCCTCTCTCTCTCTCTCTCTCTCTCTCTCTCTCTCTTTCTCTCTCTCTCTTTCCTACACACACACACACACACGATGTAGAGGTAGAGAGAGAGAGAGAGAGGGGTTGGGGAGGGTGGAGATGGGCATAATACTTGCGCAGTAGGTTTCGGCCAAGACCCGAGCAGGCGAAAATGGCCCCTGCACGCAGGTTTCGCTTTTTGCCCCCAATTTTTTTTGCGTCGCTATACGCGTGAAAAATGAAATCCTTTCCACGCGTATATCGACGCACACTGCAACGTGTATAGCGACGCCCGCTAATGTCGTCGATATACGCGTGGAAAAGCATGGCCGTCGATATATACGCGTCAATATATTCATTTAGTGTTGTAGTGTTTGCAAAAACTAGCCACTGTTGGCATTGGAATTGATGTAGCCTACAACTTGGCAAAAGAACATTTTTCCAAATTTTGCACCGATTTTGAGTTATCGTTGGCGGACTGTGTACATGCCTGAAAAGCAACTTTCGTTTTTTTTGTTTTTTCGTTTTTTCTCCTAATTGAGAACGATTTTGTAGAAACTATTCGCATGAGCCATCGGAATCGATGTGGTCTACAACTTTACAAAAGAAAGTTTCTCTAAATTTTGCAGCGATTTTTGGGTTATCGTCTCGGACTGCGAATATGTTTGAAAAGCAAAATTTTACTTTTTTCTTTTGATTTTTCTCATAATTGAAAACTCTCAATGATATTTTTTCTTTATCAGTCATATATTTGTTACTGACGTAATTTTGTTGCAAAAGCCAAGTAGATATCGTTCCGATTCAGTCGAGTCATTGATGATCGTCCAAATTCTATCGAGCTACTGTTGGTACATGATCTTTTGTTATATGATATACTCGTTCATTGATTCTCGTATAATTATTCTTCTAGAGATATAATTTACGTTGTTTTATTGATAATTTCTCGTTGATACCATAGTGATTTTGATGGTACCATGATGATGTTTTGTTAGTACTTTGGTCATGGTGATTTTCGTTGATACCATGATGATATTTCATTGATACCATGGTTATTATGGGTGATTCCATGATGATATTTTGTAGAAACCATGGTTATTCTCCGTGATGCCATGATGATATTTTGTTGATTCCATGGTGATTTTCGTTGATACCATGATGATGTTTCGTTGATACCATGGTTATTCTCGGTGATACCATGATCTTGTTTCGTTGATACCATGGTCATTCTCGGTGATGCCATGATGTTGTTTCGTTGATACATGGTTATTCTCGGTGATACCATGATATTGTTTCGTTGATACCATGGTTATTCTTGATGATATCATGATGTTTTTTCGATGATACAATGATTATTCTCGGTGATACCATGATGTTGTTTTATTGATACCATGGTTATTCTCGGTGATTCCATGATGTTGTATCGTTGATACCATGATTATTCTCGGTGATACCATGATGCTGTTTCGTTGATAGAATGATTATTCTCAGTGATATCATGATGTTGATAAATGTCGTTGCATGTAGTATATACACATGTCATTTGCATCACGTAATCATGCATCTTCTACTTTTACGTTCATACTTTATGTACCATATGTTATTCTGCGTATATATGTCGTCAAAAGAGTGGCGTTGAACCATCTCTTATGGCATTGTGAACGTAATTATTTTACTAACGATGCTAATAATTTTCATGACTATGTTTTTTGAGTCTATGATCTATGTAGGATTGATCAAAGAATTGATTTCATAAAGACAAACTTGATGAAAACATGAAGACATGTTTGGTGATGCGATATTGATGACAAGCTACACACCAGATTCACGGAGACACTTCTGATTACGAGCTAATCGATAGCCTTTACACCTCTTTATTGAACCTTTGTATTCATTATTGTATTTAATAGGATAGGAGTACTGTAACTCCTCATAAAACATTCATTGTAAAAGGAGTGATGTAGCTATAGAGCTGTGGGTTTTTTCCTTGATTCCCCAAGGGTGTTTTCATCCAGAGTTAGGGACCCTTATTTGAGCGGGGATGTTGAGCTTATATGTGAAGCTACTCAATATATGGATTCTCTATATATGGCACCTAAGTCCCCTCTATATATACATCATCTCATGTGTGTATTCTACACACTTTGGGGTTCTATTATGTGCTCTCTCTTTCTCTCTCAACATTTTGGTGGGATTTTCTATATCCATCTCCGCTCCGAATTTGAATTGGTGGTTAAAAGACAAACTATGGACCAAGAGCTGAATAATCACCGCAAAAATTTTAATAATTGTTGAAGCTACCATCCGCGAGATAGGAGTTTTTTGTGTAGACCCAAGTTTGCTCACTTTTCTCACAAGTATCCCATAGTCTTCTCTCACCTCCTTTCCTACTGTGTCACACACACAACACACACTCATTTCTCTCTATTCCTCACTAAAATCTAAAAATTCCATGGTTTTCTATCACTCTCTTCACCATTAGCCTCCCCTCCCACACCCATAGCTCTCTTTTGAAGCTCTACCTACATCCACCATGCATCTCCAAATCTCTCTCTATTACTCCCATATTACAATATTATTCTACCCTTTCAAGAATACATAAAATATCAACAACCTAATCTTACTTAATCTCTATAAAATGGGGGTTTTTTAATCAACAAAACTCTCATTGCCTTTGTGGCGATTCAACTATGGCGGTGGCGTGAAAAGAAGAAGAAGAAGAACGGCGATCACTTTCAACAATCTACGTACGTGTGAGTCCAAGATTCCTCAAGGATTCACCATCTCAAGGGTACACCTACCTCATTCACCCCTCTTTTCTTATCCTTCAAGTCATTTTATCTATTGTAGATATTTTAACTTTTTGTAGTAAACGTTAACACTAACTACTAACCTACTAACACAGACACCCATTAACCCAACTCTAAAAATAACCTTCCCTCAAGACATGTACATATAATAAAACTCTCTCTTTCTCTCTCTCTCTTCCCTCAAAACTGTTCTTTCATCTTATCTACCATCAATAATGTGCTCTCTTGAGCCCACATCCATGACTCAAGCAGACAAAGAAGGCCCGTAATGTTTTGATATTCAAAAAAATTATAATCTTGATTTGTTAGCTTGTAAATTAGGATTTCCAATAATCTTAATGAGGGGTCTCCAACCTATAAATAGTCCCTCTCCTTCTTGTAAGACCATCTCCAAGCTTTCACATAACACCCCATCACTATAGGGGTGAGAAGAGACTTAGGTGTAGCAACTTGTTTGTGAGTCTCACACTTGGTGTGAGAAAATCTTTGATGCTACACATTGCAAGTGAAAGAGTGTGAGTGCCCTATCTAAACCATTATTGTATATATTCTTCCATTTTCAACAATTTGAGGTTTTGGTGCTTCAAAGGCATGTCTTGGTTCTATAATCATCGTCCACTTGTGCCGTGTGGTTTGGTGAATGCAAGGTGATTTGTATCTTTTAATTTCCGTCACTTGAGCTTGTTTGAGAAAGTGACTAGAGTGTTTTCATTGCCAAGTTTCTTGTTCATTGTAAGAGGGTTTTGTGGTGAGAAGTTTCCCACACCCTAAGACAATGTGTGTGTGCTAGCAATGTTTACCATTCACTAATTGTTGGTTTTAGTTTATACAAGATCCGTGATAGTGTGATAAGTATACAAACTTACCTTGTAAGTTGTCAATCAGGTATTTGTACAAACTTCACTCCTCTCTCTCTTTCTTCTCTTTGCTCTGACTCTCTCTTGTGCCATTTGGTGTGTGTCTTTGTGTGAGATTGCTTGTGTGCGTTTTGTTGCACCTCCTCTTGGTTGTGACAAAATCTCTCCTAAATCCTAGTTCGCATCCCATAACTAGGTGGTGCCCCTATCTTGTTTGGGTTTGGATGTGGGTTTGTTGTTGTGTTGTGCTTGTGGTTTCCCCAACCCCAATTGAGCAGCACGAGATCCTTGAGGGGTGTTTAGAGGTCACCTCTCTTGTTGCCCCTCCCAGACCGCCTCACCATGTGCTAAACAGAAGTTCAAAATCTTTGTGTTGAGTTTTGCATTATTCAACGTGTTTCCACATTGCAAGCAAAAAACAAAATGGAGGAGTACCCTCTTGTGGCCATGTTTTGCTATACATCGAAAGAGGTGCATAAGGATTATGGACCGAGCATGGAGGGTGTGCTTTCAAAGGATCTTACAGAAGAAGACCTCCGTCATGACCAGTGTATGACTATTTTCAAGCAACACTAGGTCAAAAGAATCCAGAGGTTTACTTGAATCATGTGCAACCGAAACTGTTGAAGATTGCAGGTTCCTCTTCCAAAAGATATACCAAGTCCCTCCATCTTGTGGAGAGATCACTGCAAAGTTTTCACGATGCTTTGATTTTGAGAACTGCCATGCGGCAACAAAGGACCCTGTGAGCCATAAGGTTGCATGAGGTTTGGAGAGAATGTACTCAGTATGTGTGTCAGCCACCAGGGAGGGTTGGAGCAAAAGGTCAAAACTTGGCAAAGGGAAAATGATGCCTCCCATGGAGGCCACCCATCATTTATTAAGAAGCCTTGTCTTACGCAAAGTGGTAGTAATCTCTTTACATAGGTAGACCCCCACAACATCACATAGAAGCATCTGACAATGTTATAGACATAGAAAGTATTGTTGAGAGAGTGCCTAATACATGTGCGGCTAGATCCAACAATTGAAAGATTTGAAATCATTTCTACAGCAAAACAAGGAAACATTGTTGAGAGCAGAGGGTTCCAATGTTGTTGTGAAGTGGATAAAAGATGACATAGAGTACTATGAACTGCAGATTGCAAAACTAAAGTTGGAAAACCCTTGCAATGATGAGGACATCAAAGAGGTGGAGGATGATTTGGGATCCAGTCGATTCATGCTTCACCAAATTGGAAACAATGAGTACATGAAGAAGCTTGAGAAGGAATTTGATCTGCAACAAGTAATTCTTGACATCCATGCCTTGAGAAAGTGGTTTTGATATTTTTGGTAGCTTTCTAATAACTTATATTTGTGGCTGCCTTGGGAGTTCTAATACATTTGGTGGTTTATGATAGTTTTTGGTACTTTAGTTAATTAGTTTAGTATTGGTAGATTCTGCCAAGTCTGCCAGTTTAGAAATCCTTTGGTAGTTTGTCATATTCAAGAAAGCTCTTGGTATTTTTTGGTATCTGTAAATCCTGCTTTGGTAGTTTGGCCAGTGTGTGAACCTCTTGCTTTAGTATGGTAGTTGCATATTTAAGGTAGATTTTTTGCATTTTGTCTATGCTATTTTGGTAGTTTTTGATCATACTGGTATCTTTTGGGTCTTTCTCGCTCTACTTTCTTGTTTTCGTACCTTCTATCACGTTGTTATTAGACATTTGGTAGTCTGGTAATTTTGTTGTTTTGAGAGTTTTGGTAGTTTTAAATATGCTACTAGTACCACTAAACCCTTATTGTATGCTTTTGGTAGTTTTTGGCTACCCTTTGGTAGTTTATGGTGTGGATCTAACAAGGTTGTTTTGGTTATGCTTGAATAATTTATTTCGGTCTTGAATGTATTTATAATGCTTCCGGTACTATAACTTGAAGCTTTTTGTACTAATTGGTAGCTCATGGTTTTGAAGTGCTTCAATTTTTAGTAGTTCATGCCTGTCTTTTGTCATTGCTGACTTGGTAGTTTTGGTAGTTTTTGGTACTATTTGGTAGATGCCTTGAGGATTGCCTGCTAGCTTTTGGTATTATCTCGAAGCTTTTGGTAGCATTATGTTTTCCCCTTTGGTGGTTTATGGTTGCTTTCTATCAATGGTGTTTTGGTGGTATTGGTAGTTTTAGGTAGTTATGGTAGCTTTTGACAACATTGTTTTAGTGCTTGTTAGGGTTTTGTTTTCCTTGCTTATGTTTCAACTACTAATTGGCAACTCATGGTTCTGATTTGGTTCTATTTTTGTGGTAGTTCATGGTTGTTTTCTATCATTGATGACTTGGTAGTTTTGGTACTACTTGCTAGTATGATGCCTTACAAACTACTACTTTGGTACTAGCTGGTTTTTGGTACGAATCTGGTAGCTTTTGGTACTAATCTCGCTCCCCCTTTGATGTTGTTTGGCAGGCTGAGTATGATATGCTAGAGGCAACATGGAAGAAATCACAAGGCCACACCCTCTTTGTGAAGCAGCTGATTGCTAATGTTGGGCTTGGAAAGAGATTCATGTTATATCCTAGGCCGCAAATTGTTGATTCAGTGGGTATGATCCACGTTTTTGGTGTGTGTGTTTCATATGGTGAGATGTTGGAGTCCATAAGGATTGTTGGAACCTTATGCTTGAGTGCATTGTTCATGCACTCAATGACTTGCCCAGTTATTTATAAGGCTGACCAGTCGTCGCATGTATCGCATGCTCAAGAGCATCATGGTTGTCCACGCGTGCACAAACGACCAGCGAGCTCCAGGTGTTTAGACTTGCTATAGGTGCCAAGAGCAGCCTGATCATCCACGTACGCGCGGACGACCAGCAAGCTTCAAAAATTCACAATAGTGCGCTACTTCATAAAAAGCATTTTCAAAAAGTTTTAACAGCTCTACGGTTTTGTACATGAGGATACGTTCTAGACAGGTCATGAAGGCATGAGTTCTTGATGGGATTCATGTACGGAATGTCATCACATGGAATGCATTCATTGCAGGGCCCTATATTGTTTCATTGTTGTGAATGAAGGCTTACACCTATAAGGCTTGAGTATTGCGCAAAGTGGCAGATATTTTTCTCCGAAAAACAAAAATATTTGCAAACACATGATGTGAAACCATCGCATGTATCGCATGCTCAAGAGATGCATGGTTGTCCACGCGCACGCAGATGACCAACATGCTCTATATGTTTAGACTTGTAATATAGGCTCAAGAGTAGCCTGATAGTCCACGTGTAGGCGGGCGACCAACCAAGTCTACAATGGTGGGCTACTTTAGAAAATTGCATATTCAAAGAGTACACTATTGAGAATGCATATCAAATGTAGTATCCCGATGAAAGCATGGGAAGTTCTTGATGGGCTGCTTAAACGGAATTTCATCACTTGGGATGTGTTGATTGGCAGGATATACCTGGCATGGCTATGGAAAGGAAGCCCTCTGCAATTTTGACTCCAGATGTGAAAGAAAGGATCGCACACCTAGAAGTCTTGTGGCCTTATGCAAGATGTTAGCTAAGCGATGGTTTGGTCAATATGTAGGCCAAATGTGGTGCCACACCAAAATCATGAATAGTTCTTGTGGGTATTCTCTCCAAGATGTCATATCTTGCAACACCACGTTGATTGTAGGATGCACTCAACATAGCTTGGCAAGGAAGCAATAGGTTGTTTCAACTAGATGCAAAGAAAATGCCTTTCCTTAAATGTATTCACCTTTGCTTGCACCTTGAGAAGCTATGACCTTATTCAAGACCTTCATATGGGTGGGAGAATTCATGATGAGACTGTTAATTAGGCAGGGTCTATTGGACAAGATGCCATGTTTGGTGATGCTTTGATCTATATGTACATGCCAAATGAATGGGCTCACAAAAGCACAAAAGTTTGTTCTAGATGGACATCCACTATAGGATGTCATCTCTCTTGGAGTGTGTTTATTACAAGATATGACCAACATGGTTGTGTCAAGGAAGCTTTGGGCTGCTTATCCATAAGCAAGGAGACTCAGGCCTTTCTCCAATAGCAATCACCTTTGTTGGAATCATGAAGGTATGTCGTCTCATGCAAGATGTTCCCATGGGTGAGAATTCACAATAAAATTTCTAGCTAAGGGATATTGGAGAAATATGTAATGCTTGGTAATGCTTTGGTTGATATGTATACCAAATGTAGTGCCCTTACAAAAGCACATAAAGTTCTTGGATGTATTTTTTGTCCCAAATTTCATCTCTTAGACCACATTGATGGCCAAATATGCCAAGTATTGTTATGGAAACAAAACTTTGGGCTATATAAACCAGATGTCAAGGTAGGCCTTTCTTCAAATTCAATCACCAATGCTAGAACGTTGATATTGGAAATCCTTATGTCGATATATATGTGAAGAGAAGGAATTTCTAAAAGATACATGCATGTATACTTAGAAAACCTATGGCCTTAAGAAAGACCTTCCTTCACATGGTGAGAGAATTCGGCAGTTGGCGCAGTAATAGCAGTGGATATATTACCGTGATTATTACTAAGAAACCACTACCGCCTGCATAGCTACGGTTATTGCTGCTCTTGTAAAATTTTCTCTCTCCTTTTCCCTTTGTTTTTCCGTGGCAATGTTAGTGGTTATAGAGAACTCCTCTTATAGTGCATGCCGCGAACGGCTTTCGAGCTTAGCTGATGTCGAGAATGCTTTCTCAATTTGAATCAGTAGTTTTCTGAATTTTGTTTGAGAACTTGTTTGGTGATCGTGTTTGGAATTATTTAAAATGTATAAGGTAAGCTTCTTTCCCACTAAGTTTATACGCAAAACCTCACAATCTAGTCTAACTAAAAAAATGCACCTTTTCCCAATTGTAGTTTCACTTGTACACCATACTTGTCTTTGATGCACATTGCAATGGGGTGCCAATTGCTTGGGTTCTGACTTCAAGCAGCACAATGGAAGCTATCTCCTTGTGGCTTTCCAAATTTAGGAATGCAATGTTGGATCACCACAAGTGTTGGGAGCCCGCTGCTTTCATGGTAGATGATGCAGAAACTGAAATACACGCGATCAGCTATAGGATCATTTTTTTAAATGCAATTCCAATTCCCTTGAATGTATTCTTTGCTTACACATTGAAGCTCGTTTTTCATAGGGAGGTCTTTCACAGGCCCATAATCTACCTTTGCTTGTGGCATGTGAGGCGGTGTTGGCTAAAGAATCTTGTGAGAAAGGTGCAAGATTGGCCAACTAGGGCAATGATGTTTCGTCGACTAGGGGAGATCATGCACTCAAGAGGGCCCTCCTGCGCAACTGATACAGAGACAAGAGAAAGCATTCAACACATGATAGGCACATTTCTAGATGACTTCCATGTGGAAGAGGCGTTTTTGGAGTATTTTCGGACTTATTGGCAACCTAAAACTGGTAGGGTATTGGAGATTGAATTATACGCACTCATGCATGTTTCTTGGCTATGAATTGCTTACTTTTTATGTGTAGATATGTGGGTTCGTGTAGCAAGGACACTGCCACACTCTGGGCAAGACACAAATGGGGCCATTGAACCATACCATGGCGTTCTCAAGGCAAAATTTTTAGGGAGCTCTAAGAAGATGGTTGGTCGATGTGTTGATTGGCTGATTCACAAATTAATTTTGTGTGGTCTACAGTATTATTGGTATGTACAAATGCTGAAAAAATAATGGTTTCATTCGTAATGATGCAATAGAGAAGGTAGTGGAGAACTCTTTTGAAAGAGCATCTCACATTCTCGATGAGCATGTCACGAAAGTTTCTCGAGACAATGGTTTCATTCGTAATGATGCAATAGAGAAGGTAGTGGAGAACTCTTTTGAGAGAGTATCTCACATTCTCGATGAGCATGTCACGATAATTTCTCGAGACGAGGGTGTTCATCTCGTAGTGCAAAATCTTTCAAATCCTAACCTATTGCACACTGTATACAACCTTGAAACCTCCTGGGCGTGTTGCACATGTTTGTGGTCTGAACACGGAAATATATGTACGCATCAGGTCAAGGTGATGCTTGCAATAGGTGTGTCCCCATTTTTGTTTAGGGAAACATGCTTTAAACTCTATGGAGAGCGGATGGACGACCTTCAAGAGAGGCTGGCACTACCTATTAGGGCTAATAACATTGAGGAGGAAGTTGATTTAGCAAATGGCACTCAAACTTGCAACAACGTAGACAATGTGAACTCAGATACCAACAAAAAAGGTTTACAAGATCTACAAGACCTATTTCAGAAGCTGGACATGTGTGTGGGTGAGGATAGTCAGCTACTTGTTTCAGCTTGTTCTCTTTTGAAGAAAACTATTGGACAAGTGAACACGATGAAAGCACACAAAGAGGATGCCTATCAACCATCAAACAACTTTGAGGCCAACGAGGATGCATTTGGAAACACTCTCAAAAAAAAAACCTTTCATAGAAAAGTGGATTCGACGAAAAAGAGCAACAATACAAGGAAGGATAGAATGCTTTACAAATCTGTTTAGAGCATCCACACCAAGAAGCATCACACCTATGCAAGCGAAGCTGGATCATTAGGCACAAGCAAAGGGTGCAATGGGTAGCTCATCAGACATGAGTGGACATTGAAGGAGTCACACATTCCTAAAAGATGTATTTTTTCTTCACAAGAAAGTCTCGTCTTGAACTAAATTATAAATTTGTGTTTCGTTAAGTGTGGGCGTGTGCTTATGCATGTGTGTGTGTGTTTGTGGATGTGTGTGTGTGTGTGTGTGTGAGAGAGAGAGAGAGAGAGAGAGAGAGAGAGAGAGAGAGAGAGAGAGAGAGAGAGAGAGAGAGAGAGCACACACACACACACACACACACACACATGTGTGTGTGTGTGTATGAGAGAGAGAGAGGTTTTTTTTTGGGGGGGGTTTGGGGGGGGGGGGGGGGGGGGAAGATAGAGATGGAGGAGGACACACATAAATATTGAATGCAACAATAACTAGACTTAAATGTATGAATGCTAATGTCAATAGATATATATGAGAAAAGGGGGGGGGGGGGGGTGTTTCGGTTTCTGAATGTTAATATTGTGAAAAATTTCCCAATGGATCTCAAAGATGCAAAAACTATCCGAACATGTTTTTTTCCCCTGTTGGGGGAGGATTTCTTTGTTTTTTTTTTTTTTGGGGGGGGGGGGGGGTGGAGAGGGGGGGAGGGGGATTGTTTGTGGGTTGTTTGGTGGGGTTTACAAAACTATAATAGTGCGTGCAAGAGTTCTCAAAAGATTTGTCAATGAGACCAAAGACGCTGTGAGCGGGATGAAAACACACACAACGCCTCTATAACGACCCGACACACACTCTTGGTAAGATACACACACACACTATGGGGCACCACTCGGCTTAGACAACACACCTGGCCGAGACAGGGAACACACCTCTGCAGTGAGAGGAGAGAGACTATCCACTTGTCCACTCCACACAGACACACACACACACACACACCCAAAAAACTCAGCTCAAAAGAGGAGAATTTATGATGTTTAGATACAATTGAGCTTGGGCCAAAACCAATGGGGCAAATAGCTCACACAATATGGGTAAAATAAGCAAGATACAATCACAAACTAGAGCAGAAACTTCGCTCATAGGAGAAACTTACACAGAAAAACAACAGGAAAAGAGTGAGGAATTTGGCAAAATGGACAGCGCCATCGCATCCGGTGAGGAAAGCTTATCCATGCATGGGAACCCCCCCATATATTTTTGCCCTTTTATCAAAATATTTCCCATTATATAAGTTACTTTTGATTTTTTCTTCCTTTTTCACAAACGTTTTAGCCTTTATTAAATAAATAATACTTATGCTAATCAATCACGATGTAGCATAATAAGTAAGCTTTCTTTGTTGATCTCTCTTTTGACCTTAAAAATATTAAATATATATATTCTAGTATTTTTTAATATATTTTTTTTCATGTATGTATATTATTCCACTCTACCAAATATTTTATTCACTAGGTTTCATTTTCAAACCTCAACCCCACTTTCAAATTTCAATAATACCTCCATCTAGATGATTGCCAATCTTTTCAACACTCTAGGTCATGTTTTCATACACATGAAGGAGCTTACACTTGAAGGCAAGAGAGAAGTCCACTCAAAGGGGACCACCAAAAGACTTTTGCAGCCACAAATAATACATTATTTGGCTGAATTTTTTAAGTAAAGAAGAACCCCGAATCTGAAGGAGCGTTCAACATGAAAGATGTAGCTCGTGATCTCAACTTTTAGCTCAATTTTTTTCAGAATTTTTGGAGTTATGAACACGGAGATATGATTTTTGTAGTGGACCCCAGTTTTCTCGTGTAATGGTGACACATGCCATCCCCACTTTTCTTCCTTCTAGAATGGCTATGGTTCCACAAGTCTTCAAGCATGATTACAAGAGACAAGGCTCTTTTAATGAGGTCTTGGCTAGTCTAGAGTAATTCTATCACCATTTTTGGAGGATCCATCCTCATCAACAAATATCCACCTTTGACAACCTCTCTTATAATTTTCTTACCTCTCTCTTCTCTCCCTAATAAGCTCATGTCTATCCAAAGCTAGACTATTGTAAATATTTCCTATCCTCTACATCCTACCCACATTCTCTCTTTTTCTCTCTCTATTGACTCTGGTATTTTAAATAATGAGGAGACAAGATGGGAGCCACAGTCACATGCACCCCATTTTCCTAGTCACCAAAGTGGGACACTCACCTCAAATAGAAATATTGCTAAATCCTCCCCTCCTTCCCTATATAAGGAGGCCATGAGAGCTCACTTGGTGGGAGAGAACACACACACACACACACCTATCCATACACACTCTTGTGCTACATGCTTGTAGCATGAACCCTAATCACATAATCACAACACCATTATCATCACCATCACCATGCACAAAAGATGAGCACCACACCTCCACACCACTTGTAATTAAGGGTTGAAGACACAATTTCAAGAAGAAGAAGGGTGGACACACTCATGATATTCCTCGCCATCAACTCCCATCTCTCCATTATGCCTCCTACGATCTTGTTCCCTTCTCATTTTCCTGCCATACGCTACCTATTGTATTCATCTTTTGCAAGCAATCAACACACTCCATCTTGGTGCCATACTTTGTGTCGCTTTAGATACATCTCATTGTGAGTATGGTATATGCTTGTTCCTTGCCATTTTTTTTCTGCTTATGTTAAGGTGTGCGGATTCGCCACCACACACACACACTCTCTCTCCCTCTCATATTCCTATCATCTTGCTACCTCCATCTTAAGGTGTGCGGATTCGCCACCTTTTGTATGAGAAGTGAGCATACTTGCATGTATCCCTGACCTCGTTATCTTCCTTACTACATGCACGCGTAGCAAGCCCATTCTCACTCACTCACCACTTCTCTCACCTTATTCTCCGACCACCCCATTCCACATTTGGGCGTGGATCTTGAAATTGTTTTCCATGCATGCTTCATTGTGTATATGTATGCGTCCTAGCCGCATATCTTGCTAGGTGGTGCCCCTATTGTGTATTCCCCATGATGAGGCCATTGTGCATAGTCTTGGTGTAGAGGCCACCGGGTCTATTTTTTCACTTCCGCCTCTCATTTGGTGCCCCCACGGAGGATGGCTCTTGAAACCCTTCAGTTTACAAGACTGAAAACCCTAAACTATTGTGAATGGGTGAATGAGTATGAAGGATTTTCTAACTGGACGACAGAAGAAGAAGAGCTCCAAGCACAACTAGACGAACTCCGCACTCCATCGAAGCTCGAGTGCCAGGCGTAACGGTAATCGATTTGAAGTGGGAGAGTCAACCAACGCGCCAAACCCAGTGGATATACATAGGCCAAGTGCCAAGAAGAAGAAGGAGAAGGTGGAAACCATGTCCGCAACCTACAACCAACCAACAACAACAAAATGGAAGAAGCTCTGCACAATAGAGAATCAACACTATTCTAATTTGAGAATCGGGTAACTCAAGTCACCGAGGTAATTATCATAGTTAGTTTTCAAGTCGCACCTGATATTGCAGCACAGATAACAGAAGCATTGGCTCACACTCTCACTAGAGAAACTAGGGATCTACTGAGTTTGTTTCAGGAAAGAACACCACCCTCTCCTACAAGCTTGGACAGTGACTAAGCACCTCTAAGCTTCACATGAATCAGGACAACCTACCTCAAGAAAGATCACACATACCAACACGTGTACGCTCAATCAAGGTAATATTGAACTTGAAGATTCACTACCAGCACGTCATTGACACCATGCCGGGTGGGGAGCGTTTTTTTGAGGTTCTGGCATCAGATCAGCCATTTGTTTTACCTTTGGTACAAGGCAATGTACCGTTTGAAGTTTTAATCTATGTCCTAGTATAATAGGGTATACACGCCTCCTTGTAAAGAAGAAAAAAAATTTGCAAGTTAAGAAGTGCGTCTTTCTAGCTCTCTCTCAGTAATCATGGCAAGTGTAGCATTTCCAACCTTTACTGGTAAGGTGGGTGAGGATGCTGCAGACATTCTAGACAACTTGGAAATAGCATGTGTCATCTCTGCGAGAGATGATGATGCTTCGCGCTTGCGCATCTTCCCACTTCTAATGAAGGTGGAGGCAAGATCATGGTACAATGCCTCGGCACAAGAAACCAAGGAACGGTGGGACTTATTAAGGGCAGCCTTTGTCAAGCGTTTTGGAGAGGGCACAACATCAGAGAAGCTATGGCAATTGTTGACAGAGTTGAAGCAGGGCAGTATGTTGGAATACGCATCATATGAGTCAAAGTTTGTAGATTTATGGGGGCGATGGGTTGCATCGCTAAGAGAGGATGAGGGGGCACCTGATTTCCTAAAGAAGGATCGGTTTGTGGCTGGGTTATGGCCAACTCTTAAAGAGAAGGTGAAGGGAAGGTTTCCTGCTACGTATGAGCTAGCAGTTGAAGTGGCCCGCTTTAAAGACAAGAAGTTGCGCCTACAAGCCAGGAATATCGATGGAGAGGAAGCCGTTAGGACCCCACCACCTCTAGCACCACCTACAACAGTCGCCCAGAGGATTCAACCACAAGAACCAATTGAAGATCAGCAAGACCTGCTCAACCGAATCACCAATCAACTTGAGAATCTCTCAGTCCATTTGATACAACAAGAGCATGCACACAATCGCAACCAAGAGCAAGGGAGAGGACAACGAAGGCAAAACCAAGAATACCACTACTACAATTGTGGGGAGGATGGTCATGGCATGTACTACTGTCCACAACCAAGGAGGCAGAATTTCAACAGAGGAGCCAGACAAAACCAGGTTTCACCACCAAGAGCAAGACCACCACCACCGAGGGCTCCCCAACAAGCACCACCCGTGCAAATCTTACAACCACCGATTCAACCACAACCACCACCACCACCACCACAACCTCTCGTTCCACCCTTACCCCCACCACCAGTTGGCAATCAAACAGTAAGCGTCATCAGTCTTGAAGGTAAGGGAAAGGAGAAAGTGGAGGAGGATAATACCAAGGTTAAAGGAGTAGATGCTATTGGGGTAAAATGCGCTAGGCATGGTGAATCTTCCCAAAAGAAAGAAAAGATGAAGACTAAAGGGGAATCTAGCAAAAAGCCATCCAAGTTACGACGTAAAATTGACATTGTAGATTTCTCTTTGGGTGAATGTTCTAAACCATATGATTTGGTTCAAGATGTTTCTGTGCAGGGCCCAAAAATCACCTGGCCCCAGTTACTCCACCTAGCACCTAGGGTGAGGAGACAATGGACAAAGATGGTTAACACGAGGCGACCAAAGCCAAAGATAGCTGGGGCTATCTCCGGGAGGAATCTAGACGACATACTACCAGTGATGGATGCTTACATCAAAGGGCAACACATCTCCAATATCTAAATCCATGGTGGCGCACAAATATGCGTCATGAGTGAAAAAATGATGCACCGTTTGGGTTTAGAGGTGAGTCGGCCGGCACCATGCCAAGCCAAAATGGCAAATAATTTAAAAGTTCAATGTGTTGGTGTCATAAATGCAGTCAGGATAAAGGCATTCAACACCGAGGTAGATGTGGACATCTTTGTCATGCCACACAAAGGGGAGGGCTATCCTATCATTCTAGGGAGGCCTTGGCTTATGGCTATGAGAGCTAAGCAGGACTGGGACACCGGCATAATCCAGATGAAGGATGCAAAAGGGAGGCCAATACTTTACGACATGAAGATAGGTCAACAACGCAAAATGGATCTAGAAACCTCCGAGGATGAGTTTTCTAGTGGTGAATCTTCAACCGCTTCAGAGGAGGAGTCAACAGTGAGTGAAGAAAGTGACAGTAGCATTGAGGTGATGGGGATCATTCTCAAGGACCCTAAGAAGATGGAGCAACCTGATGCCTCATCATCAAGCCAAGGGGAGACACCAGGTATACAACCTCTGGTAGAAGCAAGTAAGCTACATCAAATGCTCTCTAGTGAGTTGTGTGGGAAGGAGCGTGAAGATTATATTTTGATGCTAAGTAATTTTACCACATTGTTCATTGATGAATATGATAAAATCACTGGCATCACAGTAGTTCAACATCACATTAAGCTCAAGGAGGGAAGTAAACCTGTAGTGCAGAAGCTCAGGCGGCTAGGAGTAATTCAACAAGATGCCCTACTCAAAGAGGTGAGGAAATTGCTAGAAGCCGGTTTTATCTATCCTGTTGAAGACTCAGAGTGGGTTTCTCCAGTGGTAGTCACACCAAAGAAGAATGGTAAGTGGAGGGTTTGTGTTGATTACAAGCCTCTTAATGCAGCCACAAAGAGGGACCATTTTCCTCTTCCTTTTCAAGACGAAATACTCAATGAGGTAGCAGGACATGAGCGCTACACGGTATGTGATGGCTACTCAGGCTACTTCCAAATTAGCATCGCTGAAGAAGATCAAAAGAAGACAACCTTCATCACACCATGGGGATGTTTTGCTTACAGAGTTATGCCTTTTGGTCTCACTAATGCTCCAGCCACTTTTCAGCGATATGTGACATTTGTTTTTCAGCCATTCTTTGGAAAATCAATCCGTGTTTTTATTGATGACTTTTGCATCTATAGCTCTCGCTCTCTTCATTTGGAGAAAGTTTATGAAGGTCTAGCTAGGCTGCAAGCTTTGGGTGGCCAACTCAATGTGGAGAAATGCCACATTGGTGAAAGCAAGGTTACTCTTCTTGGCCATGTGATCTCGGCCAAAGGCATTGAAGCTGACCCAAGCAAGGTTCAAGCCTTGGTGGCTTTGACCTCTCCCACCACAACAAAGCAATTGGTCTCTTTTCTTCAAAAGGTGAGGTATTTGAGTAGGTTCATTCACTTGCTCTCCCAAGTGGTTCTCCCTTTACAACAAGTTACCCATCAAGAGATCTTCACTTGGAGTGAAGAAAATGAACAACAATTCAATGAGGTAAAACAAATTCTAGCTTCACTTCCCACCATAGCACCTCCAAAGTGGGACGAGCCATTTTATGTAAACCCTAGTGTTGGCAATGACACACTTGGGGCTGTATTGATGCAAAAGGATCCTCAAACTTCTTTCATGCGTCCTATCTACTTCTCTAGTCGAATGATGACCCCATCAGAAAAGGGATATACGGCAGTGGAGCACATGGTGCTTGCATTAATGTTTGCTGCCACCAAATTTCGCTCTTATTTATTGTCTAGACCATTCATAATCTTAACAATGGAAGAAGTATTTCCTTATGTAATGCAGCACATGGATGTTTCTTCTAGGATTTCCAAATGGCTCACAAGGCTACAAGAGTTTGACTACACAATGCAAGTGGAGAACTCCACAAGGGCCAGTCTAGGAGGTATTCTCACTCATCGCCACTATGAAAAGAAGCTAAAGATAAAGCCAAATGATCAAGATATTACACCCGTGCTGGAAGTCCCTAAGGTAGAGGAGGCTCACTCTCTTTTCTTTGATGGAGCCTACAAGAGGAAAGTGGACAAAGCTGCAGCAGGCATTGTCATCTTCAACGAGCAAGGGGACAAGGTTTTCTCCATTGGGAATCTCTTGGATTCATACTCTAACAATGAGGCAGAATATGCAGCTTTAACTCTTGGGTTAGAGTGGTGTGTGACACAGGGCATTCAACGGTTAAATGTATTTGGTGATGCCATGCTTTTAATAAAACAAATACAAGGAACTTGGGCTTGTAAAAATCATATCTTGCTAGGCCATTTGCGCAAAGTCAAGGAACTTTTAGGGAAATTTCAAGTAGTACAATTACATCATGTCCCTCGAGCAGAAAATCAAGAAGCAGACGCTCTAGCTACAGAGAAGTTGCAAGATGTTTTAGTGGTGGGTGCTATCAAGTTGAAGCTGCCTCTCTTCCAAGGTAGCGATGCTATGCTTGACATCATGAGTTTCTTGGACACAGGAGAGTGTCCTAAGGATCTTACTAAGGGACAAAAGCAGTGGCTTGTGCGCAAGGCAACAAAATACCGCCTTATCAATGACGACCTCTACTGCAAGGGTAAGGATCAAATTCTTAGGCGTGTACCTCTCTCTAAAGAGATCACTGAAATCATTTCAAGTTGCCATGATCGTGTTTGCGGAGGACACTTTGCACTTGACATCACTAGTAGAAAGATTCTACAAGCCGGGTTTGTATGGCCTAGTCTACATAGGGATGTGCATCATTGGTGTAAAACATGCAAGGAATGTCAAAAGGCAGGGGATAGGAGGCTCACATATGAGCCACAGACTCCTATAATCTCATATGGACCATTTGAGAAATGGGGAATTGATGCTATTGGGCCTTTGCCAAGGAGCCAATCAGGTAAATTTTATATCATCATGGGTGTGGACTACATGACCAGGTGGGCTGAAGCAGTTGCCACCACCCGGATTACAGCTAAGGAAGTGGCTAAGTTCGTATTTGAAAACATTTGTTGCCGTTTTGGCACTCCTCTTGAAATAATTTCTGACAGGGGACCAGGTTTTAGAGGAGACCTTGTAGGAGAGCTAATGGAGAAGTTAGGTATCTCACGACGACACTCAACTCCCTACTACCCACAATGCAATGGTTTGGTGGAAAAGGTAAATGGTATGATTTGCAAGATCATCACTAAACATGTAAACAATCACAAAAGTGATTGGGACAAGCATCTTATGGCTGCACTTTGGGCTTATCGCACTTCATTTCGCACATCCCTTCGGTTCACACCATATCACTTGGTGTTTGGTAAGGAAGCCATTTTACCCATTGAAGTACAATTGGCTAGTCTCAGGGTGCTAGCTGGGCAGGTGGAACCTCCTAATGCTCATCTCCACAACCACATTCTTGATCTAGAGAGGCTTCAACTAGACAGAGAAGATGCTATAAACTATTATGCAGCACAGGCAGAGCAACGTCGACTTACCTTCAACAAGGGACTTAGGGCAAAAGGTCTCAAGAAAGGTATGTTGGTCCTACGATATGATAACAGGTTTGACACTAGGAAGGATAAAAAGTTTTCACCCAGATGGGAAGGGCCATTTGTCATTAGAAAGCGCTACGCCAATGGCAGTTACCAATTGATGGATGCGGATGGTAGGCTCCACAAAACACGTGTCAATGGATGGAGGTTGAAGCAATACTTTTTGAGATTTGATCAAACACTTATGATGGAAATCCCCGAGGAGGGAGACTCCTCCACCTCAATTGAAGAAGAATCAGGTACAACGCTATAGGCATGAATACCTCTAGCCTTAGGGGGAGGGCTAATGAGGAAAGCTTTTCCATGCATGGGAACCCCCCCATATATTTTTGCCCTTTTATCAAAATATTTCCCATTATATAAGTTACTTTTGATTTTTTCTTCCTTTTTCACAAAAGTTTTAGCCTTTATTAAATAAATAATACTTATGCTAATCAATCACGATGTAGCATAATAAGTAAGCTTTCTTTGTTGATCTCTCTTTTGACCTTAAAAATATTAAATATATATATTCTAGTATTTTCTAATATATTTTTTTTCATGTATGTATATTATTCCACTCTACCAAATATTTTATTCACTAGTTTTCATTTTCAAACCTCAACCCCACTTTCAAATTTCAATAATACCTCCATCTAGATGATTGCCAATCTTTTCAACACTCTAGGTCATGTTTTCATACACATGAAGGAGCTTACACTTGAAGGCAAGAGAGAAGTCCACTCAAAGGGGACCACCAAAAGACTTTTGCAGCCACAAATAATACATTATTTGGCTGAATTTTTTAAGTAAAGAAGAACCCCGAATCTGAAGGAGCGTTCAACATGAAAGATGTAGCTCGTGATCTCAACTTTTAGCTCAATTTTTTTCAGAATTTTTGGAGTTATGAACACGGAGATATGATTTTTGTAGTGGACCCCAGTTTTCTCGTGTAATGGTGACACAGGCCATCCCCACTTTTCTTCCTTCTAGAATGGCTATGGTTCCACAAGTCTTCAAGCATGATTACAAGAGACAAGGCTCTTTTAATGAGGTCTTGGCTAGTCTAGAGTAATTCTATCACCATTTTTGGAGGATCCATCCTCATCAACAAATATCCACCTTTGACAACCTCTCTTATAATTTTCTTACCTCTCTCTTCTCTCCCTAATAAGCTCATGTCTATCCAAAGCTAGACTATTGTAAATATTTCCTATCCTCTACATCCTACCCACATTCTCTCTTTTTCTCTCTCTATTGACTCTGGTATTTTAAATAATGAGGAGACAAGATGGGAGCCACAGTCACATGCACCCCATTTTCCTAGTCACCAAAGTGGGACACTCACCTCAAATAGAAATATTGCTAAATCCTCCCCTCCTTCCCTATATAAGGAGGCCATGAGAGCTCACTTGGTGGGAGAGAACACACACACACACACACCTATCCATACACACTCTTGTGCTACATGCTTGTAGCATGAACCCTAATCACATAATCACAACACCATTATCATCACCATCACCATGCACAAAAGATGAGCACCACACCTCCACACCACTTGTAATTAAGGGTTGAAGACACAATTTCAAGAAGAAGAAGGGTGGACACACTCATGATATTCCTCGCCATCAACTCCCATCTCTCCATTATGCCTCCTACGATCTTGTTCCCTTCTCATTTTCCTGCCATACGCTACCTATTGTATTCATCTTTTGCAAGCAATCAACACACTCCATCTTGGTGCCATACTTTGTGTCGCTTTAGATACATCTCATTGTGAGTATGGTATATGCTTGTTCCTTGCCATTTTTTTTCTGCTTATGTTAAGGTGTGCGGATTCGCCACCACACACACACACTCTCTCTCCCTCTCATATTCCTATCATCTTGCTACCTCCATCTTAAGGTGTGCGGATTCGCCACCTTTTGTATGAGAAGTGAGCATACTTGCATGTATCCCTGACCTCGTTATCTTCCTTACTACATGCACGCGTAGCAAGCCCATTCTCACTCACTCACCACTCCTCT
The DNA here is from genome assembly GCF_014529385.1 of Adiantum capillus-veneris. Taxonomy (NCBI): domain Eukaryota; kingdom Viridiplantae; phylum Streptophyta; class Polypodiopsida; order Polypodiales; family Pteridaceae; genus Adiantum; species Adiantum capillus-veneris. The sequence goes on along the minus strand of NC_140958.1, from coordinate 35,001,543 downwards.
CACCTTATTCTCCGACCACCCCATTCCACATTTGGGCGTGGATCTTGAAATTGTTTTCCATGCATGCTTCATTGTGTATATGTATGCGTCCTAGCCGCATATCTTGCTTGGTGGTGCCCCTATTGTGTATTCCCCATGATGAGGCCATTGTGCATAGTCTTGGTGTAGAGGCCACCGGGTCTATTTTTTCACTTCCGCCTCTCACCGGAACGGCTCAAAACCCCAGTCTACAATGTCAAAGTGCTCAAATCTGACCTCGTATGAGCAGTTTACGGCCAAAACAGGCTCCAAAAACCCAAAGAACACACCTGCGGCTGTTCCTCCTCTCTTCTCCACGTTTTTTCTGGTCTTCTCTCTGTTTTTTCAGTTCCCACACTTAGATTTATTAGTTGGGCACCCTTGGCCTTTTAGATGACCTCAAACGGACCCCGAACAGGCCAAAAACTGACCTTGCAGTGCATAGTTGTCACCTTTTTGCATCATTCGCACACCTGGCACTCAGCTTTTTTCCAATAATGCATCTCGCCACCTCGTGAAGTGGCCCCAAAAAGTGGTCCTAATGATGACCTTTGTGCATAACTCTCACCAGAAAACACCCACGCTGTGTCCGTCCTCATCCGCATGCAAATATTGACCTCGTTCGCCCTCCTAACGCCACTAGATGCCTTCTGACGCACCTACTGACCTCACGTCGTCGGCCCGCGGATAGCTTCCTCGAGAAGTTTTACACGATATAAACTCCTCATTATTGTAGAAAAACACAGTGGTACTGGTAATAGTGAAAATCGATGCACTATGTACACCCTGTCCTATCTGTACACATGTGGGTCCCACATGACCACCTGGCCAAGGAAAATGGGCAATCCTTTATTTGATGCACCATGCATGTATATGTACATATGCGCAATCCCTTGCTCCAAAAAACTCCTGACATAATTTGCCCATCCCCTAGCCTGCTAGAGCATTCATGCTCAACAGAAACAAAAAGAGATGCTCATTCCACCTGGATCCCACACAAAAACACTTTGCATTCCCTGCCTCAAAAACATAATGAAGCTTCCACCTGGTTCCCAAGGAAAACGTGTAGAGATGCCATATATCAACCTTGCATCAAGGAAACAATCAATTATTTTGGCATAGACCTGCATGTGCAAATATATCTCCTTCTCCATAGCTGAGAGGTCTCCACCGATCATTTGTGTCATCAATTCTTGCTTCTTTGAAAACTCAACCTTGGATTGCATCAGCCCTTCACTTTCATCTTCATTTTCATTCGCAAATGCGAATAAACCACACTCCTAGATTTCTTTATCCATCAAAAGAAATGCAACATCAGCATCCTCATCACTGCTGGTAGTGCTATCACTGTCCTCATCTGTCACCGTGGAAGAGTCTTCATCACTAGAATCATCCTCATCTTCATAAAGCTCCTCTAATCATTTCCTTGTGTCCATATTATAAAGCTTCTTGGTACCTGTCTTTCCATAGAGGCTAATTGTACCATGTCGCCAATCTTGAACAGCTCCCACTGCACGTAACCACGGTCTGCCCAGTATAATAGGATATGCTCCCAACCCTGCTGGCATCACATGAAAATCAACCACTGCCTTTGCATCATATGCTTCCACTTCCAAGCTCTTTACAACACCCAAACATTTTACCTTGTGATGGTTTGTCAATCTAATCCGGAAACCTGACACCCCAGCCACTGTGAGACCCATCTTCTCAACGCATGAGTGTGTTATGACGCATATTTGGGCTCCGCCATCCACATAACCTTGTCCCAAATTTTTCCTTTTATGCCACACATCTACTATTGGACAAATGTCTGGTAGCTCATCCATTGCCAACACCTTTACTGAACCTCTCTCTGGCTCTTTCTTCATTGGGTTAACCATCCTCTTCCACTATCGCTTTAGCTTACGCACCATCTCTATAAGCTGCCCAAAAGTAACATCTGCCTTCCTGCTCGTCAGATCCTCCTTCAAGTCATAGCTTAATTGCCCATCCCCTAGTGGAAAATCTGAAACATGAAACTTTCGACGAGCTCTCCTTTTCCTCTTGGCCTTGACATCCTCGCCTTCATGGCTCTTTCCTTTCTTCTTACTAGGACCTGGGGCACTTCTTCCTTCCTTATCCTCTGTGGTCCTCTTCCCAATAGTCATCACTAATGTATCCTCTAGCTTTGATGCCTTCTCCAAAGTGACTACACTTAGCACTTTTGTCTTTCCTTTTTCCTCCTGGGTCAGTCCACTGGTTCCTTCGTCTCCCTTAATTTTGATGCCATAATCATTTGACCTAGTTAGCACCTGTCTTGGCAATGGATACATGTCTCCCCCCATCCTTGGTGGCTTATCACATTGCGGGCTGATGTGACCCAACTCTCCACAATTATAACATGTGGGCGTCTGCCTCCAAAACCTACCATTGCTTTGTCCAACACCATTCCTAGGCCTTTCTTCACCTCCTTGCTGATTTGCAAACCTCCCTCGACCTCGATTATTTCCCACTTGACCTAGCATGTTTAGGCTGAGATTCTTCATCAAATCTACCATTTGCCTCATGTCTTGCCTTAGCCCATCATCTTGCACTGCTGTAGTGACCACTGCTGGCATAACCTGAGTAGTAACAGGAACTACTGGTTCATGATGAACCCCTGACATGCGCCCTTGTAAAGACTCTATAGGCTGAAATTCAGACCTCATTGGCAAAGACTCCACCCCTAACTGGCTCATTTTCCTCAGCTTCCACTCTTTGTTCCTTGCTACCTCTAGTGCATCCTCATATGTCCTAGGCTTCTTTAGCTCCACTCTCCAACGTATATTCTCCCAAAGACCAGCCAAGAACCTGTCCTTCTTCATCATGTCAGGCGGGGGTACCTGTGGTGCTAAAGCCTTGCACATTCGCTCCCATGCCAATGAAAACTTACGTATGTACGCATCTACTGGCTCACCTTTCTTTTGCACCAAAGCCTGTACTTCTTGCCACACCTTGTCAGGATCTTCTATCTTCACAAACTCCACTTCCAACCCATCTCGTAGATTGTGTCAACTCAACCTTACAGGAGGATCAGCCACACGCAACTCCTCTTCAAATGCTTTAGATCAAACTCGTGCATCACTCTTCAAACAAATTTGGAGAAGGCGTAACATCTGCGCAGGGTCATGAAACTGGTTGCTAATGCAGGCAACCTCCATCTTTTCCAAAAATTCTTCCACATCTTCATCACTTCTTCCATGAAACTCGGGATAAGAGAAAGCCATGGCTACCCAAATTATGATGCTTTGAGAACCCCTTCGAACACACGTGCAAGAACCCAAAACTTTTCACTACCCAATCCCTAGAAACTTCAATAAAGCTCAGCTTTAGATAAGGACAAACACATGCACATCAAATGAGTTTTCATAGTTAATCATCGGAATGACAACAGACAAAGGACATTCCAGGATCTCTCTCAATCTTCTTGGCCCAAACATAAAGACTATGCGCTGCTGGAAAAAAATCTTCCTGGACACATGAACATTTATCTGGATTCTTTGAGTTAAATGAAAAGGAGTGAATTGAGGGCCATTTTGATCATCCATTAAAGCCAACCATGAAGCTCCCAAGAAGGCACACCTGACTTAACCTCTGATTTTGCCAAAATTTCAGCAGCATAACAGCATAAATGGCTCAAAATACCAAAAAACCAGCCATCATAACTTGGGAAAATTTCGACAAAGTTTCCCCAGAAGTAGAGCAGTAGGAACCCAAAATATAGACTGTCTATGTATGCATAAACTGTCAACAATAGAACCCGAGCATCAAGTAGGACTCACTAGTACATAGCCTATGGCGAGGTCACAAAAAGGGTGCTCCAGCTACCTGTATCACCGAAAGGATCTCTACATTTGAGAATCCCCCAGCTCAATAAAAACCTCACGCTATCGACCCTCACACGAAGGCTAATGCAAATCGCATATAGTCAAGTCTCAGAAATGACTATCTTCCAGACCAAGTCTCAAAAATGGCTGGGACTACCAAATAAAACCATATATGGCTCCACAAAGGCGTACAATGGCAGTTTCCACAAGTAACGTACAATCTAGCAGACAATGCGCTCAAACAGGCGCCAAGTGATGCATACCCACAACAACTGCAAGTGACACCAAAGCTAGTATATCATTGTACTCCAGCTACCTGTACCTGTGTGAATCACCTGTATCTGTACCTGTCCTTGTCCCTGTAACGTGTAACCTGTAACCTGTAGTTTGCAACCTGCAACCTGTAATCCCGAATCTCGAAGCTTGAAGCTCGAAGCAGAAGGTACTCGAAGAAGATCCTCCGTGGGCGCGCCAAAAGAATGTGAGCGGGATGAAAACACACACAGCGCCTCTATAACAACCCGACACACACTCTTGGTAAGATACACACACACACTATGGGGCACCACTCGGCTTAGACAACACACCTGGCCGAGACAGGGAACACACCTCTGGAGTGAGAGGAGAGAGACTATCCACTTGTCCACTCCACACAGACACACACACACACACACACCCAAAAAAATCAGCTCAAAAGAGGAGAATTTCTGATGTTTAGATACAATTGAGCTTGGGCCAACACCAATGGGGCAAATAGCTCACACAATATGGGTAAAATAAGCCAGATACAATCACAAACTAGAGCAGAAACTTCGCTCATAGGAGAAACTTACCCAGAAAAATAGCAGGAAAAGAGTGAGTAATTTGGAAAAATGGACAGCGCCATTGCGTCCGGAACGGCCCAAAACCCCAGTCTACAATGTCAAAGTGCTCAAATCCGACCTCGGATGAGCAGTTTACGGCCAAAACAGGCTCCAAAAACCCAAAAAACACACCTGCGGCTGTTCCTCCTCTCTTCTCCACGTTTTTTCTGGTCTTCTCTCTGTTTTTTCAGTTCCCACACTTAGATTTATTAGTTGGGCACCCTTGGCCTTTTAGATGACCTCAAACGGACCCCGAACAGGTCAAAAACTGACCTCGCAGTGCATAGTTGTCACCTTTTTGCATCATTCGCACACCTGGCACTCAGCTTTTTTCCAATAATGCATCTCACCACCACGTGAAGTGGCCCCAAAAAGTGGTCCTAATGATGACCTTTCTGTATAACTCTCACCAGAAAAAACCCACACTGTGTCCGTCCTCATCCGCATGCAAATATTGACCTCGTTCGCCCTCCTGACACCACTAGATGCCTTCTGACGCACCTGCTGACCTCACGTCGTCGGCCCGCGGATAGCTTCCTCGAGAAGTTTTACATGCTATAAACTCCTCATTATTGTAGAAAAACACAGTGGTACTGGTAATAGTGAAAATCGATGCACTATGTACACCCTGTCCTATCTGTACACATGTGGGTCCCACATAACCACCTGGCCAAGGAAAATGGGCAATCCTTTATTTGATGCACCATGCATGTATATGTACATATGCGCAATCCCTTGCTTTAAAAAACTCCTGACAACGCATTGGCAAGCCATCTTGCGTGAGTGGAATCACGTTACTGTTCACACATATGAAAGTTGTATTGATTTATTTACATGAAGCTCCCAAGTTTCAACACATTCTCGATGTGTTTTATGTGTAAGTGTGTGTATGTGTGTGCGCCCATACGTGCACAGTGTGTGTTTTAACATGGTAGGTGTGTGTGTGTGAGAGAGAGAAATAGTTGTATATACATTGTGCCACATTGGGACTTTACAAACGTTTGGACAAAATATTTTTATATCTCATCCTCCTCTATCTCGTCGTCGTTAAGAGGCACGTATGTTTGATAACCTTGACTCTACATAAACCCAAACCAAATTAAATAATTATCAACGGCTCAAAACAATTGATGCAAAATTACTTGTTTAAACTTACCGCTTGTAGTGATCCAACCGCCGCGTCGAATTGCTCGTGAGAGAAGTGGTTGTTTTCGAACAACCATCACCAAATATCAAATTCTATATGTCGCTCCCGATACTTGACCATCTCTCTAGCTAGTCGAGAGAGAGTGATATTTTCCTGAGTTAGCAATAACAAAACCAAATCATTAACTACAATCTTTATAATCACCGATTGACCTTATAATTTAATCCATCTTACATATTTATCCTTCCAAGCTCCCTTGCCTCCTGAGCCATAGTGCGTGGGAGTTTGTCTTGCGCGAGCATCGCGTTGTTAACTATATGATGAGCCTATCGCATCTTGATCTCTCTTTTCTTGAATTGCCCACTCCCACTCCGCATCTGCCATGTTGCCACCACGGTAACTCCTATTTGGATCTTTGATCTGGTTGGCTGTTGCACGCCGCACACTGGACTGCTTGTTTTTTAAAAATGTCTTTATGTAGCCCTCCAACCACTGTTGTGAAAAATGTTGATCGGGGGCATTTGGAAATCTAGCTTAGAGAGCATCCTCAATGTACCATGCATGATCGGGCATTTGGTCTCTAAACTTTATAAACAATTCTTATACATTGATTGTATGAGAATTTGTAGATGGCGTCAAAATGCCTTGTCTTGTGCTGTTATGAAGTTCACCTCCCCGCAATATTTAACCCTGTAGTAGCACCCATGCGTGTCTGGCACGGGTTCGTTAATATCCTCATCCTCTGTGTAAGGGACCGCACGCTCTGAAAGTGGGGACTCCGTTCCCCCGCCACTACCAAAACAAGTGAAACCACAAGATCCGTCGCTGCTTCATCTCTCACGGCGCTCGCTACCTTGAGATGAGCGTCGACGCATGTTGCTAGAGGAAGTTTGTCGATGGTGTTCTAGTAAAGCAAGAGTGGAAAGGAGTGGTGGAGGACCCTGTGATGTGATGGGAGTGGGACCCTGCAATGGAAGGGGAGTAGGAAGATAAGAAGGGGCCGTAGTCTGAGGTGCCGTCAGTGCAAAGCTATGTATTTAAGGAGTCCCTCCTTGACTTCCCCATGGTCCCTCCCTGACTTCTACCTACACCCTCCAAGCTTGGGGATGGGCTTCTTTTTTGATGTATTAGAATGCCGTTTGTTCAACAAAGCATCCTCCCCTTGAAGGTTATCTTGGTGCTCGTTGCTCAGGTATCCCTTTGGAGCCCAATTTTCATCTCCTTAACCTCTTTCTCTCTCTCCCTCTTTCCCATATTTCTCTCTCTCCCTATCTCTCTCTCTCTTTCCCTCTTTCCCTATCTCCCTCTATTACTCTCCTTCCATCTTCTATTTACTCTCTCTCTCTCTCTCTCTCTCTCTCTCTCTCTCTCTCTATTCCTCTCTTTCCCTCTCTCTATTTACTCTCTCTCTCTCCCTCTCCCTCCCTCTTTCCCTATCTCTCCCTCTCTATCTCTCTCTCTTTCTCTCTCTCTCTCTCTCTCTCTATTCTCTCTCTTTCCCTATTTCTATCCCTCTCTATCTACTCTCTCTCTTTCCCTCTTTCCCTATCCCTCTCTATTCCTCTCTTTCCCTATTTCTATTTACTCTCTCTCTCTCTCTCTCTCTCTCTCTCTCTCTCTCTCTCTCCCTATTACTCTCTCTCTCTCTCCCTCTTTATCTATCCCAGATTCTCTCTATTTCTATCCCTCTCTATCTCTCCCTCTTTCTCTCATTCTCTCTTTATCTATCTCTCTCTTGCCATTTACCTCCCTCTCTTTAATTATCTCTCTCTTTATCTATCTATTTCCCTTCTCCTCTCTCTCTATTTAGCCCTCTCCATTTATCTCCCTCTCTTTAAATTTCTCTCTCTTTCTCCCTCTTCCTCTCTCTCTCTCTCTCTCTCTCTCTCCCTCCCTCCCTATCTGTCTTTCTACTCTCTACTCTCTCTTTTTCCCTATTTCTCTCTCTCTCTTTCTTCATTTCTCTCCCTCTTTCTACTCTCTCTCTCTCTCTCTCTCTCTCTCTCCTCCTCTCCCCTACTCTCTCTCCCTATCTCTCTCTCTATCAATCCCTCTCTCTCTCTCCCTCTTTCTCTGTCCCTCTCTCTTTCTTCATTTCCTTCTCTCTCCCTCACTCTCTCTCTCTTTATCTCTCTCTCTCTCTCTCTCTCTCTCTCTCTCTCTCTCTCTCTCTCTCCCTCCCTTTCCCCCTCTTTCACTATCTCTCTTTCTACTCTATATCTCTGTCTCTTTCTTAGTTTCTCTCCCTCTTTCTACTCTCTCTCTCTCTCTCTCTCTCTCTCTCTCTCCATCTCTTTATCTATCCCTCATTCTCTCTATTCCTATCCCTCTCTATCTCTCCCTCTTTCTCTTATTCTCTCTTTATCTATCTCTCTCTCTCCATTTATCTCCCTCTCTTTAATTATCTCTCTATATATCTATCTTTCTCTCCCTCTGTATCTATTTCCCTTCTCCCCTCTCTTTAAATTTTTCTCTCTTTTTCTATCTCTCTCTCTCTCTCTCTATCTATTTCTCTCTCTCTTCTTTTTTTATCTCTCCCTCTCTCCATTTCTATCTAACACTCTATTCAAACAAGCCGAGCAAAGAAATCATTTCCAAACAAGCATAGCAAAGAAACCAGTTCCAAACAAGCCTAGCACATGCAATCATTTCCAAATGAACAAGGTATGTTATGAATTCTCTATTGTTTTTATTTTATTATGATTTATACATGTGTGTGTGTGTGTGTGTGTGTCTGTGTAATAGCAAACAATAGGGGAAGACGGGGGAGGTGCTTTGTTTTGTGTTTACCTCTTTCCTGGTAGCGTGGTTGACCTTTGGCTAGGTTGAACTTTCAAAGACGATGGCAGAAAACCCCCTTTGATGAAACCTCCTTCGATGTTGTGCTTCCAAAGACGATGGCGGAAACCCCCTTTGACGAAACTTGGGAAGCTTGGAGAAGGAGAGAGAGGGAAGTTAGAGGAGGGGAATCTTGGAAGCGATGGCGGAGAGCAAGAACACAGAGTATGTAGCAAAAAACACGTCATACTATGCCTTCCTACCTATTTTAGGCGTTAGGCATTAACGCGGTTATTACCGTGGATATTACCATGTACATTATCGCGTCTATTACCACAGCCGGTCAATTCAAACAGATACATGCAAAACCGAGGTTGCAGAGGGGGGGGGGGGGGGGTCAACTCACCCCCTATACCCTTAGCTATCCATTATTTCATTTTTTTGCCTTTTGAGTTTTTTGATTGAGATTTTTAATTTTTTATGGATACTTTATATTGTAGTACTTTTAAATGTTTATTAATTGCATTTTTAAGTTCTCGTTTAGTTAAAAATAAAATTAGCACTCATGTCATTTATTCCTTTTGAAAGTTCTTTATGTAATTTTTTTAATGGAATTTAGGGCTTTTCTAATTATTTATTTTTTAGTACACATGACTAAATAAACAACATTGCGCGAGTGTAGGACATCGACTCGGATGATCATGGTCCCCCTAGAGGCCCTGACCGCGATCGCTGGCTCAAGAAAAAACTCCCTTTTCCTTGTGCCAAGTGCAAAAGGACAATCCCTTACTTGAGGCGCATTGCCTTGGAGCACGTAGAGAACGAAGGGCTTCGACATCCTCGAAAAAGCGCTCAGAGAGATGAGAGCGTGACTCACCCATCGCTTGAGGAGGTGCCCCATTGGTCTGTGTTCGGTGGTGGTGCACTGACGCGCAGGGCCAAACAGAAAAGGTAAGAGCGACTGGGCGATTTGGGTGCACCGCATGGTGATCTTCCACTACTTCGGTAGCTCCTATGGCATCTCCGGCGCATTTTGAGGCAAAGGATGAGCACATGATCAACATGTGTGATGATTAACTAGCTCATGAGCATGACGTGTACGAGGAGGATTGTCAACCCTGCACTAAACGGACTGCCAAAACGGAGGATAGATTGATGACGAGTGCCCAAACACCTCTTTACGACGGTGCACGGTGTCGAGAAATTTGCGGTCTTGCCAGGAAAGCACCGGGCTTATGGCTGTGAGAGTTTGTGAGAGAACTCAACAAAAACTATATGAAGGAGTTAAACCATAGATGCCATGAAGACTAGGGTTTGGAAAGAAGTGCAATCAAAGAAGACTCACTCTTTCTCTCTTGCATTCACACACACAAAGAAAGAACGCAAAAGAGAATGTCAAAACAATACGAAGATGAAAACATCAAGGCTATGGTCATATCGTATCATGGGTAATATGAAAGGGTTAATGGATGAGTTAATGGCATTTAATCTTGGCTGACCAAATAGGCTACGAATTATTCTTTGGAATTGTAGTTTTGTGCTTACCATAATATATATATTTTGTCTAGTGATTGGGATTAATTGTGTGTACAAATCCTCTTGGTTCATAGCAAGTTAACTACGCTTACATCAAAAGAAAAGTTATAGTCTATGAGAGGTAGTATGATGGGATCCGGTGATAGAAGTATTTCATTGAGCCTTTCAGGGCCGAAGAGAAACACTATACGTTGTTGAAAGTGTATTTTACGGCTAATCCATACGTTAATTCTAATAGATCGTACAGAGTGAAAGCGATAGAAATGATCATCATGTGGGTTATTCATCTAGGATAGTATGTAAGAAATGTAGATATGAGAGAAGTGAAGAGATGAGAAGTTTCCCTCCCAAGCCCTATTCTTGCCCGTAGGCAATAAGGATACTGCGGGGAGAGATATACCTGTAGCAAGAGAACCTAGAGAGGATGAATTACTAAGAATGAGAGAGATAGGTTTGGTTAAGGAGATGAGATTAGATACATATATATATATATATATATATATATGTTGGATTAGAGATGAAAATGAAAACAACAAGAAATCAAGAAAACATCAATGTAGAACACATCTTACTTGAAACCCTTCGGCACCATTATTGATGAGAGAGAGAAGAAGAGTGGATAATTCCACTTCACCAAGTGCAAGACCTTCTTTGATTAGAGTTGATCTTCCAAGGTTATCTTGTTGCAAGAATGGCTAGTCTCCCTCTAGGAGAAAGTGTAGGCTTGGGCTTGTGTTAATGGCTAAGTACAATTAGGCATTACTACTCACTCCCTCAAGAATTCCTCTCATCAATGGCTTGAATGCTTGAGTTCCTTCCAAGGAAGAAGAGGTCCCCTTTTATAGGTGAAGGGAACCCACAAGGGTTTACACAAGAAGAGAGGAGCCAGTGTGAACAGGAATTGGAAAAGTTGGAAATGAGATGTCCCTGCATGATATGGGCAGACTGGGGTCCAGTATTTTGATCATATCTCCTCACCCGTAGCTCCAAATAAAAAAGTAAAAATATGGACAGAAACTTCAGCTCATTAGCTACGATTTTTATTTTAAAATCATTTTCCAATTCAGATTGGAACCTTGTGTAAAAAATTCATCAAAATAGGGTTCATTTCTGGGAGCAAAAGTCTTCATGTGGTCCCCTTAGCCTAGACTTTCATTTGATTCCAAAGGACACCTCATGCCATATGAAAGCATGACATTGCTCCTTGAAAAAGTTTTGTAATCATGCTTGCAATAATGCATTAAAATAAGTGTATCTTTGAAATCATGCCACCTAGTGTCCCACTAGGATTTGATTCCCTCCTAGTAGCTATTTAAAAAGAAATATAAGAAAAATATGAAAAATACATAGAATATATATAGATTGGAAATTACTCTAGATATAGGATCTAGATAGGGTGTGAGATAATAATGAGATGGTAGAAAGAAAGAATCAATGCTTTTTGCCCCAAGTTAAAGAGGTGGAGCTATTGACACTTTTCCCATAGTATTTTTTGATGGTAAAGTAAGAATACATTACCCTTGAGATAAATAATAAGATTAGATAGAAAGCTTATTTTTATACTTACATATGCATATGTACATTATAGGAAATATAATTATGTATCTAAAAAGTTACAAGATAACTCTTGTAGCATGTGTTCCCACTATGTACATGTCACAGCACGACATCCACCCCCTCTAAACCTGCACATCCTCCGGTATGTGCCAAATTATTTCTTTGTAAGATCAGCCCTCTTGTACATCTTCCTTGCTTTCATCTTCACTGGATGATTCCAGAGCTTCATTTTCACTTTGATCTTCACCTGTGTTTTGCTCTTCTTCCTCATCAACATTTTCTGGATCATTGTCTCCTCTTCTCTTAAACATTTTGATCCTTTTTCCCGCAATGGGAATCTTTACTTTTGTGCCATCTAGTTCAGACAAGCTGTAAGTAGCATTTTCATGCACATGTTTTACAACATATGGTCCAAACCATCTTTTTGAAAACTTACGCATGACTGTGTGTTGGTTATCAAGGCTACTATCATACACTAAAACCCAGTCACCTTTGTCAATTCCTTTGCTCCTAAGCCGATGTCGCTTATCAAAGTAGTCCTTGTTTTTCAATCTTGCATTTTTGAGTCGTTCTTTTGCAGCCTCAATGTCTCCAGGTCTTCTCTCTAGTTGCCTCATGCGCAATGCAAGGAGATCTTCCCTACTAAGCCCCTCTTGCCAAGGTAGTACATTCCATGTGGGAATTGTATCCTCAATCGGCATCACTGGCTTTTGACCATGTATTAGCTCCGCAGGCATGTAGCCAGTTACTGAGCTATGTGTTGTACGATCAGCCCATAAAGCGTATGGTAACAGTTTTGGCTACTCACCAACTCTTCCTTCGCAAGCCTTGGCCAAAGGTTTGATGATAGGAGGGTGCCCTCTTTCACTCTTTCCATTGCCTTCAGGGTTGTAAGCTGTAGTAAGAGAAAGCTTGATTCCTAATCTAGAAAAGAACTCCCTTGCTTCTTCGGCATCCAGTTCACCTCTGTCTACAGTGATCTTTCCCACACAACCATAACGGCAAATCACCTCATCAAGAAGGAATTTGCACATAGCTTCTGTGGTTTTAGCTCTTAATGCTCTTCCTTCAACTTGATTAGTTGGGTCCTCTCGTGCAAGAACCAAGTACCTCATCTGCCAGAGTCCTAAAGGCATCGTGACTAGATCCACAACCCATTTATAGTGCATGGCTAGTGGGTATGTAGGGTGCAATCCATCACGATGTCGAACATTTGAATACATTTGACAAGTTACACATGACTCTACAAACTGAGATACATCTTTATACATACCCTTCCACCAGTATTTTTCTTTCAACTTGGAGAAGGTTGCCCACACACCCCTGTGTCCAGCCCATAGACTCTCATGAAACTCTTGCATGAGCTTTACTTGAGTCTCTTTTTTACATATAACCCGTTGTGGTGTAGCACCCTTTTGCTTAGGATGCTTCCACAAGTAACCATCCCTTAAAAAGTACCCATATGCTTTCCTGCGTATCCTCTTGAATTCTTGTTCAGACCAATCATCCTGTTTTGTTAGAGTACTCAAGTACCTTCCAATAGAAAGCCAATCACCTTCATAAAGATCTTTCAAGAACAATTCAAGTGAATTAGTCATGCAGACATTGTTACCTTTGACATGAGAGATAGAATAGAATTTTGTGCCTACATCATCTCCCTCATCAATCATTTGTGACTCATCTTCATACCTTGCCCTTGATAGCATATCTGCCACTGTATTGTCTTTACCTGTAATGTGCCGCAACATAGCAATGTCTGGTGTTGAGCAGCTTGTAATCATCCCAAGAAGTGGTAGACAATCTGTTTCTACAACCACACATGCACCAATTAGGTACTCTTTTCCACTTTTCAAGGCTGTAACCATACCCCATAACTCTCTCTCTATCTGTGGATAGTTTCTTTGGCGAGCACTTAGTACCTTTGCTCCAAATCTTACCACATACCTGTGTCCTTCTTTGTCATCTTGCCCTATTGCCCATCCAATCCCTGTAGGACTGGTATCTACTGTCACAATCACTAGCCTTTGACACTCATAGTCTACCTTTCTCAAAGTCGTTGCTGACTGGAGTAACTCCTTTAGCTTTTTCGTGGATTTTACATGTGCTTCTGTCCATTTAAACTTTTGATTCTTTCTAAGCAGCTGATAAAGAGGATCAGCTACATGTGCATAATGTGGAATCCAAATAATATAGAAGACACATGCTCCCAGAAACCTTCTAACCTCAGTGATGCTAGTGCATGTTTCTTTCATTCTTTGGATGGCATCTACCTTTGATGGACAAGGTTTCCTACCATATGGCCCACACATGTGCCCCACAATGAGCACTTCATTGACACCAAACATAGACTTTTTCCCTGACAATGTAAGATTCACTTCTTCCAACCTAGACAAAATTTTATCACAATCATTTATGTGATTTACCACAAACCTGCGACATCCTTTGAGATCCAAAGCTTCAACTTTGTCACTTTCTTCACATCCTTTGATAGGCAAATCATCAATGAAAGGCATTGTGATGTGAGGAATAAAGTCACGTAAGACCTTATTCATCCCATTCATCATATGTGCAACCGAGTTGGTTGCTCCCTGTGGTAAGGTACACATCCTTACCAAACCCAAAGGTGTCCTCATGGTTGTCAAGTCCCTGCTTTCGATTGCAAGTTGAAATTGATCATACCCTGAGTAGAGATCCCCCATTGAGTAGATTGCTCTCCCTGAAAACGCCTCTGCAAATTCATCCACAATTGGACCTGTACCTACATTTCTAATTTTCACCTTGTTCACTAGTTGCATATCTTGGATGAAGCGTAGAGAACCATTCTTCTTTGGAACTGTGAACCACCTGTTTGAGTATGGAGCACAAGAAGGCTCCAAGATTCCCATTTTGATTTTCTCATTCAGTAGCTCTACTAACTTTGGCAAATGAGCCTTTGGAACCGGAATAGGCAGCAGATTCCAAGGCACATGAGGTATTGTGAAAATTACCATAGGAGCTACAATATAAGGATCAACACATCCTATCTCATGTGGCTAAAATGCAAAAGCCTTACCATGCTTTGAAAGCATTTCTTTGAAGCACTTTGTCTCCTCCTGTGTTAGAAACTCCTCGCAACCAATCTGCACCTCTTGAAAAGACTCCTTTGTGAAGGTATGCCCGATCTTTTTAGGATTCCGCAAACTTGGTTGTAAAGAAGCCTGTTCAATCTTTTCCCTGTTGTTGGGTGGTAAGGGTGAAGCTACTGGTTTCACCTTCTTTGCTACACTCTTGTATTTAGTTTCAACATGGACTTCTGGGCCTACTGTTTGGCTTTCTTTAAAGGCTTCTATTACTTGATACATTTCCATAGAGCAAACTTCCACAACTTCATTTTCAAGATGCAAACTAGACCTCATTATAGCATCAAGCTCACCCATAGTATCTACAAAAGAAACTTGTTCACACAAACCCAAAACATTTTCAGTAGGCTCTAGCAACCCACTCTTTTTCATGCCTATTTGTACATTATGCACATATTGCTTCTCACATCTCTTCAAATCTTCAAGTTTTGTAAAACATACTGATCCATTCTTTGTCACCAAGGAGCTCGTTGAAAATGCTTCACCTATTTTTGGATCAGGCGAGACCCTTTTTCTTTCTGTAACACTGCAATCCCGCTTTACAATGGTACTTGGCCAAAACCCATCATTTCTCTATGATCATGAAACTCTTTGCTCACCTTTGGTAGAGGATGTTCTCTGAGGTTGTCACGATTTCTTTCATGGTTTACACAAACTGTGAGAAATTGGACAGCACGTTTACCATCTTTGCTATGTATCCTAGCATATGCTGAACCATCGTCCATTACCTTTGTTTCCATTCGAACTCCCACAATGTAGGGTTGTCCAAGGATGAGATGATATGAAGATGTATCCTGTACAAAGAAGTTTTGGTCAATCTTTACATCACCTATTGTTACCTTCACACCTGGACATTCTGCATACAGTTCACCGGATGAATTGTTTGCCACTTTTACTATCCAGCCATGATCTGTGTCCATCGGCCATTTGCACTTGTTGTAGAGACTCTTTGACATTATGTTTATTTCTGAACCATGGTTAATCAAGGCAACAAATGGCTCTTCAAGATCACCTACCTTGACCAAAGTTTCTGTAGTAGCCCTTGCCCAATGACTTCGTGAATAGTAACTCCTAGGAATATCTTCAACTTCTTCATCATCATTTGAGAAATACACTTGCTTCACTCTCCCACTAGATTGGTAGCATCCTACCACAGCTCCATCATTCTCCTTATTTTGTAGTTGCATCCCTTGTGTCTTTGAGGTTTCCCCTTCAACTTGTGGACGAGAAACTTCAGCAAGGGTTTGCCTCTTTCTCTTGATGATGTCAATGATCTCCTCATGGAATTCACGCTTTGCAATTCCAAGAACTTCTCCCAGAGTAAACTCACCTTGCTATTCAAGATCCTTTCCTCCAAGACTTTCTTTAAATCTGTAGCAACCTCAATATCAGATTGTAGTTTATAAGTTGGGCCTTTTGTCTTACCTTTCGTTGGCTCTTTCTTCTTTCTTGTTGTAGACTCCTCCATGAGTACTTCAGGTGGAGATGCTCCTTGTGTTGAGGGTGTTTGAGAAGGCATTGAGTCGCTTCTTCCCCCACTTCTAGAAGCTCTTTTTGATGGTCCTTCATCAGCATTCTCACGTCTGCGCTTCTCTTCTACAATTGCCTCATTTTGTTGGCATTTTGTAATGTAGGCATGCACTGACAATGAGTCCACTGGATCATTCCATCCTGTTTCTAGACGTATGCAATCACCTGCTTCATGTAGAATCTCTTTTGTAAGCTTTCCCTTTTTAGCTAATTGCATGACATTTGGCCAAATTTGACCATGATGGTCACTCACTTCTTCATCACAAAAATGTTCAATTTTTACTCCATAAGTAGTTGCCTCAACTGAAGAGGTGGCATGCTTGGTTGCCATATCTTCAACTAAGGTTTGCATTCCCCCCTTCCCAAAGCTAGTTCTCAAGGGTAGACCTGTCTCTCTTAAGTGGATTTTACCATCCTTAAAAAAGACAACATCTTTTGACAAAGCATCACTAAAATCATCACAATCCCTTCTTACATGGTTTGTACTATCACACCAAATACATCTATTAACAAACCCTTCTTTGGGCTGTTGTCTTTGCCTAGGAAGTGGCCCTGATGGTTGGCCTTTTTCTTCAAGCTTTGCAAACTTCACCTTCAAGTCACGCATTCCCTTCACAAGATCATCTAGCATGGACTCATCAAACTTAGGAGCGATAAAAGTAGGCTTTACCATTTTGTCAGAAGTTGAGGTGGAAGGACTTGTAGTGTTTACTACCATCTTGTCCCTTCTTCTTTGTCGTTTGGCAAGCAGTGAGACAGCACCTTCAACCTCATTCCAGTCGGTCTTTAGTCCTTGCTCAGCATCTTTATCTTCAAGAAGAAGCTCCAAATTTTCTTGAAACTCTTTACCTGCAGCTTGTAAGAAAAGATCTGTCTTCTCTGCATCTAGTGTGGCCCTTTCTGTCCTAGTGAGTTGTGCATAGCGCCGCTCAAATTCCCTAAGTAGCTCTGTTATTGATAGTCCTTGCTTTGGCTTGACTACCCATTCTAAGAATGTCCTTTTGGTCACTCTCTCAGAGTCCTCCATGAAATATTCCTCCTTTAAAGCTACTTTGAGTTCTTCCCAATTTCTCCCATGCCCATCTTTAATTGCCCTAACATGCTCCCTAATTTCTGGAGCAACAACTAGCTCAAAGCTTTGAATCATCTCACCTTCTGACACGCGATGCAGCTCCATCTCCTTCACATACTCGCGTAAGTACTTGGTTACATCTTTGCCATTGAACTGATCCATTCTGTTGACGACCGCTTCTATGGCCTTCGTTGCTGAAATCTCCCTTCTTTCAGTAGCATGTTGTTGTTGCATGAACATTGCAAATGCTTGAAATATTTGCATTGTTGCTGGGTCAAAATGCATACCCTGTTGCTCAACATGCTCACCCATGGTTACCCACAAACTCTCACCCTAGCAGATTCGCGTCAGGTTCACCAAAAATATGTCGAGAAATTTGTGGTCTTGGCAGGAAAGCACCGGGCTTATGGCTGTGAGAGTTTGTGAGAGAACTCAACAAAAACTATATGAAGGAGTTAAACCATGGATGCCATGAAGACTAGGGTTTGAAAAGAAGTGCAATCAAAGAAGACTCACTCTTTCTCTCTTGCATTTACACACACAAAGAGAGAACGCAAAAGAGAATGTCAAAACAATACGAAGATGAAAACATCAAGGCTATGGTCATATCGTATCATGGGCAATATGAAAGGGTTAATGGATCAGTTAATGGCATTTAATCTTGGCTGACCAAATAGGCTACGAATTGTTCTTTGGAATTGTAGTTTTGTGCTTACCATAATATATATATTTTGTCTAGTGATTGGGATTAATTGTGTGTACAAATCCTCTTGGTTCATAGCAAGATAACTATGCTTACATCAAAAGAAAAGTTATAGTCTATGAGAGGTAGTATCATGGGATCCGGTGATAGAAGTATTTCATTGAGCCTTTCAGGGCCGAAGAGAAACACTATACGTTGTTGAAAGTGTATTTTACGGCTAATCCATACGTTAATTCTAATAGATCGTACAGAGTGAAAGCGATAGAAATGATCATCATGTGGGTTATTCATCTAGGATAGTATGTAAGAAATGTAGATATGAGAGAAGTGAAGGGATGAGAAGTTTCCCTCCCAAGCCCTATTCTTGCCCGTAGGCAATAAGGATACTGCGGGGAGAGATGTACCTGTAGCAAGAGAACCTAGAGAGGATGAATTACTAAGAATGAGAGAGATAGGTTTGGTTAAGGAGATGAAATTAGATACATATATATATATATATATGTTGGATTAGAGATGAAAATGAAAACAACAAGAAATCAAGAAAACATCAATGTAGAATACATCTTACTTGAAACCCTTCGGCACCATAATTGATGAGAGAGAGAAGAAGAGTGGTAATTCCACTTCACCAAGTGCAAGACCTTCTTTGATTAGAGTTGATCTTCCAAGGTTAGCTTGTTGCAAGAATGGCTAGTCTCCCTCTAGGAGAAAGTGTAGGCTTGGGCTTGTGTTAATGGCTAAGTACAATTAGGCATTACTACTCACTCCCTCAAGAATTCCTCTCATCAATGGCTTGAATGCTTGAGTTCCTTCCAAGGAAGAAGAGGTCCCCTTTTATAGGTGAAGGGAACCCACAAGGGTTTACACAAGAAGAGAGGAGCCAGTGTGAACAGGAATTGGAAAAGTTGGAAATGAGCTGTCCCTGCATGATGTGGGCAGACTGGGGTCCAGTATTTTGATCATATCTCCTCAACCATAGCTCCAAATAAAAAAGTAAAAATTTGGGCAGAAACGTCAGCTCATTAGCTACGATTTTCATTTTAAAATCATTTTCTAATTCGAATTGGAACCTTGTGTAAAAAATTCATCAAAATAGGGTCCATTTCTGGCAGCAAAAGTCTTCATGTGGTCCCCTTAGCCTAGACTTTCATTTGATTCCAAAGGACACCTCATGCCATATGAAAGCATGACATTGCTCCTTGACAAAGTTTTGTAATCATGCTTGCAATAATGCATTAAAATAAGTGTATCTTTGAAATCATGCCACCTAGTGTCCCACTAGGATTTGATTCCCTCCTAGTAGCTATTTAAAAAGAAATATAAGAAAAATATGAAAAATACATAGAATATATATAGATTGGAAATTACTCTAGATATAGGATCTAGATAGGGTGTGAGATAATAATGAGATTGTAGAAAGAAAGAATCAATGCTTTTTGCCCCAAGTTAAAGAGGTGGAGCTATTGACACTTTTCCCATAGTATTTTTTGATGGTAAAGTAAGAATACATTACCCTTGAGATAAATAATAAGATTAGATAGAAAGCTTATTTTTATACTTACATATGCATATGTACATTATAGGAAATATAATTATGTATCTAAAAAGTTACAAGATAACTCTTGTAGCATGTGTTCCCACTATGTACATGTCACAGCACGACAACGGTACTCGGTGCTTTGAGCATCGTTGTGGATGTCCTCAACTTGCAAGAGAAATTCGTTTGGAGTAATGCAAGTGTTGATGCACTACTTTTGTAAGTATGGAATGTGGATTTTATATACTCTCCACTCGCTTTATGGTGCCGTCTTTGTGCAATTATACTCATACGCATGTTTGTTGTAGTTTGATGGGCAAAATGTTTCCAAAAGATCACCTCATGCCTTCAGATTGTTGACGAGCTAGATCGTATGTCACTGCACTTGGAATGGAGTATGAGCACATCCATGCGTGCGTCAACGATTTCATGCTATACCGCAATGAGCATGCACATGCTACCTCATTTCCCGTGTGCGGGAGGCACATTTCAAGACAAGAGTGAGCGGGGTGCACCTACCCTGCAAGATATTGAGACATTTTCCATTAATTCCTCGCATCCAACACATGTTTAAAAACAGGTGTACCATGGAGCTTCTCACGTGGCACACGAACCATCACTCAGATGATGGAATGATGCGGGTCCTTGCCGATTCACCTGCATGGGGGCACATTGAAACTCAATGGCCAGAGTTTGGGTTGGAGCCTCAACACTTGAGGCTTGGGTTAGCAAGTGATGGTGTCAACTCCTTCCGCACTAATTCTACTTCATGGAGCACTTGGCCTGTGGTGATCGTCAACTACAATATTCCACCATGGGAGACAACCAGGAAAGGTAATATACTTCTTTCCTTGCTAGTGCCACGAAAGTACAAAGTGTCAAATATTGACCTCTACCTCGAGTCCCTCATCAAGGAGTTGGAGGAGTTATGGAGCGGCATTCCTGTTTTCGATGTCTCACTTGCAAAGGGAGGGAGAGAGGCCATTGTGCGGGGAATCCTTATATGGACTATGCACAACTATCCTGGGCTTGGAGAGATTTATGGTAACCCTCTTTCCTCTATCTCTATCTCACTCTTTTGCTCTCTCCCTTTAATTCACTTTAGTTTACTCATCTCTCTAACCATATGATATGTATGCAGGGTTGTCCACATCGCGGCACAATGCATGTCCTACTTGCCGGCCATCGTTGGTGACGGAGAGGCCCGATTCATTGCGCAAGGTAATCTATCCAAACAACCATCGTTTCTTACCCAAGGGCATAACAAGCACAACGCTCAAACAAATGGGAAGACCCCTCTAAAGCTCATGATGGTAGATTGGGCAGCCATTTGGGAAGAAAACCACAATAAAAATCCGGCTCCATGTCCTCCACCAAAAGTTATGTCAAGGTATTCCATATTGGAAGGACTTAAAAATACAACACCTCTTGGATCCCATGCACATATTCAAGAATGTAGCCCAAACACTATGGCACCACATTATTGGCAAGAGGATTCTTTGGGTGCGATTGAGGATTTCAGGCTTAATTTCAAACGTCTCCCACCTTTGCTACTCCATGGCATGCCCCAAATGGAAATATTGTGCTTCCTAAAGCACCATGGATACTAGCCAAAGAAGAATTATACAAGGTGAAGGGTACCATTTCCTCTATTTGCACACCAACAAGATACATGAGGTCACTAAAGGGAGGTTTCACAAAAGTGAAGAAGGATGGAAGCGTTCAATTGTATGGGTTGAAGTCCCATGATTGGCACAAGATGCTTCAGGTAATCTTCATACTCCCTATTCTATTTATAGTTTGTGTGTGACTATCACTCACTTTCCCTTCCCCTGATTTACATTGTAGTTCATTCTGCTAGTGAGTATGTGTATATGTGGGGACAAGAAAGTCAGGGATGCTATTTTCAAACTAAGAGAGCTAGTAAGGTACACCACAAGACTCCACTCAACTACACCTTTTATGTACACAATAATTTCAACTAGCACTTAGTGTATCCTTGTGTGTTTTCTTGCAAATTTGTGAGCTCCAAGGAAATCAATATAGATGCTATACCTGTTTCTCAAACACTTGCAACAGAAACTGTGTATTCCATTGAAGATGCATTACCTTGATCGGACCTTCTTAGTAAAATTCACCTCTTGGTTCACGTGGTGGAGGAAATCGCTATATGTGGAGTAGAACGCACATGATTGACGTTCTTCTTAGCGAGGGTTTTAAAGACTCTCAAAGATTTTGTGCCGCTACAGTCTCAACCAAAGGCATGTATGGCCGAAGGGTGGATTGTTCAAGAGGAGTTTGTTTACATATTAGAGTATTTGGCACAAGTTGATCATTCACTGCCTCGCATGTGGTTAGACGAGGACGATGCAAGGATGACTTCACACTTGCCAAGTGGAAAGGGGAAACTACTTAACATGGATATGAATTTATCCCGAGTGGTCAATAACTTTTGTATTCTCAATGCAAATATTATGACCAAGTGGGTGGACTTGTGGACAGTGGCAAAGGCAAGGCATTTGCAAGTGAGGGAAGCAAGGAAACAACCACATGGAGGAAGGAGGGCACCCCTAGTGCCTAGACACCTTGCATGTTTCCCAGATCTCATTAGTGTCGAGTGGATTCATGAGAGAATGATTGAAGCAAAAGCGCGTGGATAAGAAATCGCCAACAAAGAATGGGAGTATGCACGAGGCTGCATACCAAAGGTAGAGTACTCATATAACTAAACCATATTCTAAATTTTTTCTTGAAATTATCTTTCATATGTATCTGATAAATTAATATATTTTTTTATTTTGTAGTGCCTTTCCTTCAACTCTATGTGGTCAAAGGGTCGTCACTTTTGTACGGGCCACATTGACGAGCGTAGAACCACCATGGATTGTGCCATCATGGGCAACTTTGACACATACAGTGATGAAGCTAGGTACTGTGGAACTATTGAAAGGATACTAAAGGTTAATTCTAGAACCTTTCATACCTTCATCTTCGAGTGCAAGTGTTTTGCAAATGTTTCTAGACGACATGAGAATGGCCTCTACATGGTAGACTCTAGTGTGAATCACGCTGGGAGGTATGACAATTTAGTTTTACTACGCAATTGTGAGCAAGTGAGTGACATGTACCTTTTTTATTCTTATTTTCTTGTAGCATTATTTTTACCAATGTTACTCAATTTGAGCTTCTATTTTATAGGTCACCTATATCCCAGCAATCCACCAACCAAAACTTTGGTTCGTAATTCCCGTAACACCTCAAGGGAGAACCATTTTTTCCACTAATGAAGTGGACACTATCTTCGACCCTCTTCCACCTCCAACTTTTGACGAGGTGGAAACAAAGGAGAGGGAGGTTGATGAATCAAGCCTGGCGGCAACAAGTCTTACCGAGGATGATTGTCATGATGATGAAGATGATGAGATGGAGGATGAAAAAGTCAAAGATGATGAAGGCAATGCATCCACAAACAACAATTCCATTTCTCTCTTTATTGATTTAGGATCCATGGGCTTAGAATTGGATGATGCCTCATGTAGAGATCTTTGGAAGATGATTCATAAACATTTTGCAGTTATGAAGTTTTTTGGTCGTGTAATCCATTCATCTCTCTCTCCCCCCTCTTTAGATTTGGGAATATGGTCAATTATGTTAATTAACTGATAGTGATTATTTTAGTTGTAAACAAGTGTAATCTTATATCCCCCCTCCTTCTCCGCTCCTCTCTCTCTCTCTCTCTCTCTCTCTCTCTCTTTCTCTTCTTTTTTAAATTTGAGATATTAACCAATATTCTTTAATTTTTATTGAGAGGAGGGAAACACCAAAATTTGAAGGGGGGGATGTTTATTTTAAGCCAGAATTTGAAAGTTTAGGCGCTAAATTTGGTTGTCAGATATAACAGCGACAATAAATGTGGTAATAACAGCGGTACTAAACGTGGTAATAATAGCGAAAACTATCCTGGAAATATTTTAAACACACAACCCCCTCCCCCCCCCCCCACCCTCCTCTCTCTTGTTTCTCTACTTGAATTTGCACCTTCTCTCTACAAAACGCGGTAAAACAGCACGGTAAACACTTGGAGTTTTTCATAGTGATGGTCTATAAACTCTTGAATCGTTGAAATTGTCTTGGCCAAACAATGTTCATGTGGTGGTGATAGTAGCCCAAAACTATAGCAACCACACTAGGCTTCCAAGGTTCAAGAAGACACACTTGCTAAGAGATGTCTCAAAATTCCAAGTTGTAATATGCTAGGCTTTCCGTGGCAAGCATTTCAGGATACCCCACTTTGCCGGAATCTGCACTCTAAAGGAAGGTGTCAAAAAGCATGTAACTTCACGTAAAAATCTTCTTGATAGCTTACCGTCCTTGGAGTGTGCGGCTTGGTAGCTATAGACATTCACCATTTCCCAGCATTGCCTCTGAGAAAAACGGTGTCTTGAAAAACAAAATTGATCCTTCTGATGAAAGTGATCTTGAATTCCTTATGGCTTATGCCTTGTAAGACAACAATGAAGACGAGAGTGCGCAACCTTGTGAGCATGTACGCGGGCCGTGCATGTCCAAGCACAAGTAGCTGCATACCCTGTGATTGCACAACCAAGGATCATTAGCATCATGAATCAATACCTAGAATGAGCATTTTACACCATGAGAACTAGTGTTATGACATCATCTGAACCATCTCTTATAGGTCACTTAATTTATTAAGTAGCTTAATAATTTACTAGATCATGGGGGCTAGGGGAGCAACTGCTCGACCGAGTTTGAGGCAAGTACAAAAGAAGGCCCTTGGAGATAGAGTGAAGTAGAAGACATTTAGGGAGCACAGGCATTAGGTGCACACGCCTCCCATTGTTTTATCAAGCAGTTCAGCCCAACGTTTTCAGCATTAGGAAATCAACGTTTTCAGCCCACAGCCACCAACGTTTTAGTTTCCAACCTCAACCTCACAAGAACCTCCAACAAACATTGCAGATCCTGGCCGGTTGTCCCGTATACACCCAGATCAGCCTAACGTTTTTAGTTCAGCAGAGATTAGCCTAGCATTTACACATTCAGCACAGATCAGACGTTTTTGCATTTCAGCCCTTGCTCGCTCTACGGTTGCAAATCAGCTCTGCAGTACCGCCATAGTAGAAGATCCACAATAGATTACCTAGCAATTCGGATTTCACCCTTGACCACGTTGTCGCCGTCGAGTACCACAGCATCTACAAGTATTGTACCACACTTTGTGCAATCTAAAGCAAATACCTCTCTAGCAATAGAGAGGGGGGCCCTTGGAGGGGGTTTTGGAACCCCCATCTAGTGTCGTCTCTTCTCTCTCTCTCTCTCTCTCTCTCTCTCTCTCAGTTTGTATTCTGCTCTCTTGTTTGGTCATTGCACATTCTCTCACGAAGCACAAAAGGCTCTCCCTTCCACTAAGTAAAAGGAATCTTGAGCACCCACTGATCACTCATCCTGATCCATACACCATCATTCACTTCCGTTGCACATTACAAACGTGGACAAGCACCAAGTGCCAATGAAAAAGAACAGATTGAACAACTTTGAGCACTTCAAACAACACTGAACTGAAAGAAATGCACAACACAACACACAAGAATGGTGGAGTTCCACCCTAAGAATGGTGGCCTCAAACCATGGTGCCCCTTTTGATATTTCTTTATATTGCTTCAACTCAATACATCGCCGGTACTCGATCCTTAGCACCTTCACAATGAAGCATACCAGAGAATGAGCCCATGGTACATATTAGAGGCCCTTGCCTATGAAAGCAATTACATGAAAAGATTCAAACTCAAAAGCATGTGACCACAAAAGGACTTGCACCAAAGCTGCGCAACAAGTTTTACGCAAATCCGTATAGCTGCCATGTCATCAACGTAAAACGCGAGAGTTTCACGTGCAACACTAAAGGCTAGGTCGCCATCAGTTGGTTGGCCTACTTGGCAATGAAATCGGAGTAGTAAAAGATTGGATAGGCTAAAATCAAAGTCTTTTAGGCTCCACACGACACTTTATAAGTTAGTGGGTACTAGGAATTTAACTCAAATGGTCATTGAGGACACATGGCAGCTCCAAGTGCAATTGCCAGACTCATCAGAAAGAGGGGGTGCTCAGAATCAATGAAGGAGAAGAGGGAGGCTGACTTTGACTCATTCTAAACTATTGTGTGTGTGAGTAGTGGGTGCAGTTGGCCCTAGGAAATAATCCTATGGCGTCTATACCCCATTTTTCAAATGGTCCATATGAAGGATAGGTGTTTGTGGTTCAGGCATGAGTGACCTGATCCCAGCCCTTTGACACAACTAACATGTCTTACACCAAGGGTGTACATCACGATTGAGGCTAGGCCATACAAAACCAGAGTAAAATATTTTCCTGCTTGCTATATCTAGGGCAAATTGACTGCTACAAATACCATCATGACAACTGGTAATTATCTTAGTAATTTCATTAGAGAGAGGGAACTTTCTGAGTACTTGGTCCTTACCCTTACAATACACACCGTCATTGATAAGTTGATACCTCATTAGAAAATTTCGAAGGTCATTTAGAAGACCTTGTAAGAAGTTGTATTTCTCTCTCTAGAACCATTTTTTAAAATGCACTTGCACCTTGTGAGTACGTCCAAAAGGACAACCAGACACTTTAAAAAGTAGATTTATATTCCCAATCGTCCTTGAAAACGGTCACTTTTTTATTTAATGTGAGCGTCTTTTTCAGGAGGCAGGTGCGGCGCATTCAAGGCAGCTTACATCATCACTGAAAGTTGAAAAGTCACAAACTGTCAAATAGTGATAGATTTTGAGGCTTTTGACACCACCAATGCGTCCGGAATGCCAAAATACCCTAAAAACGAATGTCTACTTGTCTCATTCCGACATCCGGAGCGGCAAAAAATATCAAAAAACCGCAAAAAATGGGCTTTTTACTTAAGGCATGCGAGGAGGCATTCTAAAATGCTAGAATGCCCCTCTCCGCGCCGTTAGTACAAAGCTCCTTTTAGTGATTTTTGGACAATTATCTTTCAAGAAAGCCTACCAATGTTTCTCTATTGCACTTTTGCACCATGCTCTCTCTCTCTCTCTCTCTCTCTCTCTCTCTCTCTCTCTTTTTGACCTAGTAGACAGTAGTCCACTCTTTTGATCATAACTTCTTCATCCGAACTCCGATTTGGGTGATCTATAGCCTCAATCGAAGAGCACGAAGTCCTCTACGCATTGATCTAAAGACAGAAATTTTCAGAGTTATGGAAGGCGTTTCTGTAGCAGCATTTCCAAAGTGAACAGGTTCAACAAAATTGATTCTCATCTCCTATTTTACATACAATGTCTTCCGGCACTCGCAAGGGTTATTCTTCTTCAACAAGGTCCACAACCATTGTGGAAAATGATCCAAAATCTCCTAAGTATGGAGATAGCAACACAACCACCCAACCAACGACATCGGAAACCATGATCATGGCGTACTTGGTATCATTGCAAGAGACCGTAAACAAACAAGGCGAAAACTTACGAGCACTTGCAATGGAGAATGGCACACTAAGGGTACTTGTGGTTGAGAATGAGAATCTCAAGAGGACACTTGAGATGCAAACAACACGTTTGATGCAACTTGAAGAGGAAGTCAAGGAATGTAAACGCTCTCTTGTGGACTTGAATGCTTTGAAGGAGCGGATGAGCAAAGTAGAGCATGACCATGTATTGAAAGAGGAGAAATTTGACACTATGAGCCGGGATGTATGCGACATGAAAAATGTATGCACAAACAAGTCTTGGGCGGATGTATGTGGTAGCAATGTGGTTTCTAATTCTTCACTCATGCAAGCTATGGTTCAAACAAAGAATGTTGAGAATGTGGATGTGGAGGAGTTGAAGGAACAGGAGCGACGTTCCAAGAACATTGTTATTCGTGGAATTCCCGAAGAGAAGTTAGAGACACCTCCTTCTCTTGCCATTGTTATTGAAGATTTCTTCAAAACCCACTTTGGCATGTCCGGAGTTATGGTATATGGAGCACATAGAGTGGGGAAGCAAGGAGCTCCTCGCTCGGGAGAACGGCCAATTGTATGCACCATGCCGGATGAGACCAAGCGAAAGATTATCCTTGATAATAGTTGGATCTATTTGAGGGATACAAAATGTTTTGTATGTGAAGATCGCACTATTAAGCAACAAAATATGCGTCGCAAGGCATATGAGGAAAAGAATAATAAAAACAAGGAGATCTCTCATAAAGAAAATGTGCCCAAGGAGGAGGCAAGTCTCTCAAGCAAATAGGGATGTGTGACCTATGAGACCGAGTTACAATTGAAAATATGCTTTTGGAATTGTAATGGATACCCATGGAATGCGGGGGTTGGCATTGATGAACTAACAAGCAAAGCCGATGTTGTACTTCTTGTTGAAACTTGGGAGCATGATACACAAAGGATTAACGGCTTGGAGGATTACAATGTACATTCATTGATGTGGTCAAAGAATCTCAAGCAACGAAGAGGACAAGGAGGCTTAGCATGTATGGTTAAGAAAGGATTGGAAGATTTTGTATCAATTGTGAAAGATGACAAGTACAAACGTTATGTATGGCTGAAAATTATGACACCAAAAAGAGCACCCATTTTTGTAGCCGGTTGCTACATTCCTCATCATGATTCTCCCTTTTATGCTTGCATGGATAGAGATCAATCATTTTCTGATTTGGAAGAGGACATTGCTTATTTCAAAGGTGAAGGTGATGTTATTGTATTTGGGGATATGAATGCTCACACAAAAACATTGCAACATGATACTCAACAATTTTATATGCCATACATTTCAAGGGAGTTGGAGGAAGTTCACTTGTATGATCGTACTTCAATGGATGAGAAAGAGCCGGATCACTATGGAAAGTTACTTTTACACATGTGTAATAGCACGAGTATGCTCATTGCCAATGGTGTATCTTTGTGGAGTGGAACCAATGGATTTACATGTACAAGACATAATGGGGATAGTGTGATTGACTATATGCTACTCTCTGAAGCCATCATGTATCGCATAAAGAGTTTTATGTTTGGTCAATGGACCCCGGAATCCGACCATCGCACCTTATGTATTGACCTTTCATGTGGAGAAGCAACTAAGCATGATAATCTCAGCCAAAGGAAAGAGAAGTTATCACTATGTATGGATTTCAAACGGGCACCAATGTACATTGAAATGGTTGAGCAAAAACTATGGATGACAAAGCTTCAATGTGATGCACCATTGGAAACTAAATGGGAAGCTTTCAAGAAAGCTATTTGTTCTTGTGCGGAAGAATGCTTTGCCATAAAGCATCTCCATGGTATCCACAAAGATAGATCACGCAAAAGGTGGTTTGATAAAGAATGTCAAGATGCTCGAAAGTCCTTGATAAAGCTTGATGCAACTATGGACAAAGACAACTATCAAAGTCATTTGCGTACATACAAGGCATTGATTCAAAAGAAGAGAAGAAGATGGGAAGTAAAGCAACAAGAATTTCAAGTCCAAGAAAAGGCACATGCATGTGGAAGATTTTGGAGAAACTTGAGAGGCAAGCTGGTTGAGAATTTTGGTAACTTGAGTCTAATGGATATGTACACACATTGTAGGCAATTATATGAGCAAGAAAATACTGAAAAAATGCCATTTTATGGTTCACTCCCATGTATGCCATCTTTTTTTACTATTGAGGATGTATGCGGTGGGATTGAAAAGTTGGCTACTCGCAAAGCGGGAGATCTTCAAGGTATCAAGCCGGAGATGATCAAATGGACGGGAGATTTTACCCATGAGTGGATGTGTGATATGTTCAACCTTGCACTTCAACATGGTATGCCTTATGATTGGAGTACTAATTGGGTTAAGCCTTTGCATAAAGGAGGGGATGTAAAGAATGTAAGCAACTACCGGACTATAATGATTGGGTCTCTTATGGCAAAGTTGTTTGGGTGCATAATGGAGATGAAATTGAGTGATTGGGCTGAAGAGAATGACAAGCGTGCAAAGGGACAAGCGGGTTTTCGTCGATGCCATAGCACCATTGATCATCTTGTCACTCTTCGTGTTCTCATGGAGGAAAGTCAGTTGAAAGGCAAGCGATTGTATTGTTGTTTTGTGGACTTTAAGAAAGCCTTTGATATGATTCCACGTAACAATTTGTGGAGAAGGATGGAAGAACTCCAAGTGCCAAGTGAGTTTATGCTTGCGGTTTCTCGAATCTATGAGAAGGTGATTTGTCAATTGCGCATGTGAAGAGAAATTTCAGAAATTTTTGTAAGCACTATTGGGGTTAAACAAGGATGTCCATTGTCACCAACTCTCTTTGGTCTATGCATCGATCAATTGGAACAAATGGTACTTGACTTTATGCAAGAAGAAGGCATTGAAGAGGTCACTATTTGCAATGCGGTAATCATGCTTTTGTTGTATGCGGATGATGTAGTGCTTCTAGCACACACTTTAGAAGATGCACAAAAGCTTATGGTTGTCCTTGAGAACTTTTGCTTGCATAGTGGGCTGATTGTAAATGAATCCAAAACAAAGGTTATGCTTGTGAAAACCAACCATAAGGAGAAGCCATGCATTGTGTACAACAACGAGACACTTGAAGTTGTTGAGAGCTTTAAGTACCTTGGCCTTGAGGTTCCATCCAATCACAAGTGGCATGAATGTGCTATGCGTCGTTTGGAAGCGGAAAAGAGAGCATATTATGCATTTGAGAACATGTGTAATGCGGGAAACATCAAGTGTTGGGTTCTCAGGAAGTATCTTTTTGATGCATTGGTGACACCGGTTCTTCTTTATGGAGTTGAAGTGTGGGGCGGGAGCATCTCAAAGTCTACTTGGAAAGAGTTTGAGAATGTCCAAAAGAGTTTTCTTACAAACTTTCTTCAAGTTAAGACACAAACACCATATATGCTCTTACTTCTTGAGTCGGGATCTCTTCCAATTGAGGTTATGGGCATGAAAAGGGTTGTGGAGTACATGATAAAGATGCGTCAAAACCCCTCACATCGACTTCCTACAATTGCATGGGAAGCAAGCAAAAAAGTTCAAAAGACGCATAAAAGCAAGATCTTGAGCACGGGATGGATGCAAGACATAAAGAAGTGGTTTGGGAGATGGGATGCATTACACTTGCTACATGATGCTTCAATTGACTCTCAAGTGAATGAAGCTTTTCTACAACGCCAATGTATTACGGCTTGGGAGAAATCCGGTGGGTCACGCTTCATACATTACACCACCTATATTGCCCCCAACTACAAAACCATGTTCTTCGCTGAGAGAGGAAACCGTACTCACACTTACATGCTTGAGCCTATTCCCTTGTCCGCGATACGCACTATCGCAGCAATTCGGCTTAGCTCCCATTTCCTTCGATGCGAGATAGGGCGTTGGGGCAATGGAGAAGAGTCAAATCGATTGTGCACATTATGCTCACTGCAAGTTCGAGAGTCTGAGTACCACACACTACTAGAGTGCTCAGCTTTTGATCACATCCGAACTTGCTTCTCTCACATTTTCAGCCATAACTTAGACCTACACACTTTCCTCTCCCAGCCAAAGTGTGGGCTCTCCATTGCGACTCTCATCACTACAATTTTGGAGCATCGAGAGTCACTCATCAGCCATACACATACTACATCACATGTAACTTTGGTCCCATAGGTCATATTTGACCTCCGAGGACGATAATAAAATCTATCTATCTATCTATCTCTCTCTCTCTCTCTCTCTCTCCCTCTCCCTCTCCCTCTCCTTTCTATAGCTTAGCATATTTAAAGAGAGAGAGAGAGAGAGAGAGAGAGAGAGAGACTCCCATTACTAACGGCGCGCGTGGAGCATGTTTTGACCTCAAAAAACACCTCCTCGCGCCGTTAGTATAAGGTAACAGAAAGACTCTCTCTCTCTCTCTCTCTCTCCCCCCCGCCTTACTTCCTCTCTCTATAACACTCACACATACACACATAAACACATACACTGGTGGATGCATAGTACTAAAGGCGCGCATAGAGATATGCACACCGGTTGTGGCTCTCTACGCGCGCCTATAGTAGAGAGAGAGAGAGAGAGAGAGAGAGAGAGAGAGAGAGAGAGAGAGAGAGAGAGAGAGAGAGAGAGGCTCTTTGTGTTTGTGTGTGTGTGTGTGTGTGTATGTTATATTTGTGTGTCTGTGTGTGTGTATGTTATATTTGTGTCTATGTGTGTTTGTGTGTATGTTATATTTGTCTGTGTGTGTGTGTGTGTGTGTGTGTGATCAAAATGAACTTTGTAGAATTGCAACAATGGGTGTGCGAGCTCACTCTTATAGATCCGAAATTATGATCTCTAAGGCTAAGATGATGAAGAAAAAACCTATGTGATAGATGGAGGCTTTTTTAGAGATTTTTTGACATTTTCCTCTCAAAAATCTCTCTAAAAGAGGAAAAAATGGGCTTTTTACTAACGGCGTGCGATGAGGCATTCCAAAATTTTGGAATGCCCCCTCCCGCGCCGTTAGTAAAATGTTCTTTTAGGGGTTTTTGACATTCTTTGCCTCTTTGGATATCGGAGCTAGGCAATTGGACATTCATTTCTAGGATATATGGGCGTTCCGGACGCATTGACAGTATCAAAAGTTTCAAAATCTTCCACCACTTGATAGTTTTGTAACTTTTTGAATTCTAGTGATGACGTAAGCCGTATCAAATGCACCGCATCTACTTTCTGAAAAAGGTGCTCGCATTAAATGAAAGAGAGTGATCGTCTTCAAGGACCACTAGATTATTAAATGAGGAGAGGGACACCTTTTATATTTTTGTTAATATCAATCTATTTTTCTACGTAACGTCGGCTCTTCTCTCATTGGAGGAGCTTATTTTCCTCTCTCTTCCAAAAGGACTTCCAAAAGACCTCCGAAATCTCCTAATGTGTGGCCTTCCTGGTGAGCCATTGCTTCTGCCCTTTTGTTAGATCTAGTGAACTTTCGTCTGTTTATAAGAAATGCATTATGTCGGGTAAGGCATCACTACCTTGAAATAGAGAGAGCTTTAATTTATAGCCCCAACTACCATTTCTTCTAGTCTTTCACTTGCTGAGGCGTTAGCTTCATGGTTTTGAGCCCTTAGAATGTGGTGTAATTGAACTGCTTCAAACTTACCCAACAAAGTTTCTACACAGCTTAAGTGAGTCCTCAAGCTAGGATTATTACAAGTCCATGCTACATTTACTTGCCTTACCAAAAGTAGAGCATCCCCAAATACATCAAGGCATTTTACCCCTTGTGAGATGCACCGTTGTAATCCTTTTGTCAATGCTTCATACTCAGCTTCATTGTTAGAATGTGATTCTAACAAATGGCCAAACAAAAATACCTCGATACCTTTGTGATCAAAGACCACTATGCCTACAGCTACCTTGTTAAATGCTCGCTTGTAGGCTCCATCAAAGTAGAGAGAGTGTGCTTTTTCTATCACCGGTGGCTCTGAAAGTGGTTGAATTCCCTCCCCTCTCGAGTGCTTTACCTTTTTCTCAAATTGTTGGTAGGTCATGAGTCCCCCCCAAGCTTCCCCTTGTTGTGCTTTCCACTTGTACCGTGGAGTCAAACTCTTGCAGACGAACTAGCCATTTAGTAATCCTAGCAAAAACATCCATGTGTTGTACCCTAGGCAACAAATATGATCTAAACTTTATAGTTGCAAATCTAAGAGCTAGGACTAGGTGTTCCACATGGGTGAAACCTTTCTCTGCCCACTGTCATCATTCGACTGGAGAAGTAGATTGGCCTCATGAAAGATGTCGTTGCATCCTTCTAGACTAGCACTTCCCCCAGTCATCACCCACACTTGAGGTGACATAGAACGTTTTGTCCCACTTAGGTGGTGATATAGTTAGTAGGGTGCTAAGACCTCCTTGAACTTGTTGTAGTGATGCTCGCTCTCCTCGTCCCATGTGAAAATCGATCATTGTGTGAGTTGTTGTAGTGGTAGAACAAGTTGTGATAGTAGATGTATGAATATACTCAAGTACCTCGCCTTATGTAGAAAAGAGACTAGTTGACGTGTGGTTCTTGGTGAAGGTAGTGTGATGAGTGCGGGCACCTTACTTGGATCGGTATTGATACCTTCAACTGAAATTTCATGGCCTAAGAGAATGACTCTACTTTCCCCAATGTGGTACTTCTACATTTAACTGCCCTCCTAGGCTTTGTAGCCTTGCTAAACCATCAGTCACTTTTGCTAGGTGTGAGATGCGAGGGCCATATATACAAAAATCATCAAAGAACACTCTTATGGATGTTCCAAAGAGAAGTTGAAAGACATATGGGACATATCTCTGGAATATGGCAGGTGTATTTGTGAGACCAAATGGCATAACTCTATAAGAAAAACAGCCCCGTGGTGTAATGAAAGTGGTTTTTAGATGATCTTCAAAGGCTATGCGTATTTGAAAATTGTTAGAATACCCATCATACACTCTGTAGCATTCAAAACCAGCTACTTCATTGAGAATTTCACCCAAAAAAGGGAGAGGAAAATGGTCCCTCTTTGTGGCTAGCATTAGTGGTTTGCAGTCAACAAAGACCCTCCAATTACCATTCTTCTTAGGTGTCACCACTACCGATGACACCCACTTTGAATTTTCCAGAGGATAAATGAACCCTACTTCCAGTAGATTCCTTACCTTGGCAAGGAGTGACTTTTCTTGTATGACCCCTTGTCGTCGTAGTTTCTGCACAACTGGCTTTACCCCTTCCTTCAACTTAATGTGATGCTCCACCACCGTAATACCTGTGATTCTTCCATAATTGTCAATGAAAAGGCTAAAGAATCCCATCAACATTTGCAAAAATTTATCCTTCTCTTCACTTGTTAATTCCATAGACAACATACTTTTCAACATGCCCTCTCCTAGGCCAGGTAATTTATTTACCTCTTTGTTGGTTTGACCTTCTGGTGACGGGTCTCTAGTCGTGCTTGCCCTTTGTAGGCCCTTCATGATAATGCCCATCACATCGATGGAACTGTCGCTCTCATCGGTGGAAGTGGTCTCCTCCTCAGAAGTGGAAGACTCACTAGTGGTTTCATCTACGGATGTCTCTAGGTGCATTTGTTTCTGCTTACTGGTCCTCATGTCATAGTAGATTGTTTCCCCCTTCTTACTGGTCATGCGTAGAAGACCAGTGCCCCATTCCTACTTTTCCTTCATGGCCATCAATCATGGCCTTCCCAAGATCAATGGATAGCCCTCCCTCTTAGTTGGAATCACAAAAATATCTACTTCTACCTTAGTGTTGAAGGCTTTTACCTTCACGGCACTTACCACACCCGCACGTTATACCTTTGCGTTGTTTGCCATATTTACCTTGCATGGAGAAGGGCAGTCAATCTCGAGTCCTAGCCGAGCCATCATAACTTCAGTCATCACATAGATTTGTGCGCCACCATCAATGTAAGTGTTTCCAACCCTCTTACCCTTTATGTTGACGTTGATGACTGGAAGGATGGCAACCATGATGCAACGTGAAATTGCTCCTATTGTTGAGATTATATATGAAGCTACTCAATATATGGCTTCTTTATATATGGCACCCAAGTCCACTCTATATATACATCATCTCATGTGAGTATTCTACACACTTTGGGGTTCTATTTCTGTGCTCTCTCTCTCTCTCTCTCTCTCTCTCTCTCTCTCTCTCTCTCTCTCTCTCTCTCTCTCTCTCTCTCTCTCTCTCTCTCTCTCTCTCTCTCTCTCAACATGGTATCAGAGCAGTACGTTTTTGTTTTTGATTTTTCTCATGATTGAAAATTATTTTTCTCATGGCAACGGAATCGATGTGGTCTACAACGTTGTAGAAGGAAGTTTTTTCAAATTCTGCATCGATTTTGAGTTATCGTTCGCGGACCGCGTACATACCTGAAAAGAAACTTCCACTTTTTGATTTTGATTTTTCTGCTAATTGAAAACGATTTTGCAAAAACTACTCGCGAGAGACGCGTGAATCGATGTGGTCTACAACTTTGCAGAAGGAAGTGTTTTCAAATTCTGCAACGATTTTGAGTTATCGTTTGTGGATTGCGTACATAACTGAAAAGCAACTTTCGCTTTTTGTTTTTGATTTTTCTGCTAATTAAAAACTACCCTCAAGAGACACCCGAATCAATGTGGTCTACAACTTTACAGAAGGAAGTTTTCTCAAATTCTACATCGATTTTGAGTTATCGTTCGCGGACTGCGTACATACCTGAAAAGCAACTTTTGTTTTATGTTTTTGATTTTTCTCTTAATTGAAAACGTTTTGCTGAAACTACAACATAAGGGCAGCGGAATCAATGTGGTCTACAACTTTGCAGATGAGAGTTTTCTCAAATTCTTCAGTGATTTTGAGTTATCGTTCCCGGACTGCGTACATACCTGAAAAGAAACCTTCATTTTTGTTTTTTGTTTTTTCTCCTAATTGAGAAACACCCTGTGGAGGCACTGTGATCGATATGGTTTACAACTTTGGAGAAGAAAGTTTTTTTTTTTCAAATTCTACATTGATTTTTATTTATCGTTTACGGACTGCGTACATGCTTGAAAATCAACTTTTGTTTTTGGTTTTTTTATTTTTCTTCTAATTGCAAATGATTTTGCAAAAACTATGCAGAAAAATGATGTGGTGTATAACTTTGCAGAAGAAAGTTTCTCTAAATTCTACACCGATTTTGGGTTATCGTTCTCGTACTGTGAATATGTTGGAAAAGAAAATTTTACTTTTTGCTTTTGATTTTTCTCATAATTGAAAACTTCTCTATTATATTTTCTCTTCATCAATCATATATTTGTTACTAACATAACTTTGCTGCAGAAGCCAGTTACATATCGTTCCGATTCAGTCAAGCCGTTGATGATCGTCCAAATTCTATCGAGCTACTGTTGGTACATGATCTTTTGTTATATGATATACTCGTTCATTGATTCTCATATAATTATTCTTCTAGAGATATAGTTTACACCATTTTATTGATAATCTTTCGTTGATACTATAGTGATTTTGATGGTACCATGATGATGTTTTGTTAATACTTCGGTCATGGTGATTCTCGTTGAAACCATGATGATATTTCGTTGCTGATACCATGGTTATTTTCAGTGATGCCATAATGATATTTCGTTGATTCCATGGTTATTTTCGGTGATACCATGATGTTGTTTCGTTGATACCATGGTTATTCTCGGTGATACCATGATGTTGTTTCGTTGATACCATGGTTATTCTCGGTGATACCATGATGTTGTTTCGTTGATACAATGATTATTCTCGGTGATATCGTGATGTTGTTTCGTTGATACCATGGTTATTCTCGGTGATACCATGATGTTGTTTCATTGGTACAATGATTATTCTCAATGATATCATGATGATTGTTACGCTGATACCATGGTTATTCTCGGTGATACCATGATGATGTTTCGTTGATACAATGATTATTCTATGATGCTTTTCGTTGATACCATGATGGTTTATTCATTTTTATTGATACAATGATGATATTTTGTTAATACTTTGATGATACTCATTGATATCACTACGTTGATAAATGTCGTTTTATGTAATATATACACATGTCATTTGCATCACGTATCATGCATCTTATATTTTTTATGTTCATACTTTATGTCCACATGTGTTGTCGTGCGTATATATGTCGCAAACCATCTCTTATGGCATTGTGAACGTAATTATTTCACTAAGGATGCTAATAATTTTCATGACTATGTTTTTTGAGTCTATGATCTACGTGGGATTGATCAAAGAATTGATTTCATGAAGACAAACTTGGTGACAATAAAAGATTTATGAAGACATGTTTGGTGATTCCATATTGATGACAACATGAAGATATGTTTGGTGATGCGATAGTGATGACAAGCTACACAACAAATTCACGCAGACACCTCACATTACGAGCTAATCGATAGCCTTTACACCTCTTTATTGAACCTTTGTATTCATTATTGTATTAGATAGGATAGGAGTAATGTAACTCCTCATAAAGCATTCATTGTAAAAGGAGTGATGTAGCTCCTCATAAAATATTCATTGTAAAAGGAGTGATGTAGCTCCTCATGAACATTTGTATATTCAATGATTTTTATAATATAACGGTGGATGTATATAGAGCTGTGGGTTTATCCCCCAAGGGTTTTTTCATCCACAGTTAGGGACCCTTATTTGAGCGGGGGTGTTGAGATTATATGTGAAGCTACTCAATTTATGGCTTCTCTATATGTGGCACCCAGGTCCCCTCTATATATACATCATCTCATGTGTGTATTCTACACACTTTGGGATTCTATTTCTGTGCTCTCTCTCTCTCTCAACACCTATCACCTTTGCTTTGGAGCGCCTTGTACTTACCATTTTAGACCATTACCACCTTACCTTTGGTGCAAGATGTAGCAGTTGTGGCCATGTAATCTTTGGTGCTTGCTTTTACACATCCAATTTTAGATCATAGGGCCTTGAACTCTCCCCTAACTGAAAGTCGGTGATGCCTATTTTTTTTCGTGGCCTTGAAGGCCTTTTGTCGGTCTCTCCCTTTATGCTTCTCTCATCATCAACTTGTGCACTTTTCTCCCTCCTAGCTCTCTTTACAGTCATCGCTTCAAATGGTTCTTCAAAGGCTGCTTCACCTTATCCTTGCCTTTCTCCTTCACTCAAGGTGCATCCACTACTACCTTTCTCCTCTAAGCTTATGATGCTTACAGTGCGATCAGATGGTGGTGCCGGTGGAAGAGGTTGAGTGGGTGCTTGTGGTGGTGCCTGGGGTGGTTGTAGAATTTATGTTGGTGGGGTTGGTGCTCAAGGTGGCGGTTCTCTCTCTCTAGGGGGTGACAGTTGGTTTCTCCTGCTTCCTCTATTATAGGGTTATCGCGGTTGAGGGCAGTAGTACATACCGTGACTTTCTTCTCCACAGTTGTAGAAGTGATACTCCATGCTTTATCATCGTGTCCTTCTTGGGTCCTGATCTCTCTCTTGATTCATTATTTGTTGTATCAAGTGGACAGACAAATTATGCAATTGATCATTAATGTGGGCCAACATATCTTGTTGGTCATTTCTTACCCTAGGAGCCAGTGGTGGTGGAGGTGGAGTGGTGGTTGTCATGGTTGGCTTTGATGCAATGTTCCTACTTCTGCTGACTCTATTTCTTTGGCTTTCATCCGCAACTTCTTTTCCTTAAGGCGATCAATCCTCACGACTAGCTCATACATAGCCAGAAACATACACTTCACCTCCTCCTTGAGCGGTATCCATAAGCCATGCGTGAACCGGTCCTTTTTTAGGAAATCGGGTGCAGCTTCTCCTCTTGCTAGTGACTCAACCCACCATTCTCACAAGTCCACAAACATAGAATCATAGGTGGCATACTTTGAAAGAACCTCTTGCTTCAAGTCTCTCAACTTGTCCCACAACTTCTCTAAAG
This sequence comes from Adiantum capillus-veneris, assembly GCF_014529385.1. Lineage (NCBI taxonomy): Eukaryota > Viridiplantae > Streptophyta > Polypodiopsida > Polypodiales > Pteridaceae > Adiantum > Adiantum capillus-veneris. The sequence goes on along the minus strand of NC_140958.1, from coordinate 34,962,364 downwards.
TGGTACCTCCCCCAAAACGCCTCTTAAAAGCGATTTTTTTTGTTGCTTAGTACACATGCTATTTCAAAGTCATCTAAGAGATTTTCTACCAAATCCTTCCCCTTATTTCCTTTAAATGTTGGAAATGCTACACTTGCCATGATTGCTGAGATAGAGGGAGAGCTAGAAAGATACACTGCTTAGCTTACCCTTTCTATACTAGACTTGTAATGAGCCACAAAAATGGCTCACATGAGGATTCTAGTAACTGAAATATAACTTTTGTATATGATATCAAGACTACATGAAACTTCTTAATTATGGGCTCAAGACATGAAAAAGTTTCTACATATAAAAATTACAAAAAGAGATAAAAAGTAAAAAATTTACTTTCTAAAATTAGCAAATTTTACGTAAAACTGCACTTCACTACTTAACTTGGAGAAGTAAAACATGTTGGTAGTCTTTGTATATGGGTTAAAAAACCTTGGTATATCTATCACATACCTATTGAGGGATTTTTCAAGGAAGTTTGGGCCTGCTTAACAATGATTTGATTTACTTTCAAAAGAAAATAGAAAAAAATTATCCATTTGCGCAAATTAGTCATAGAAGATGGCAATGGAAAGACACCTTTATATCTTTATTTAGCTCTGTACTATTTTTTATCACCTCATATTGAGTGTTGGTCATAATTCCGTGAAACCATTTTCTATTTAGATAACTAACATAGTGTTGGAGACTTTTCTACAAAAGTCTGAAAAAGCCACAAAAGTGGCTAATTTTTTACAAGACTAGTGTTAATATCTGAAATGGTGCATTGCCTTGTACCAAAGGTAGGACAAATGGCTGATCTGATTCTAGAACCTCAAAGAAGCACTCCTCTCCCAGCATAGTGTTGATGATGTTCTGGTAGTGAGCCTTCCAATCCAGCGTTACCTTGATTGATCATACTCGTATCGGAATGTGTGACCTTCCTTGAGGTAGGTTGTGCTAACTCATGTGAAACTTAGAGGTACTTAGTCGCTGTCAGAACTTGTGGGAGAGAGTGGTGTTCATTCCTGAAAGATACTTAGTAGATCCCTAGTCTCTCTAGTGAGAGCGTGAGCATGTGCTTCGTATCTGTCTAACGTGCTGGTTGTCTTTCCCACTACAAATCTATCACCGTTGCGCCTGGCACTCGCGCCTCGGATGAGATGCGAAGCTCATACAGCTGTGCTTGCAGCTCTTCTTCTTCTATCGTCCAGTTAGGAAGCCCTTCTAGCCATTCATCCATCCACAAAAGGTTAGGGTTTTCAATCCTGTAAACAAAAGGGTTTCATGGAAGGATTCTCCATGGGGGCGCCAAGAAAATGATTGTCAAAAATGACGTGCCACGTAGGGTGGCCTCTACACGACACATAGCTTGAAATCCCCAAGCATCATCTCAGGGGGGTAGCACCTAAGGTGTGCTATCTTATAACTCTAAAGGGGCACCACCTAGCATAAGCGCGACTAGGACACGTATCATAGCCTCAGACTTGTCACTCTAGCATAACACACCCAAACCACATTCTTTTGAATCCTTATTGAGAGAGAGAGTGTGTGTGGAGAGAGAGAGAGAGAGAGAGAGAGAGAGAGAGAGAGAGAGACTACCCTTTTCTTATCATTCCATACTATGAGAAATCCCAAAGGGATACACAGACAGGACCAATAGCTTTCATAGAGAAGAAACCATCCAAAGGGTGGATGCTTACTTCTATCACATGCTACAACCCAAATACGCAGGTCTTGGTTGCAAAGAGGTCCTTCTATTGATGTAGTTTCGTAGCAAGGTTACAAGCTATTTCGAGCTCCAAGATGGGGCTTAGGCTAACCAGAAGTTTGTTATGAGCTAGATGTGTGGCTAAACCCATATTCCCATGGTGCGAGCATCAATTGCTCCTAATTCTATGCGCTTAGAGTGCCAACCTTCCAAAAGAACTACCAATTGTCTATCATGTTTGTGTAGGGTGTGCATATTGTTATGATTATAGTGATATTGTGCTTCTCAACATTGGCGTTCTCCTCTCTGTGATCTACTTAAGTGGAGAGCTCACCCTCCTTATATAGGATTTTGGGAGTGGTGATCTCTCTTACTAGTAGGGTGAGAGAGAGTGTGAGTGTGCCATGTGATTGCGAGACCTGCTCTAGTGGAGCCTCTTCTTATTCTATTGAGTAGGAGAGACAAGGTGAAGAGAGTAGAGACAGAGGGAAGAAGTGAGGTAGGGATAGGTGAATTTACAAATGCTAGCCATGGCCAGACTTAGGGTAACTTGCGGTGGATTCCTCCAAAATGAATACACATTTGATTTTGTCCAAGCACTGGGCAAAAACATTGGCAGAAGAACCTAGATTTTCAACAATGGTCATCACGAATAGCTCTCAAGAAATCTAGCCTACTACTGCTCCAATATTATCGGCTTCCGACAGAGGCAAAGCCAAAATGAGCCCACAAATGTCCTACCAACAGAAGCAGCCCCTTAAATCAAAGTCTTCAATCTGGCCTCGAAAAGTTCAAGACAGAGCTTCGACAACAACTGACCACATGCTTCCACATGAAAGACAGACTCCAAAGAAAATCTTTCAACCAAAATACCCTACAATGTGAGATCATCGTCGACAAAAATCTTCAAAGGTCTACATCAAAGCTGAAGAAATCAAGGTCAAGGACCCAATATGGGTAAATGAGCCTAGAAGATTGACGAAAGGTAAACACATGGGATGGATATCCTCCCACTACAGCTTAGCGGAGCAAGGCTGTTATGAGGGTCAAAAGAAACTTTGGTTACCAAAACCACAGACCTCGGCTTATGTGGTGGATAAAGGTTTCAAAAAAAATCCCCCAAAAGTAACAAAGATCATATTTATATCGCCAAAGGAGACCAACCAACAAGGCTCGCCAAAGGGATGCAGGAAATTTCAAATCCAACTGGCCTTCATACCAACATGGGACTTCATCGATAAATAATCGCAAAAATGGCACTCTTGTACATCTCAATACGACATCAAAAACATCATGGGAAGTGCCATCTACAATCCTTCAAGCACAAGGTTACTATGAAGGAAATTGGAGAATCTGGCTACCAAAGATGCCAGGTAAACATTCTTCAAGCAAACGACTTCAACTTGAAAATAATCGCAATTTCACGGAAGGCAAAATCAAGGACAATGTCACAATCAATGCAAAGGATATCTGCAAAGACACGCTAATCACACGATGCAGATATAAATGGGTACCAAAAGAACAAAAAATAACGAAGAAGATTGAAGCCATCTCTAGCTCTCAAGAAATGTCAAGACATGATAGACATAGTGTTACGGGGAATGGAGCGAGCCAATCTTCTCAACCAAGGGACCAACAACAACAAAAAGAAATTTTGACAACCAGGGTCACCCAGGTATGGCAAAAGAAACCAATATTGCAAGTATGGTCCTTTACAAATCCTCTCTTCGAGGATGGGAGTTTTGAATTTCAAAGCCTATTCTTGGTCGAAAGCTCCCTAGAGTAAGTCAAGTCGCCATAAAAATCATGGCATAAGAGTCAAGATTCGGGCAACTGAGCCACTAAATGAGCAAGCGTCAGACCCAAGCTTCATGTCTCAATATTTTTTGTGGTCTATGAGTCTAGATATTTAGATTATAGCTCAAGCTGGAAGAGCTGAGCATATTGTAAAATGGGGTCGCTCATGATGGATAGGTGAGCATAAGAGTCAAAGTCTACTATTTTAAATGGTGGAGTGGCAGAGTAGTTCAGAAAACACTCACGCACATGAACACAGTGAGAGAGTGGAAAAAACCTCGTCGACAAAAACCCTTCTTGTGAGTAACGACAGCTCTTGAAGTCAAATATATTTTTTCTTCTATAGCTATGTTCACTCCTGGAAGCACCCATTCAAACTCCTCTCGCACCACATATTGTTTCCCATGCATCTATCTATGCAAGCATATATAATGTCCCATCATTGGACATTTGCATTTGACACGATTTGTGTTCCACCCATGCACTTACACAACAAAATGACGATGACGAAGTGGTAATAGGTTTCATAAGCATTTTCTCAACAACAATGACTCTGACTTCAAGCTACTAACACTTATCCATTGTATATCCAATAATAGTAGCCATACAGCCATAAGTACTTTAACTCAACAAAACTCGGTTACATCAAACATAAGTACATATAGCCTCACATTTAATGGTGACTAAAGGCATTTTTTTCCCACTGGGTTTTTCCCTTTAGTCCTATCTAGGTATCCAAGACCTTCATTTTGTAATATACGCCACATTTTATTTTTAGTATTTTTATTTTTCTTATAAAAACACAGAAAAGCAGACCAACGACATCCCCAAACAACTACAGGATCAAAGGGGAGCGGCCTAGAAAAAATTCAAAAAGGCTTCAAGTTTACAGGTACACATGCAGGATGACACCCAAAGAACAAACAATATAGAGCTGCCATGATAAAGCCTTGCTGCAACAACAAATCTCACTCGACTTATTCACGCTACAACAACCAATCGGAGGGGGAGAGCTATGGATTCAGCTACACTACATGTACAAGAAAAAGGTAACTCTACAACATACAAAGCATCTGGTAGGAGCAACTGCAACAACAAAAGATTCAACCAACACCAAAACATGAACCACTCGCCAAGGCCACTGCAAACATAGGGTCTTGTCGGGGACGACAAGACTTCGAAGAGGGGGAGTGTTGAAAGGTCAACCTTTCAACAACGCTTCCACAAAGATTCCATAAAGATCCCTCAAATATTCTCTAAAGATTCCAAATAAAGATACTGATGAAGTGATGAAGACGAACATGGATGCTGTAATGTGAAGATACAAGCTCATGGACATCATCAAATATCCCGTTATTATCATTTTGAGCCATTACGGCCACTTTTGTAATGTTTACGGGAACTTCATATTTTAAGTCAGCAATTGTATTGAGGCCACAGATGCTTGTTGAATGAGCAAAGACAGCTCACGGTGTTGTAATTAAGCTCTATAGAAGCCTAGGGACAAATAAGGTCATTTTGGTCGGAAATTAGGTTTTCTAAGGCTTAGTATATAAGCCAAAACCTAAAGCTTTGTAAAGGGACTTCTAATAAATCTGATCTTCTGTGTCGTTGGGAGACTGCAAGAGAGTGAGAGAGAGTGTGTGTTTGCTACAGTAGCTACGGTGGTCAGAATCGCAAACGGAGAGCAGCAATGTGTTGCCCACGAGGAGAGCTATGCGTTGATGCTTACATCACGCGCGTTCGCATTAGGAGAAAGTTGGACTCACTTTTGGGCCTTTCAGTTCTAGAGAGAGAGTGGCGCTTGACCAATGAGGAAGAGGCTAATGTTACGTTGAAAATCGACATTTTGGAGTCAACCACTTTTTAAAAAAAGGGAGGAAATTTTATTTTGGTTCATCAAATTGCACAATTTCACGCTTTCTAGGCATAAGTGCCGTAAGTCGTACTAACTATGTACCAAGGAATTTCAGAACTTTCATTGAAGACTCTATCTAGTACTTTGCTCCCACTCCAATATGACTTTGAGTAGTCTACTTCCCTCTCAAAACTTCTTCCCTTTTTTATACTTGCGCTAACCTTTCTGTGTATTCATTCTACTGCACACCATGTCTACTTCTCGAAGGCCTAGCACTACCATTGACTCTGCTAGCATTTTTAATAGTTATACTACAGACGATCAAGCATGGATTCCATCTTGTATAACTATCGGAAGTTGGGTTCTACTGCAAACTAGGAGGAGGAAGAGGAGGCAGCGCAATGATTTCGTGGAGGCTTTCAAGGGTCAAGTTAAAGAGTTTAAAGTGTGTGCACAAAGCAAGCGGGCGAAAGAGGTCCTCATACAACATGCTTTCCAGCATAAAAACTTAAGGTTGCAAACATCTCCTCCAAGTTTTCCAAGGCATCGACCCAACTGTAAGTTATTTCAGCATCTCTCTTAGTACATGATTATATTCGAATATTAAGTGGTGGATATCATCTTTGGTATGTTTCAGATATTTATCCATCGAATAGGACAGACTGGCAACCAGTTGAGAGTATAGTTGGGATTTTTGATGCTTTCCATGCATTTATTGGTGAGCAAATCTACCGAGGAAGACAACAAAGGAACTTGCAGATAATGGAATTTTCTTTTATGATATGTCATATGTGGAACCGAGAACTTCCATTGGTTGGGGTCGTGTAGCTCCTTTGTCACTTCCATCCTTTGATAGCAAGGATTGGTCCCTACCTACTTCGCAAACTAGTGAAAGCTTCAGGAATAAGTTGTTTCAGGATATACAAAAGTCCCTCAAGTATTCAATTGCCACAAAAATAGTTTGGCTTGCAGTATTTATGCCTCTTGAAGTGTTTGCAGATTTTTTCTTCGATGAGCAAATAAGAACTACCACAACAATGTTCATTTGCAAGTCTGAGAGCTGTTTGGACTTTTTAGATGATAACTGGGATAGGAAACAATCACAGAACAAAATCTGTATTTTGCAAAAGAAGTCCATAATTTGCAAGTTCATTATCGTTTTACTATATTAGATATCATCTTCTTAGGGGTAGCTTATTCCACTCGACCAAGATACAGAGAACAACCTCGAGAACAAACCTTTATCAATGGAGCTCTACTTTCGAGAGAGCCTACTTACTGTGATGGAGACAATGTCAAGCACAACTTTGGCACAGCTCAGGATAGATCTTACATGTGAAGAACTTCCACTTTTGCCGGAATTGTATGCATTCAGTCTCGACAATAGAAAGGTGTTTACTAAATCGATAACCAGATGTCTTATATGTTCCAGGGATCAAGAAAAAGTTGTTGTCTATATCCTCTCTTGCAAAAAATGGTCTTCGGGTCATTTTTGAGGATGACAGATGTGTTGTACGAGATCGAGAGAATGGTTATTCTCTTATCACTACAGGTACGCTGGACAATGGACTATTTGTGCTAGATTGTTCTGAAAAGCAGATTCAGGTATGTATTGCAGAAACAAAGACTCAGGCCATGCAGGATGCTGAGTTGTGGCATGCTAGATTTGGGCATGTTGGTTATGGCAGTTTGATGACTTTACAACGTCATAATATGGTGCATGATTTGTCTTTATTGGAGATGCCACCAAGACATGTATGTGAAGGTTGCGTTCTTGGAAAGATGCACAGATTTTCATTTTCGCAGGATGGTTCAGTTAGAGCGACACGAAAGTTTCAGCTTGTACACAGTGATGTATGTGGTCCTATGAGGACGCCATCTATAGGAAACAGCCTTTATTTTGTGACGTTCATTGATGACTTTTCCACGTTTTGTTGGGTGTATCCACTCAAAGCAAAGTCAGATGTGTTTGCAGTTTTTCAACATTATGTCGCCATGGTTGAAAATGAAACAAGTTGCAAAGTACAGACTCTTCGTACCGATCGAGGAGGTGAATACATGTCAGGTGCATTTAAGGATTTTTTGGGAAAGAAAGGCATTAAACACCAATGCACTATGCCATACACACCACAACAGAATGGTGTTGCAGAAAGGAAGAACAAGTCTTTAATGGAGACGGCTAGATGTATGCTCAAGGCTAAGAGTTTGCCTCATAAGCTATTGATGGAGGCAGTTGCTTGTGCAGCACATGTTTTGAACAGGTGTCCTACTCGTGCCTTGAAGACCATTACTCCATATGAAGCTTGGTATGACAGAAAACCTTCAGTCAGTTATCTTCGTGTTTTTGGTTGTCTTGCTTATGCTCACATCCCTCAGCAGTTACGTGGGAAGCTTGATGATAAGGCAATAAAATGTATATTTGTGGGGTACAGTAGTGGAAGTAAAGGTTATAGACTTTACAATCCTGCTACAAACAAGATTTTTGAAAGTTGTGATGTAATTTTTGCAGAAACTACTGCTCAACCTATGGTTGCTTTTGATGTACCTCATATGCAGACACATGATGTATTTGAAGGTTTGCTTCCTTCTTTTGTGGAGAATCAAGAATCACAACAGGTTGATAATCTTGATCAATCTTTTGATCAGCATGTGACACCTCATGATGTAGAGGAAATTGTGCGTGAAGAGCAAGAAGTTCTCAGGGAAGAAAGAACCTTGCCTAAATGGGTTCAGAAAACTTTGCAGAATAGCAAGTTGGATGCACCGTTGCCACGAAAAACACGTGCTGGTACTACTTTTGGCACAGAGCAAGTAGATTTGGCTTGCTTTAGCACTCTTTGTGATGCAGATGAGCCTGATTCATTTGAACAAGATTTAGAGTGTGTTCAGTGGAAAGATGCTATGCAGCAAGAAATTGATTCTATTCATAAGAATCATACATGGGATCTAGTGGACTTGCCTACAGGTAAAAAGCCTATTGGTACAAAGTGGGTTTTTAAGGTAAAAAGGAAACAAGATGGTACTGTTGACAGGTACAAAGCAAGGCTTGTGGCAAAAGGCTATGCGCAACAGAAAGGCATAGATTATGATGAAACCTTTGCTCCTACTTCTCGTGCGTCCACAGTTAGATCACTAGTTGCAATTGCTGCTCATCATGGTTGGAAAGTGCATCAGTTGGATATCAAAACTGCTTTTTTGAATGGTGATTTGTAGGAAGAAGTTTATGTAAGTCAACCAAGCGGTTTTATTGTAAAAGGTCAAGAGCAAAAGGAATGTAGATTGCGTAAAGCTTTGTATGGTCTCAAACAGGCTCCAAGAGCATGGTATGAGAAGATACATACTTATTTGATTGGCCAGGGATTTCAGAATAGTCCAACAGAAAGTACTTTGTATGTCAAAAAGAGAGATGGAGTTCTCATTATGCTAACACTTTATGTGGATGATATGCTTCTTACAGGCAATAATGCAAATGAAATTGAAACGTTTAAAGATGCTTTGAGAAAAACCTTTGAGATGTCTGATCTTGGTTTGCTACATTATTACTTGGGTATTCAGTTTGTGCAATCAGAGGATGGCATATACATGTTGCAGGCAAAATATTTGCATAAAATTTTGGACAAGTTTGGTATGCAAAATTGTAAACCAATCTCTACACCCGTAGAAACTGGATCAAAGTTGAGCATGCACGATGCTGGAGAACCTTTTGATGTACATACTTATGCAGCAGCGGTTGGTTGCTTGATATATTTGGTAGGCAACACTCGTCCAGACATTCAATTTGGGGTTTCACAAGCAAGCAGATTTATGCACAGCCCAGGTATGCATCATTGGCAAGCTGTGAAGTGCATACTTCGTTACCTTTCAAGTACCCCTAATCTTGCCATGTTCTTTCCAAGGGGGGATATGTATGGAAAGCACAGTTCTATGCAGCTTCTTGGTTACAACGATTCAGATTGGGCTGGTGATTTTGACACGCGACATTCCACAAGTGGAAATTGTTTTTTCTTGGGAAATGCATGTATATATTGGCTAAGCAAGAAGCAACCCACAGTGGCTACATCAACTTGTGAAGCTGAGTACAGGGCAGCTTTCACGGCAACAGTTGATTGTGTATGGATACGCAGGTTATTGGCAGATCTTTGTGAGTGTCAACAGGCACCCACTACCATTTTCACTGACAGTCAGAGTGCTATGGCAGTTGCAAGGAATCCAGTATTCCATGCAAGAACAAAGCACATAGAGGTTCACTACCACTATGTCAGGGAAAGGCTACATGCAGGGGAGATCACACTAACTTACTGTCCTGCACAGGATAACATTGCAGATCTATTTACGAAGGCGTTATCACGAGAAAAGTTTGAAGCTTTCCGAAAAGCTTTGGGCTTACTCTCATACACATGATGATCTGCTACCTTGTACGGATTCACACTATCACTACAGGGGGGATTTGTAGACATGTAGTAGTGTTAGTGTGTATACGCGCTTCACCAGGGGCACTTTTCTCCCACTGGGTTTTTCCCCCTGGACATCCAGTGTGAAAGGACACCTTATCTCTTAGGGTTTCATATAAGCTTTGTAGCTCTGAGTTTGTATACATTATTATTCCAATACAGAGAGAGAGACTACAGAGATCTCGTACACAAGCTCTGTGTCTTCTCCTTCTCCATCTTCTTCCTACTCTGAGTTGCTGTCTTCCTTCTGTTTCCTGTTTCATCATCTTCAACACCTTTCAACTTACGAAAATTTTTCTGAGTTATCATCTCTTTAACTACTTCTTTTGGAACTAGACGGCTGTACTGCACTCCGGCATTGAAGCCTGCACCGTTCGAGTTTGGATGCAGTAAAGACCTGCCAAAAAATCACAATGAGTTATGATCATGTATAGGAAAGTAAGTGTATCCACTTCTTAATGAAGCACATTGAAGAAACAAACTTCGAGTTACCTTAAAGCTCCTATTTGTTTTTTGAGGCCACCACTACCAACCTTCATGTTCTCAAGGTTGCACAGATCTCGTTTTCTTTTCCGACTACCAAGCACGGTGTCTTTCTATTGCAAACTTGTGATCTTCTTCTCAAGGCCTTGGATTGTCTCTTTGTTTGATGAAATCTTTTGAGAGCATGCTTCATTAAGTTTCTTCAGCTGCATGTTCTCCATTGCCAGGAAGTTTCTTTGCCTTTTTCAATCCTCTCATTTCCAAATGTTTGGTGTATCCCAATAGCCCATCCTTGCCATCGCCTGTGAAATGTAAGAGGTTAGTGATATTAGCAAAGGGAGGTGGCACATTTGTCGTAGGATCCTTTGGATAAATAGACCCATCGGTCCACAAATCCAAATGATGTTCCTTGTTTGTCCTTCTAAGTTCTTTCTCCCGTTGAGATAAGAAAGACTCCCTCCTACATTTCTGCAACGGTGCGTACTCTTGCAATACATCAACATGAAGATGATGTGTGTTCTTTCTTTGGGTAAGTGTTAAAGATGATGGGGCCGAGGATTGTAAGTTCAAATTAGTGTTTTCATCAGGAAAAGATGCGTTCTCCATTCCTAGAGTTGATAGAGAAGAAGACGGAGAAATATCTCAGGTTTTGGGAGGGAAAGCCATATTCTCAAGTTTAGAGTTGATAGAGTTCGTGTGGCTTATGTTTCTGGAGGGAACGCTTGTAAGTTGGCATTTCAAATCATTAGTCATACGGTTAGTTGGATTCCTGACAAGAGAACGAAGGATAAGAATGATAAAGACGGCGGCTACCTACCAAAGAATGTCATTTTGGCTTTTTGTTGCGCAGATGGAGGATGGCGAACTTGAAGATGATGAAGGCAATGCATCCACAAACGAAAATTCCGTTTCTCTCTTGATTGATTTAGGAGCCATGGGCTTAGAATTGGATGATGCTTCATGTAGAGATCTTTTGGAAGATGATTCATAAACATTTTGCAGTTATAAAGTTTTTTGGTGGTGTAATCCATTCATCTCTCTCTCTCCCCCCTCTTCCTCTCTTTAGATTTGAGAATATGCTCAATCATGTTAATCAATTGACAATGATTATTTTAGTTGTAACCAAGTGTAACCTTACATCCCCCGCCTCCTTCTCCCCCCTCTTTCTCTTTCTCTTTCTCTTTCTCTCTCTCTCTCTCTCTCTCTCTCTCTCTCTCTCTCTCTTTCTTTCTCTTCTTTTTAAAATTTTGAAAATTATATACAATTTTCTTTAGTTTTTATTGAGAGGAGGGAAACACCAAAATTTGAAGGGGGGGGAGGGGAGGGATTAAGCCAGAATTTGAAAGTTTAGGCACTAAATTTGATTGTCAGACATAACAACAATAATATGCGCGGTAATAACAACGGTAATAACAGCGCCTAAACAGTCTCGGTAATATTTTAAACACAGAAAAAACACCCGCCTTCCTCTCTCTTGTTTCTCTACTTGAATTTGCACTTTCTCTCTACAAAACGCGGTAAAACAGCGAGGTAAACACTTGGAGATTTTCAAAGTGTCGTGGAAAGACAACGGCGTGGAGAGTCTGTCCTACTAAGGTCGAAGTCCGAGTAGAACTACGTGTGCAAAGCCGCTTGTGGCGGGAAGGGAGCAAGCTCAACCTTCACCAGTCAACCTTCACCAGATCAGGAGAAGTTTGGCTTGATGGCATCCCGCTGCAGTAGGATGGAGTTCCCATTTCTTGGACGTCGCCAGGCTACCAACACAAGGGACTGTCCGTCTCCTTCTCTCTCATGGCGCTCTGTTTTGTGCCATAGCTCGTATAAGAGCTCTGTGTTCACATTAACGTCCAAGTCCATAAGGCCTTAGGGAAAAATATTTAAAAGGATCAAGGGAGGGTGCCCATGGTGACCCTCCCCTTTCCTCTCGATGGTCTTTCTTGGAGTCGAACCTTCGGGTCGGGCCGGCAAGTTGAAGGCAACAAACAAACCACACAAAGATTTCGGAGAAAAAAAGCTCAACTTCTTGACTACGGTTCTGGATTTGACAATTGAGCAGAGAAGTTCTGACTAAGAGGATGTTGATGCTCGGTTTGAGGTTCATGGAAGCTCAACCATCTAGGCCATGTGGGGAGTGTTGCCACATGCTGACAAGCGTATAGTTGCATGCTACATGCCAGTGATCGACATCAAGGTATGCAGTTATTTTTTTGTTTGTTTGATAAATTCTTTCAAACATGTTGCACGCTTTTTCTTGATCAGGTAGTGTTGGGCAATAGCTGATATTTGACTGCTCAGCTGTAGATGCTATCCCCGGGGAGGTCACCTAATAAAAACATAACCTATCACGTGAGTTCAATAGAAGGATTTAAAGTTCTTGAAACTTACAAAAAAATATATATAGAAGGGAATTATTTTTTCAAATTTGAAAAAAACTTACGGATTTTAAAAGAAAAGGGTACATTATAATATTCTTAAAAAAATTCTCAAATAAGGGGTTTCACAAACATGTCTTAAACGCACGTGATATGGTAGTTTTACACATAGTGAACCCCCCGAGATGCTATCTCTCTCAGTATTGAGCAATCTCATAATTCTTAGCAAGTAGCCAAATTTGGCATGGCCAATTCTCTATGAAATTTTGACAAGGTTGATTCTTTTCTGCTTGGACATATTTGTGTCAACAAGAGCACCTGTTCGATATGAGCTTCTGACACTCCATAAGTCGTTAAGGGAAGCAAGGCTTCCAGTTCAACAACATGCATTGAGATTTTCCCATCTGAATTATGCTATGAGCATACACATGTAGAGGAATTTGTTAGTTTGTCTGTGTGTTATTTCATTACATGCGAAGAGAATGTATATGATATACGCAACAACTCTCTCTCTCATGCAGTAGCTATGGCTATGAGCCATCTTCCAGTGAGTTTTTCCTTCGGCATTTCAAGACAACTGGAAATTTTAAGTTTTCCTTGTCTTTCCATTTTTCACATTTACTTTGGAGAATATTGTTTGCTATGCAAAGCAAAGTGCTTTGACAATTTCACGTGAGGCACGGCTTCTCATGCGTGCCACGATACTTCCCATTGACTTAGAATCAAGACCATTGGCGCACAAGTTTGGGAAACTGGAAAAAAAGGGAATATCATCTCACCGCATCCCTACCAGTCACGTTTGAGTCCATCACTTTTGCCAAGGGATTATAAGTTTGCCTGCACGGCATGCTAGCTAGGTGGATTCACTTCTACCGCCTCATGAAATACGGTTTCGCTATAACACTAGACACTCTGTCAAGGACAAGAAGCAAAGTGCCAATGCTAAATCATCCTTATACAATCACGATACCTGCAAGATAGGTAGGTCAAGATGTGTTTTGTGTTTTTTTGTTACCTCTCTCGATGAGAGCGTCATATGAGAAAGTTGTGGCATGCTTATAGGATAAGTTGCAAGCCAGGCATAAGATGCATAAGAGCACACATATTGGGTACACACTATAGTAACTTAAGAAAAGTTCCTCAGCCCAGCATGCTCTCTCTCTCTCTCTCTCTCTCTCTCTCTCTCTCTCTCTCTCTCTCTCTCTCTCTCTCTCTCTCTCTCTCTCTCTCTCTCTCTCTCTCTCTCTCTCTCTCTCTCTCTTATTTCTCTTGCGGAATAATGAAAACTTTTTAAGAATCTTTTGGCACATGTTTTTCTTGGGAGTCAGCCTGAGCCAAGATTCTCTAACTCTCAGCTAGAAAGTGGCAAGATGTCATCCAAATTAGTTTTCATTGGTTTGTTGATTTAACACTAATTTCCATAAGGGATATGAGCCACAGACGCTGGATAAGAGTCATTGTCAGATCTTGGGTAATACCCAATTGTTGGCATTCCTTGGCTAATTGTTCTCTAGATTAAATAGATCTCACCAGTGGACTCCTCATCGATGTTAATGGTCATCAAGATTCTTGCCATTACATATGGGTATTTTGTAAGCACTACAAGTTTTGGTGTGACGATTGAGCTGAATTTTTGACAAACTTACACTCGCATAGGCTGATTTATAGCACGACGTATAGATGCAACAAGCATTTCAAACAGCATGGATGTTCCTAAGAGCTAGGTGTTCCGCCATGCGTGGATGTCCCATTTTCTCTATAGCACTAGGCGTGCATATAGGAGCACAGTTTTGTGGTATGACCACATATGTGATTACTAAATCACACAATACATGTTGATGGTCATTTGGACAACTTCACACTTTGTTTTTTAAGAAAAAACTATTTGTCAAGGGATAGTCCAAAGGTTTTTTCCAACCTTTCACCAAGGGGGTTGGTTTGGCACAATATACCCAAGGGTTTGGATTGCCAAGGCAACACCCAAGGTCACAAGTTCACTTTGTTTCTCTTCACTAATCTCTTACGTTAGTGATTAGCAGGTTACAAAATTTTTGATATGGTACGCTTATAGGTCGAGGGTTGTACTTGACTTATGGGTAAGTATCAGGTAATTTCCACCTCCTGGTAAGTACATGTTTTTTGGATTTCTTTTCCTTTCCAATTAAGCTTGTTTGTGTTATGTAATTGGGATGTTTGAGCTAGAAGGCTTTCATCCAGCTTGCTCTTTAGCCAAGTGACAAGGTCATGGACGAGCATAGCATTTTGAGAAGATATTGTTATTTTCTCCCTTTCCTGTTCATCAAGATACCATCATGGGTTTGAATCTTGTTGAAACAATTATAGACCTACATGGTACGGTTCTTTTTGGCACATGTTGTCACATGGGACACAAGGTGGTCTAGGAACTCACGGAGTTCGGTTTAGCCACTCCGGAGCAATGATAATGAGGGTCCCTCTCACTCACATCGTAGAGTGTTTGTAGTTACCTCTACACACAAGTACACACTCGTACTGGATGGATGTTGTTTTTCTTGACATCCTTATTTGAGACATATTCCACATGTGGATAATATGAGTCTCGGGGACTGACACTGACGCCTAATTCCTAATGATGTGTTGCGGGATGAAGTCCCTACGTGCTGGTCGCATCCGTTTATTAGACCATTTGGAGCACACCATATGAGGAGAAATTTCACTGTCCAAAAATTGTCAGTACTAAGTAAGACTTGTTGTGATTATGGGTGCTGTAATGGAGGGTTGTTTCTACATATAGCCAAGGATGCTACATTCATGAGAATGTCTCATGGTTGGTATCTAGGTGTGATTGAGCTTTCACATTCTGTTATGGTCGAACTCTTGTTGAAAGGCTTTCACGTATGTGCCGTGGAAAGTCTCGTCATGGAATTGCGGTTCAGATTTGTTTGTGTTAAATACATGCACACCAGGTGTTATGGGCCCTAGTGTTTAACACGGATTTTTTCGGAGCGGCATGCAAATTCATGCACTTTCTTGTTCATACGATTTTTTGCACTTCAAGTGAAATTTTTCTTGCAGATTTATTATGAGTTTCCATCCAACCATACATGGTAATGGCTCAGGATGGGTGTCTGTGGCTGGATGGTATCCACTCTATGAGCTTACTCCACTCCAACCCGCTTTCCACCTAGTTGGTTGTCTCCACTCCATATCAAATATATGGCTAGCTACTCAATGGTTGAGTCATAGTTTATCATATGTCATGGCAGACTGCCTGTAAGTGGTTGGGGGAAATCACCTTGTGTTGAGAGAGAAAGAGAGAGCACAGAAATAGAACCCCAAAGTGTTTAGAATACATGCATGATATGATCTATATATAGAGGGGACCTGGGTGCCATTTATAGAGAAGCCATATATTGAATAGCTTCACATATAAGCTCAACACCCCCGCTCCAATAAGGGTCCCTAACTGTGGATGAAAAAACCCTTGGGGGATCAGGGGAAAAACCCACAGCTTTATATACACCCACCGTTATATTATAAAAATCATTGAATGTACAAATGTTCATGAGGAGCTACATCACTCCTTTTACAATGAATATTTTGCGAGGAAATACATCACTCCTTTTACAATGAATGTTTTATGAGGAGTTACATTACTCCTATCCTACCAAATACAATAATGAATACAAAGGTTCAATAAAAAGGTGTAAAGACTATCGATTAGCTCGTAATCAGAAGTGTCTCCGTGAATCTGTTGTGATATAGCTTGTCATCAATATGGCCGTTGAGAGAGAAGGAGAGAGCACAGAAGTAGAACCCCAAAGTGTGTAGAATACACACATGAGATGATGTATATATAGAGGGGACCTGGGTGCCATATATAGAGAAGCCATATATTGAGTAGCTTCACATATAAGCTCAACACCCCCGCTCAAATAAGGGTCCCTAACTGTGGATGAAAAAACCCTTGGGGGATCAAGGGAAAAACCCACAGCTCTATATACACCCACCGTTATATTATAAAAATCATTGAATATACAAATGTTTACGAGGAGCTACATCACTCCTTTTACAATGAATGTTTTATGAGGAGTTACATTACTCCTATCAAATACAATAATGAATACAAAGGTTCAATAAAGAGGTGTAAAAGCTATCGATTAGCTTGTAATCAAAAGTGTCTCCGTGAATCTGCTGTGTAGCTTGTCATCAATATCGCATCACCAAACATGTCTTCATGTTGTCATCAATATGGCATCACCAAACATATCTTCATAAATCTTTTATTGTCACCAAGTTTGTCTTCATAAAATCAATTCTTTGATCAATCCTACATAGATCATAGACTCCAAAAAAAAACATGTCATGAAAATTATTAGCATCGTTAATGAAATAATTACGTTCACAATGCCATAAGAGATCGTTCGCGACGCCACTCTTTTGACGACATATATACGCACGACAACATATGGTACATAAAGTATAAACGTAAAAGTACAAAATGTGTGATTACGTGATACAAATGATATGTGTATATACTACATAAAACAACATTTATCAATGTAGTGATCAATGAATACCATCAAAGTATTAACAAAATATCATCATTATGTCAATAAAAATGAATAAATGATCATGGTATCAACGAAAAGCATCATGATATCACCGAGAATAATCATTGTATCAACGAAACAACATCATGGCATCACCGAGAATAACCATGGTATCAACGAAACATCATCATGGCATCACCGATAATAACCATGGTATCAATGAAACAACATCATGGTATCACCGAGAATAACCATGGTATCAACAAAACATCATCATGGTATTAACAAAAATCACCATGGAATCAACGAAATATCATCATGGAATCACCGAGAATAACCATGGTATCAACGAAATATCATCATGGCACCACCGAGAATAACCATGGTATCAATGACATAGAAGCTCCATGGTATCAATGACATATCATCATGGTATCAACAAAAATCACCATGACCAAAGTATTAACAAAACATCATCATGGTACCATCAAAATCACTATGGTATCAATGAGAAATTATCAATAAAACAACGTAAATTATATCTCTAAAAGAATAATTATACGAGAATCAATGAACGAGTATATCATATAACAAAAGATCATGTACCAACAGTAGCTCGATAGAATTTGGACGATCATCAATGGCTAGACTGAATCGGAACGATGTGTAACTGGCTTCTCTAGCAAAGTTACGTCAGTAACAAATATATGATTGATGAAGAAAAATATAATTGAGAAGTTTTCAATTATAAGAAAAATCAAAAGCAAAAAGTAAAATTTTGATTTTCAAACATATTCGCAGTCCGAGACGATAACCCAAAATCGGTGCAGAATTTAGAGAAACTTTCTTCTGCAAAGTTATAGACCACATCGATTGCAATCCCCTTAGCGGGTAGTTTCTTCTGCAAAGTTGTAGAACACATCGATTCCGGTCTCTCACGTGGGTAGTTTCTGCAAAATCGTTTCTAATTAACAGAAAAATCAAAAACAAAAAGCCGAAGTTGCTTTTCAGGTATGTACGCAGTCTGCGAAAGATAACTCAAAATCGGTGCAGAATTTGAAAAAACTTCCTTCTGCAAAGTTGTAGACCACATTGATTCCGATCTCTCTTGTTTTCAATTAGCAAAATCGTTTTCAATTAGCAGAAAAATCAAAAACAAAATGCGGAAGCTGTTTTTCAGGTATGTACGTAGTGCGCGAACGATAACTCAAAATCGGTGCAGAATTTGAAGAAACTTCCTTCTGCAAAGTTGTAGACCGCGAGTAGTTTCTACAAAATCGATTTTGATCAGGAGAAAAATCGAAAACAAAAACGTATTGCTCTGATACCATGTTGACAGAGAAGGAGAGAGCACAGAAGTAGAACCCCAAAGTGTGTAGAATACACACATGAGATGATGTATATATAGAGGGGACCTGGGTGCCATATATAGAGAAGCCATATATTGAGTAGCTTCACATATAAGCTCAACAATGGCATCACCAAACATGTCTTCATAAATCTTTTATTGTCACCAAGTTTGTCTAAGTCACGAAATCAATTCTTTGATCAATCCTACATAGATCATAGACTCAAAAACCATAGTTCTGAAAATTATTAGCATCGTTAGTGAAATAATTACATTCACAATGCCATGAGAGATGGTTTGTGACGCCACTCTTTTGACGACATATATACACACAGACCATATAAGTATGAATGTAAAAGTACAATATGCGTGATTACGTGATGCAAATGACATGTGTATATACTACATATAACAACATTTATCAGCGTAGTAATATCAATGAGTATCATCAAAGTATTAACAAAATATCATCATTGTATCAATAAAAATGAATAAATCATCATGGTATCAACGAAAAGCATCATAGAATAATCATTATATCAACGAAACAACGTCATGGTATCACCGAGAATAACCATGGTATCAAGAAAACAACATCATGATATGACTGAGAATAATCATTGTACCAACGAAACAACATCATGGTATCATCGAGAATAACCATGGTATCAACGAAACAACATCATGGTATCACCGAGAATAACCATGGTATCAACAAAACAACATCATGGTAATTAATCACCGAGAATAACTATGGTATCAACAAAACAGCATCATGGTATCACTGAGAATAACCATGGAATAATGAAATATCATCATGGAATCACCGAGAATAACCATGGTATCAACGAAATATCATCATGGTATCAACGAAAATCACCATGACCAAAACACTAACAAAACATCATCATGGTACCATCAAAATCACTATGGTATCAACGAGAGATTATCAATAAAACGATGTAAACTATATCTCTAGAAAAATAATAATATGAGAATCAATGAACAAGTATATCATATAACAAAAGATCATGTATCAACAGTAGCTTGATAGAATTTGGAGGATCATCAATGGCTCGACTGAATCAGAACGATATGTAACTGGCTTCTGCAACAAAGTTACGTCAGTAAAACAAATATATGATTGATGAAGAGAAAATATAATTTAGAAGTTTTCAGTTATCAAGAAAATCAAAAGCAAAAAGTAAAATTTTCTTTTCAAACATATTCGCAATACGAGAACGATAACCCAAAATCGGTGCAGAATTTAGAGAAAGTTTCTTCTACAAAGTTGTACACCACATCGATTCCGATGGCCTTTAATGAACAGTTTCTGCAAGATTGTTTTCAATTAGCAGAAAAAATAAAAAATAAAAAACCAAAAACGAAAGTTGCTTTTCAGGCATGTATGCAGTCCGCAAACAATAACTGAAAATCAGTGCAGAATTTGAAAAAACTTTCTCCTGCAAAGTTGTAGACCACATCGATTCCAGTGCTTTCGCTGACTATCTCTGCAAAATCGTTCTCAAGTAGGAGAAAAATAGAAAACAAAAAACGAAAGTTGCTTTTCAGACATGTACGTAGTCCGCCAACGATAACTCAAATTCGATGTAGAATTTGGAAAAAAATTCTTATGCAAAGTTTTAGACGACATCGATTGTGGTGCCTCATGTGGGTAGTTTCTACAAAATGGTTTTCAATCAAGAGAAAAATAAAAAACAAAAAGCGAAGTTGCTTTTCAAGCATGTATGCAGTCCTTGAACGATAACTCAAAATCGGTGCAGAATTTGAAAAAATTTCTTCTGCAAAGTTGTAGAGCATATCGATTTCGGTGCCTCTTGAGGGTAGTTTCTGAAAAATCGTTTTCAATCAGTAGAAAAATGAAAAACAAAAACCGAAGCTTCTTTTCAGGCATGTATGCAGCCCGCGAACAATAACTCAAAATTGGTGCAGAATTTGAAAAAACTTTCTTCTGCAAAGTTGTAGACCACATCGATTACGGTGCCTTGCAAGAGTAGTTTCTGCAAAGTCGTTTTCAATCATTAGAAAAACTGAAAACAACAACGTCCTGCTCTGATACCATATTGAGAGAGAAAGAGAGAGCACATAAATAGAACCCCAAAGTGTGTAGAATACACACATGAGATGATGTATATATAGAGGGGACTTGGGTGCCATATGCTGAATAGCTTCAGATATAAGCTCAACAGACGTCACTCTTACTACTGCTATTCATCCCGTGTTGGATGGGCAGCTTACAAATATTTTTTGCTAATGGATCTGCTAAGTGCATACGTTAGCACAACGCATTTTGAATGGGTGATTCTCTCCCTATTCTAGAATTTTCTTACGTAAGGTTTTCAACTTTGAACACCTATTGTGGTGGGGTTGCATATCATTTCAATAGTTTCATAAGTCAAGGACTTAATAGGTGTGTTGACAAAGTATGTTGGCAAGTATAGGGGTGAACATGTAGTCCTGAGTGTTCCAAATCGTTCAGAAGTCTAACCTAAGGACACTTCCTATTCTGTCCCTCAGTAGCTATGAGCTTTTCTAGATACTCATGTGAGTTGGAAATCTGGCTCATAACTTCATGGAAACTTGCGCCAAGGTTTTCTTGTATTTTTCCAGTATCTTCATAAAGTACGAAAGCTAGTTATCTCTTTAGACACCTCTTAGTTGTGGTTACTCCTTTAACGTACTCAAGTGAGTTACTATTTAGATACAGGTGGTTACAAAAGGACAACAATTTTGAAAATCAAGATGTTGCTCTTGGTTTCATTGAACCTCCTCACTGTACCAAGTATCATATGGACAATTGGCTCCCGTATGGGATGCCAATAAGGAAAACATCAGTGTTCTTACGAAGATACTACCACTTGTGTTTTTTAGAACGAAAACACTTCTCCAAGGGGGGAGTAATGTCAGGCCAAGGGCCACCCTAGAGGTCAAGGACCGGCCGGCTACCCAGTGGAGAAGGGATCCTATGGCCAGGAGGCTATAAAAGGGAGGTTGGGCAGAGGATTCATACACGGCAAGCCAAAAATGTTCTCTTCATTTTTTGTAACAAATGTCTTGAAGACCATAAAATTCAAATCTATGCACCTCTATGTGTAAAATTGACGTGAACATCAAATTGTGACGAAGCGTCTACACATAGAAAAGGGTAGTCAAGGGCAAAAAATTGCATAAAAAATAATGGAAGAGCTACAATTAATCAAGACCTCAATTTTTTAAATATTTGGCCGAAACTTTTTATTTTTGTACATGAGTTTAAGTTATATAAAACCTGTGGCTCAAAACACTCACTTACTAGCACTTATCACAACCCGATAACTAACACTACACTAGCAACTTTCACTGCATGTACATATGCTTGCTAAAGCAAGATAAAGAGCTCACAAGATAAATCGATTGAGAGTCCACATTGTCGTTGGGAGATGAATGTGTGTATGGAGAACTCATGGTCCTAATGTGGTCAAAAGTTGAGAAATTAAGTAGGATATTACATCAAGTACATAGTCAATGAGACTCCTTGCTAGTGCTCTGACAACCTATTTTCCAATGTGTGTATGCGCACATGTGCATGCATGCACACACACACACACCGTACACACACAAAGCATGTAATGGTGGAATACCATTTGTGTTGTTGTTTTATAGCATATCGTGGAAATGGAGGCACGGAAAGGGAAAAAAATGGAGAATCTTGTCATGGTCATGTTTGAGACTCTTTCCCCATTTTACAAGTAGGTGTAGGTCATCTTCATGATGCATTGCTACTGATGAGTGCTCAAAAGTAGTACACAAGAGAATGCGGGGGGCGGAGCTAAACGTAGGATAGTGGGGACACAATAACGTTGCTAACTCCTAGAAGGCCATAGAACTTCCAGCAGAGTTTTAAAGAAAAAGTTGCGGCATTCTTTAACACTAGAATGGTAACAGGACACTTTTATGTCCTTGGACACTTTTGTGTCCTATTAAGTGACCATTTTGCTTGAATTATTTGAAGAGTATGAAAATGAATTTCTAGGTTCTATATATCCACAAAGTTGCCTTATGAGTTGAAAAAAACCTAACATTTTTTTTTGAGTATTGATCTCACCATTAACCTTACTCTTGCACAACATTTTTGAACCTAAACCGTGTGAAAAAACCGGCCCTGTTTTTGGGCTTTTTTCAATTTTTGGCAACTATACCACTCTAAACTTCATGTTTGTGAGGTTTAGATGGCTAGAGGTTAGGCCTTCATAGTTCTCAACATGTTTTGATGCTTGTAGGGAGAGCTAAGTGTTAAAATTGAAAGTTATGACCAATTTATAAGAATTCCATAATCCTGTTTTTTGGCCAAAATTAGCACTTTTACGATTTTTTTGGTGGCTTTCTTGATATCCAAATTCAATTTTGATTGTGTAAGTGTCATGTATAACATAAAACTAATCTTCCTTGAGTTTTGGGGGACATAATATGCTATATAGCATAATATATGATGATGGTTGAGTTTTTTGATTGCTGAAGAATACGATACATTTTAGAGTAGCAAGTATAGCTTTCTCAATATTTCTAATTTCTTAGGCCAATTGTGTGTATTTTGTAGGTAGTAACCATATCTAATCATAGACTACAAACTTGGCTAGATATTGAGTAGTTTTTATGGGTTTCTAGAGGTCATAATGATAAACCTAGTTTTTTCATGTTTGCTGTATTTAGCACTTTATCATTGCCCCCCAGGTTCCAATTGTAAGAGATCCATTATCCTTTTGACATGCTCCATGGATCCTTTTAAATACAACGGCCCAAAGGAAACTAAGAAAACATGTATATAGTATCTGTATTGAGCGTGACTATAGAAACTTTGATGATAGGTCCGCAGAATGGCAAAAATGCAACTTTTTTGTACCTTTTTTTTTTACCAAAAAAACATTAGTGAGGTAAATGCAACCATATGTTTTGGTCACCAACCCATTGAAGTTAACAGGGCATTTTATCTCATGTCCTACAAAAATCCCCAGTCTTATTTATATGCAACCAACCGTAAGAAATTGTTGTTTTTGGCAAAATGCACTGGTCCATCAACTTTGGAGGCTTGTAGTGACCAAGGGATGAGAAAAATTACAAGTTTCTCATTTTTTCCATATGTAGTAGTTATTGAACTATAAGCTCATGAAAGGATTTTTCAAAATGAGTGGATCTACTATGGTTTTGGAAATTTTTCCCAAAACCCTGAAAGGACACTTTTATGTCCTGTTAGGTTACCATTCTAGTGTTAACCCTCTAATTTGTGCAACTATCCTGATTTTGGCCTAGTTATAATACGTGAGGTATAGCTACACTATGCTACTATCCTTGCCTCACATGACCGCGCCAAAGGCATAGTTATCAAGTAAAGCTACTGATAGCCGTTTTTCGGCTTTCCATAATTGCCATAGTAAGCTACCTCACCCTATCAAATCACTCAAACATTTTGGTTATCCCTAACATTTCACTGTACATAGGCGTGTGTGAGTTAGGGACTTTCTCCATATTTTCTTAAAAACCCTCAGCTAGCTAGTCACTGCGCTAGTTGAGCCAAAAAAATAATAAAAATAAAACATATAAGTATATTATGGCCCATTTGTGTGTAAATATTTCATTGTATATAGCGCCTAAATAAAAGGATTTTTCATAATTATTTTGGTATTTATTTAAATATTTCTACCTATGTTGTGTTATTTATGCTATGTACATTGACTCACCATTACCATATTTTTTTCTTACCATTTTGCATACTCTTTATTCCATATAAAAATAATTTCATGCAAGCTTCTCTTAATTTTGGTGTAACTCCATCCCAACAAAAATCCAAAAAAACTAGTTCTATTTATGTGTATATTTTTTCACTATTGTGATTTTTGCTTTCCTACATCTATTCTCTATTACTCTCATAAATTAGACCAGCAAAAATATTCATTTTTTTATGGTAGAATTATAATGAGAGAGATTTATTTTTACCCCTTTATATTTTTTCCACCTATATTATTTATATTTGACATGTACATATTTTTTTAGACCCCTGAATATTTGATTTTCTTAGTTGTACTATTCACTTATATCATGATCTCAACAATATCTTCAATTATAGACCTATCAAATAAGGTCAAGGGTATGTGGCATGCATGCATGCACCATGGGGGTCTCACTCTTGGAGGTATTCAAAAGAATCTTCCAAAGAAGGACCTCACAAGGACTTTGTGCGGTGGAAAAACACAGTCGGTTTTGCTGAATTTTTAACGATCACATGCTCCCCAAATTTGAAAAGGTGATACAAACAAAAGTTGTATCTCGTGGCCTGAACTTTGACCTCAATGATCCATATTACCCATATCTATCAATAAAAACCACAAAATTCAACCTCTTCTCATGAAAGACAGCATTATGGTGATTGATTACTCATGTTCACTTACCTTGGCTCTCAACGAAGGTCAAGAGTGGAGAAAAAATGTATCGTCAAAGCTAGTGGACCGTCAACAAGCATCAAAATTGACCCTACTCAAGACACTTGGAGCATCAACATTATAAGAAATCCATATTTTCTTACCTATTAAGAGGTTTTTCTTCCTTATTTGAATTCTATATGGATACTTCCATTGTAAATATCCAATTCCATTTGTAAATTAATAAAAATACTAACTCTACTAATTTACTAACACTAACCTACTATGAAAAGTCCTATCACTTCCACTTATCTTCTCTCTCTTCTTCATCTATCCCCACCAACTTCTTGATAATTCCAAGAAAAAGAAATTAGATAAGTGCTGAAAATCTAACCCAACCATGGTTAGAGGAGTAACCCTAGCCCTCAAAATTGCTATAAAAGGATGGTGTAGCTAGCACAAAAAGGGGGAGTCATAAGCAAGAGCACTATGCTTTATCTTGAGAAGCTAAGCTCAACCTCTCTAGAATGAGCTCTTGAGTGGACGCTCATTGCCTTATGCATGTGCATGTGTTGTAATAGGGGTGATTAGCAAGTGAAATCTATGCCATTGTAAGAGAGAGAGTGATCATTCAATTGAGAGTTGGAAATCTATCAATTCTCCTACTAGTGTAATCCCAACATTTGTTGAATCAAGGAGGGTGGATTTTGACTAAGCTTGGATACTTTGTCTCTCTTCCAATTTGAAGGAACGGACAACAATGATGTGTAAGTGTCTTGGTGTTTTTTTAAAGTTCTTGATAGCTTGTCTCTGGGTGTTGTCATCAATTTAGCCATAAATCCCACATACTGTAAGAGGGAGACGGGGTGGAGAGGACTCCCTTGGCCTTAAGACAGTGATTGGGGTGGCTTTTCTTGTGATGTGTTGTGGTGTAATTTACTCAAGCTATATTGAACAAATACTAATCTCACTTTGATTGGTCATGACAGATTTGTAGGAAGGTATTAATGCAAAAAGCATCCCCTCCCTCTTCTCTCTCTTTCTTACATATATAATTGTGTTTGCTTGATCAGTGCCGATACATTTCAAAGCATCCGGAGCACACACACACTCTCTCTCTCTCTCTCTCTCTCTCTCTCTCTCTCTCTCTCTCTCTCTCTCTCTCTCTCTCTCTCTCTTTATGCGTCCTAGTTCGCATCCAAAACTAGGTGGTACCCCAAATTTGTGTAGGGTTAGGTTGTGGGTTTGTGTGTGTGTTTGTTGTTTTTTTCCAACCCCAACCCAATTGAGCAGCACGGGAGCCTAGAAGGGTGCTTAGAGGCCACTCTTCTTGTTGCCTGCCTCGGACCGCCTCAAATTGGTGCCCCCACTGAGGAATGACTTTGTGCTTATTGTTGTCGTATTGCATGAATGCTTGAATTTGAGCATAATCAAGTAGATTATATGAATCATGAAACCCCGATTTTAATTTCAAGGCAACAAAAATTGATCTATCATATGGTTTGGATTAGCATAACATAAGAAAGGAAAAAACATTTTCACATAAGAATCTAGATTTCATGTTGAAAGACCTTTCAAAACTTTGTGTAGTTAGTCGATGGCATGAAAGAAAATGATTGTTTGGAACTAATCTTTGTGTGGTTTTAGCATTGAGAGACTATGACACGCTATACCTTTGATGATATCCCAATCTTCTTCGGAAATCTAGAAGAAGATGTTGATGATTTTCTTACTGATTTTAGAATGGTTTGTCGTATCCTTGGTAAAAGGGATGACATTGAAAAAGGGGATTTTCTATTGCTATGCCTTAGAGGCAACGGTGAGAAATGGTTTTGGAGTATGTCTTCTCAGAATGAAGATGGGTATACCCAAATTTCCAAAGCTTTGAAGACCAGATTCTCTAAATTTCCAACAATGGAGAAAGCATGGGCTTCATTAGGAAAACTTCAACAACATGGTGAAGACTACTATGCTTATGAGGATATTTTTTCTCGTGAATGGGGAGGACGTGGGTTTAGTTCTACATTTCCATATTATGTTAAAATGGAGCAATTTATTTCGGGTTTGTCTCCTTTCCTAAAGACTAAGGTTACTTGTAGTGGACCCTCTACCTTTGAAGAAGCGGTCACTATTGCCTGAAGGAAGTTTCACAAGTACTTCTACATCAAAAATGGTTTCCATCATGCTGGAAGAACCAACCATCATGAAAGTGTTTCTACCAAGGATTCATCTCCTTTGCCATACTTGTCTCCTTCTACTCCGACAAATGTTGAAGAAGTTACTTACATGCCAACTGATTATTCAAGTGCTAAAGTGTGTGGCCAAGATTCAAATGTGGAATCTCTTTCTTCTACCTTTATCACAAGCATGCAAAAATCGACACAAGATATCTCAAATGGCATTGATGATTCAATAATGGATACATCCAACCTTTTGGTGGAGGATCAATTTCTAGTCCGCCGAGCAGACGAAGCTTTTGTGCAACATGACTCTATGGAGAATGAAGACCTTGAAGGTAACCTTGATCTTATGGAATGTTATGAGAGTGTATCTTTTCTAAAAGAAGAGAGTAAAGAAGAAGATGAAATCATAGGTGGAAAGATCATAGACCACATTGATCATAAAGAGATTATTGTGTACATGGAATGCCAACTCCAAAACAAAGTAGAAGAGTGTGAGTTGAATCCATGTGTGGATAATCTTCAAGAAGTGTTTGAGGATGTTGAAAAGCATTGGTATGACCCCTGTATGTTAAGCACGGAGGAACCTATCATGCAAGAAGCCAAATTTTTCACAAAATCAAACAGTAATCCATCAACACTTGAGGTGGTACAATGTGAGGAGTTACAACCTTGTCAAAGGGGGGTCTTAGAAGGGGATGAAGAACATGGGAGAGTAGTAAAAAATAAAATCATAAAAGGAAACTGTCAGAAGGGTATCATTCTCTCCAATGGTGTTTTAGTGGGTTGCTCTTCATTCATGGGACAATCTCTTAGCAAGAAAATCCAAACTTTTGAAGCCCCAATCATCTTCACATTGGGTTTCACCTCTTCAAAGTCAACTTCTCCTCTCTTCACATATACCTTTCATCGGGGGCACCATACCTTCTTAAGCGGAAGAGGACATGAATACTTGGTGATGAACATATGTTTCCAAACCTTCTACATTTGGTTCTTTGGTGTATGGAGGTCACACATTGTGATGCTTATGGTCTTCATCATAGATGAAAAACTTGTTTATTGCTACATGTGGATATTTCATCAATCAGTACCAAAATCTATTCTCTTCCAATGTGTTGGAAGCAATAGAAACCTTCGTCTATTATCTACTTATGTGGTACTCTATTTGCAATATCTTCCAATAGCAGTTGGAAGCATGGATCAAGCTTTCCTAAATCATGAAGGTCATAGAATTTTTGACTTGATGAGACTACCTAGGTTGAATGAATTTTTTGAGCTACAGTTCAGGAATTTGCTCATACAAGCTCTTGAAGATCGTAGCAGATACGTCAACTTTACACAGGAGGAAGAGCAACCAATCTTTTATATCACATTCATAGTTATAGATGCAATGATGGACAACAATAAAATCTACAAGTTTCTTCAACCCAAAATCAGTAAGTGATTCCATACCATACAGCTCTCATTGGGAAAGATATTTCAAGATCTTTCATCCTAGGGGGTGCTTATGGAAACTTTCTCAATGAAGGAGGTTTACTCAGACACTTCATTACATCGTGCTATTGGCTCTCAGAACCTTTCATATCACACAAGGTTTTTTAATCATACAACAAAGGTTCTTCAAAGATAAGAGCAGACAAAGACAGACGTTACACAATCTACATGTTGTATGGTCGGATAAATGGTACATGAATGTACCATTATCTAAGGGGGCGAGGCTAATGATAGCCATTTTTCGGCTTTCCACAATTGCCATAGTAAGCTAACTCACCCTATCAAATCACTCAAACATTTTGGTTATCCCTACCATTTCACTGTACATAGGCGTGTGTGAGTTAGGGACTTTCTCCATATTTTCTTAAAAACCCTTAGCTAGCTAGTCACTGCGCTAGTTGAGCCAAAAAAATAATAGAAATAAAAAATATAGGTATATTATGGCCCATTTGTATGTAAATATTTCATTGTATATAGGGCCTAAATAAAAGGATTTTTCATAATTATTTTGGTATTTATTTAAATATTTCTACCTATGGTGTGTTATTTATGCTATGTACATTGACTCACCATTACCATATTTTTTTCTTACCATTGTTCATACTCTTTATCCATATAAAAATAATTTCATGCAAGCTTCTCTTATTTTTGGTGTAACTCCATCCCAACAAAAATCCACAAAAACTAGTTCTATTTATGTGTATACTTTTTCACTATTGTGATTTTTTCTTTCCTACATCTATTCTCTATTACTCTCATAAATTAGACCACCAAAAATATTCATTTTTTTATGGTAGAATTATAATGAGAGAGATTTATTTTTACCCCTTTATATTTTTTCCACCTATATTATTTATATTTGACATGTACATATTTTTTAGACCCCTCAATATTTGATTTTCTTAGTTGTACTATTCACTTATATCATGATCTCAACAATATCTTCAATTATAGACCTACCAAATAAGGTCAAGGGTATGTGGCATGCATGCATGCACCATGGGGGTCTCACTCTTGGAGGTATTCAAAAGAATCTTCCAAAGAAGAACCTCACAAGGACTTTGTGCAGTGGAAAAAAACAGTCGGTTTTGTTGAATTTTTAAAGATCACATGCTCCCCGAATTTGAAACGGTGGTACAAACAAAAGTTGTAGCTCGTGGCCTGAACTTTTACCTCAAATTTTTTTCATATTTTTTTGAGCTACGAGCTGTGAGCTATGATTTTATTAGTGGACCCCAGTTTGCCCATGCTATGCGGCCACACTCTCTTTCACTTTATCATTTTCCTCTTTCACACACACTTCTCCACTCATCATCCCCACCTCTCTCACCACTCCACTATGCACCCTACTCACCTTCTTCTCAACCTTCAAGAATAAGAGAAACCACGGTGAACTCATGTCTCCTACACACACTTCCATTCCAAAATTGACCACCTAGTCTCATTTTTCCTCATCCATATTACCCATACCTATCAATAAAAACCACAAAATTCAACCTCTTCTCTTGAAAGAAAGCATCATGGTGATTGATTACTCATGTTCACTTACCTTGTCTTTCAAGGAAGGTCAAGAGTGGAGAAAAAATGTACCGTCAAAGCTAGTAAACCGTCAACAAGCGTCAAAATTGACCCTACTCAAGACACTTGGAGCATCAACATTGTAAGAAATCCATATTTTCTTACCTAGTAAGAGTTTTTTCTTCCTTATTTGAATCCTATATGGACACTTCCATTGTAAATATCCAATTCCATTTGTAAATTAATAAAAATACTAACTCTACTAATTTACTAACACTAACCTACTATGAAAAGTTCTATCATTTCTAGTTCTCTCCTCTCTCTGTTCTTCATCTATCCCCACCAACTTCTTGATAATTCCAAGAAAACGAAAATATATAAGTGCTGAAAATCTAACCCAACCATGGCTAGAGGAGTAACCCTAGCCCTCAAAATTTCTATAAAAGGATGGTGTAGCAAGCACAAAAAGGGGGAGTCATAAGCAAGAGCACTATGCTATAGCTTGAGAAGCCAAGCTCAACCTCTCTAGAAGGAGCTCTTGAGTGGAAGCTCATTGCCTTATGCATGTGCATGTGTTGTAATAGGGGTGATTAGCAAGGAAAATCTATGCCATTGTAAGAGAGAGAGTGATCATTCAATTGAGAGTTGGAAATCTATCATTTCTCCTACTAGTGTAAGCCCAACATTTGCTGAATCAAGGAGGGTGGATCTGGACTAAGCTTGTATACTTTGTCTCTCTTCCAACGTGAAGTAATGGACAACAATGATGTGTAAGTGTCTTGGTGTTTTTTTAAGCTCTTGATAGCTTGTCTCTGGGTGTTGTCATCAATTTAGCCATAAATCCCACGTACTGTAAGAGGGCGACAAGGTGGAGAGGACTCCCTTGGCCTTAAGACAGTCATTGGGGTGGCTTTTCTTGAGATGTGTTGTGGTGTAATTTACTCAAGCTATGTTGAACAAACACTAATCTCACTTTGATTGGTCATGACAGATTTGTAAGAAGGTATTAATGCAAAAAGCATCCCCTCCCTCTTCTCTCTCTTTCTTACATATATAATTGTGTTTGCTTGAGCAGTGCTGATACATTTCAAAGCAGCCCGATCACTCTCTCTCTCCATCTCTCTCTCTCTCTCTCTCTCTCTCTCTCTCTCTCTCTCTCTCTCTCTCTCTTTACGCGTCCTAGTTCGCATCCAAAACTAGGTGGTGCCCCAAATTTGTGTACGCTTAGGTTGTGGGTTTGTGTGTGTGTTTGTTGTTTTTTTCCAACCCCAACGCAATTGAGCAGCACACGAGCCTAGAAGGGTGCTTAGAGGCCACTCTTCTTGTTGCCCACCCCAGACCGCCTCACTACTAATAACTAATATGCCTCGTGTGACTACCCCTTATATTGAGCAAGCCTCCAACCCTCTCCAAAGACAACTCATAAATATATATGGTACTCGAAAGTTTCATCCATCAATGTTTGTCTCCTTGAAACAACCCCTTCATGGTCAAAGCTAGGCTACCCTATATCATTATGTACACATTGAATGATCCATGTATATTTGGCTAGGTCATGTTGAGCTACTTGGGGTATGCCCACTTGGAGGCGGTAACAATTATGAGTTAACTACACCTCAGAAGGGTGCAATTTGAATTTGGGCATCTTATCCCTCTGCTCCACATGTGTGTACGGCATGAGAGGAAGTCCCACCAATGTCACGTATCCCCATAGTTACCCCCCTCCGCTCTGGGGTACCTTAGGTACCCCCCGCGCAGAGGGGGGTAATCAAATATGTGGTTAGAGTTACCTCCATCACCTCATGTACAACAAAAAATATTTGTTATTGCTATTTGAAAAAGGGGGGTAGGTTAACTACGCCTCAATGACGCACCCAAATCCGTGTTACACTTTGGGATCCTCCGTATCCTTGAAATTCTAACTCGTGCATTTATCAATGCTGAAGTGATTGGAATTTGATCTCAAAAGTATCACTTTGTATTCTCTCTCTAGTCTCAATATTATCTCTTTCATCCTTGGGAAAAGGCCTAAATTCAAATCCAAATGTTTTAAATGAATGGAAAATTGGAGTGTTCACAAAACTGAAGGCTTCTTTTTGACGTGTGATTGCAAAGAGAATGGTCATTTGCATTTTCTTAGGTCCTTTCATATCAAGCCAAAAATGTTCTCTTCATTTTTTGTAAAAAATGTCTTTAGGATCATAAAATTCAAATCTATGCACCTCTATGTGTAAAATTGACGTGAACATCAAATTGTGACGAAGCGTCTACACATTGAAAAGGGTAGTCAAGGGCAAAAAATTGCATAAAAAAGAATGGAAGAGGTACAATTAACCAAGACCTCAATTTTTTAAATATTTGGCCAAAAATTTTATTTTTGTACATAAGTTTAAGTTATATAAAACATGTGGTTCAAAACACTCACTTACTAGCACTTATCACAACCCGATAGCTAACACTACACTAGCAACTTTCACTGCATGTACATATGCTTGGTAAAGCAAGATAAAGAGCTCACAAGATACATCGATTGAGAGTCCACATTGTGGTTGGGAGATGAATGTGTGTATGGAGAACTCATGGTCCTAATGTGGTCAAAAGTTGAGAAATTAAGTAGGATATTACATCAAGTACATAGTCAATGAGACTCCTTGCTAGTTCTCTGACAACCTATTTTCCAATGTGTGTATGTGCACATGTGCATGCGTGCACACACACACACACCGTACACACACAAAGCATGTAATGGTGGAATACCTATTGTGTTGTTGTTTTATAGCATATCGTGGAAATGGAGGCAAGGAAAGGGAAAACAATGGAGAATCTTGTCATGGTCATGTTCGACACTCTTTCCCCATTTTACAGGTAGGTGTAGGTCGTCTTCATGATGCATTGCTACTGATGAGAGCTCAAAAGTAGTACACAAGAGAATGCGGGGGGCGGAGCTAAACGTAGGACAGTGGGGACACAATAACGTTGCTGACTCCTAGAAGGCCATAGAACTTCCAACAGAGTTTTAAAGAAAAAGTTGCGGCATGCTTTAACCCTCTAATTTGTGCAACTATGCTGATTTTGGCCTAGTTATAATACGTGAGGTATAGCTATACTATGCTACTATCCTTGCCTCACATGACCGTGCCAAAGGCATAGTTATCAAGTAAAGCTACTAATAACTAATATGCCTCGTGTGACTACCCCTTATATTGAGCAAGCCTCCAACCCTCTCCAAAGACAACTCATATAGATATATGGTACTCGAAAGTTTCATCCATCAATGTTTGTCTCCTTGAGACAACCCCTTCATGGTCAAGCTAGGCTACCCTATATCATTATGTACACATTGAATGATCGATGTATGTTTGGCTAGGTCATGATGAGCTATTTGGGGTATTCCCATCTGGAGGCGGTAACAATTATGAGTTAACTACACCTCAAAAGGGTTCAGTTTGAATTTGGGCATCTTATCCCTCTGCTTCACATGTGTGTACGGCATGAGAGGAAGTCCGACCAGTGTCACGTATCCCCATAGTTACCCCCCTCCCCTCTAGGGTACCTTAGGTAACCCCCGCACGGAGGGGGTAATCAAATATATGGTTAGAGTTACCTCCATCACCTCATGTACACACAAAAAATATTTGTTATTGCTATTTGAAAAAGGGGGGTAGGCTAACTACGCCTCAATGAGGCACCCATTTCTGTGATACACCTTGGGATCCTCCGTATCCTTGAAATTCTAACTCGTGCATTTATCAATGCTGAAGTGATTGGAATTTGATCTCAAAAGTATCACTTTGTATTCTCTCTAGAGTCTCAATCTTATCTCTTTCATCCTTGGGAAAAGGCATAAATTCAAATCCAAATGTTTTAAATGAATGGAAAATTGGAGTGTTCACAAAACTGAAGGCTTCTTTTTGACGTGTGATTGCAAAGAGAATGGTCATTTGCATTTTCACTTCTTGAGGGTGTTGTTTTTTTGTTGGGGGGGGGGGGGGGTAACCTATAACAGTTACTGCTATGCGTGTGGGGACCCCCTTATAGGACCACTCCTATGAAAATTGTGGCATTGTTTTAGTTGTTGAAGATGATTGGAAATCTGGGATTTAGTCATCTATTTTGCATTTTTGGAATACAAGGCTAATACCCATCAGGAAAATCTTGGACTAAAAAATGGGCCTTGTAAGAATTGTTGATGTGGCATAGCTTTCAAAAAGTGGGGATCGATAAATTTTTTGCAAATAACATCCAAACTTATCGGAGGTTGGATATTTAGAATCTAGTCTTCAAATGCTATCTATTGATATATAGCATGCATGTATCGGACATTGCCTTCATGTAGATCTAGAAAAAGGTGATTTTAGATTACCGTAACGGTAACAAAACCTGGCTGATTGAAAAAAACTGGCATAACTTTCATAGAAGTCATCCAAACTTATCAGACCATGGCTCTTTAGAATCCATTTTTCAAGAACTTTCCAATGATAGGTCATATCATGGGGTTCTAAGCAATATTTAGAGGGGTCTACCAGGTTGCTTTCTTTTGTACAACTTTGATGATGTGGCACTCTTAAAAGGCCCAAAAATGAGTTCAAAATTTTCCTAATGTCTATTGTGAGATCTCGTCACTATTTGACACGGGCAGGGTGGGAGGGAATCGACGGTGGAGATTGATCAAAGGAGACTGGTCGTCCGACGTTTTAACATTTTTGGAGGGGGGGCTGTTGCATGTGCCGAGATAGGGCTTGTTACGCAAAGGCAAGGGGGGAAGGGGAAGCATGATGAGGAGTTGAGAGGGGACGCTAGAGGGATGAGGGGCATGCGGTGAAAAAGGGGCTCTTGAGACGAGCTGGTGGATGACCTAGGTGCAACAATCTATGCAACATTTGCAAGGGTTGGTTGGCCTTGGGCAAAGGAGATTGCTAGATTTAGCATAGGGGAGGGTTTCTCACTGAGCTATCAACAAAGAATCCATAAATAGAAGTGGCAAAATGGAGTCATTGGAGGAAGCAATCAAAGCTCATGGAAAGAGCAAGCGTGGGGCACCTTCTTGGGTGCACAAACATCAAAGAAGAGGGGCAACAATGGGCGATGAGAGAGAGAGAGAGAGAGAGAGAGAGAGAGAGAGAGAGAGAGAGAGAGAGAGAGAGAGAATCAAACAAGGCAATGTGAAGGACGGAGTGGCGGCATCGAGAGACGGAGGTGTGCAAGAGGCTGAAATGGTCAACATGGATGGAGCAGCTAAGTCTTTCTTGCATGCACAAGTGGAAGAAGGTTCCTCAATGCAGCTTATGGTATGTTACTCGCTTACTCTGTGTGTGTGTGTGTGTGTGTGTGTGTGTGTGTGAGAGAGAGAGAGAGAGAGAGAGAGAGAGAGAGAGAGAGAGAGAGAGAGATCAAAATTTGAGAATCAAAGAAAACCTTGACATGATTGCATATTACTTTCTTATGACAAAGAAAGGAAACTATAGACTTAGTAGAATAAAAATGTGACGATCATGTGAACTCTATCATTGGCATAGGGATTTCAATACTATGTTGAGGCATTGAGGGAGAGAGATGGGGCTTTCATATGATATTGTTGTGTTTATAAGAGTTGTCCCCAATGGAGCAAGGCATGGAAAAAGCGTGCCAAGCTCATTTACCATGTCAAAGAGTGCCACGGTATCACCATTGATATCCCGCATAGATCAGTCGATAGACCAAAGAATAGCCAAAAACCTCCTTTACCCTCTACATCACGGTCCCATAGGAGTCAAGCAAAGACAAGATTCACAAGCATGGACACTCGGATAAAGCTTGCAAGAAAACATCACCTTAAGGATCTACACAAGGGTGCTGAAAAAAGATGGCTCTTTTTCTGTTGTAATGGAAAGATGCCCTACAAGGAGTGGTTGGAAGAATATTTAAAGATCAAATGGTGAGTGGGAAAGAGGCATGCCAAAGTGCATCGCAAAGATGCAAGCTAGAATTGTAAAAGGCTATGATGCAATGGTAAGTTTAACCAACTTTATTCCTTTTCTTACAAGAATATTTGCATTTTTTTTGCTACAATTGTGTTTATTATATAAATCATTTTCCATGAATGATTTTGTTTAGTCACAACATGCCAAAAGTCAAAGTGAGGAGGAGAACATAGAAGATAAAAAGAGAGACATGGAGAGAGAGGATGGTTACAATAATGCTCTTATACCAAGGGAGATCATGATTGTTGAGGACGGGGAGATATTGCTCATGAAGGATGAGAAGAATTTTGTGGCTATCACAATAGTAATATAGTTAAGAATTCACTCTTTGGCTAGCTTTAATAAGAAGGATATTGTGATTTTGATATTCTCTTCTTTGCTATGTTGGTGATTAATTTATGGTCAGGATGAGCCTCTTGTCAAGGCTCCAAAAAAGAATGCCAACTTAAGGAAACTTGAAAGCCCCATACGTAAGATGCATAAGGTATTTGTTGCATGCATGTCAATGTCTTTCCATAGCTGTATAAAGTGTAGCTTCATACCAAGCTGTTAACCCTCACGGCTCACGGACACCCATCACCTACGACGGACGCGTATTATGTATTTGGTAGAGTCAGGTACCGGGCTTGTCGGACCAATAGGGAAAGGTAGAGTGATCGCCAATGAGAGGCGCACTTTAACTTGGACATTCAAGGGATTAGTTGGTTAAGCATGGGCACCCAAGTGTGAATGGGGTGAGCTCCTATAAAAGCCAACTAAACCTAATTTTTACTCATTCTCTCATTTGTGCAATTGAAGAGTGCTCTTGCTCCATCTCCATCTTCTTCTTCTTCACCTCCTTGTGTGTGTGTGTGTGAGAGAGAGAGAGAGGGAGAGTGTGTGTGTGATCGAGCATTACAAAGGCACGACGGCGGCGAAGCGGTTGAGCGCGGCACGACTGCAGCTTCTTCCTCATCGCGGCGAGGAATCCACCACGAAGGCGAGCGTAGAGCGGTGAGTGACATACCCTTTGTTTTCTTGAGCTTGCTAGTTTAGGCTTGTTGTGTGCTTGGAGCCGTTTGTGGCTCGCACACGGTGTATTGGCAAGTCCCTTGCTTCGACAGTGCGGCAAGGAGCGCACATTTTTGGCGCCGCTGCCGGGGATATGCCCTACACTAAGCTCGGTTAGCACTTTACGCTTCCTTGTGGTGCAATTTCTATCATAGGAAAGGCAGGGAAGGAGTGTGTGGAAGGTTTCTGTTTTTTGCATTTTTCTGCATTTGCTGTCAAGTTTCAATTTTTGCTATTGTCTGCGTTTTTTCAATTTCTGCAGTTTCTGCGTTTTCAAGTTCGGCGTTTTCAATTTCTGCAATTTTCCGCATTTCTGTCAATTTTCTGCAATTTCTGCGTTTTTTCTGCATTTTCTGCATACCTGCGTTTTCAATTTCTGTATTTCTGCAAAAAAAAAACAATTAAAAAAAAAATTAATTTGAAAAAAAAATTTCGGAAATTAAAAACGCGAGTGAGCGGGCGGCGAAATTTTTCGAAAATAAAAAACGTGAGGTATAAAATCGTACGGGTTGGTTTGTATAAAAGATAGATCGGGATCGTTTTCCCAAGCCCAAGCCCAAGCCCAAGCCCAGGCCCAGGCCTCAGTCCTCAATCTTATGATATATACTAGACTCACTCTTATATATATACCCTACTCCCTCAAGAGAGAATGAGAGCATGTGGGACAAGTCCTCCACTCTCCTCCTTTCTCTTCCCACTTGCATCCTTAGACTTTCTAGTTTGGGCCTAGTTCCCTACTGGAAATTGACAGTTTTAGGGATTCCGAGGGCATAGAGTGACCAAACGGAGGGCTGTAAAGCACGGCACGACCCTCTGACCGATACGCTCGTTTCGAGCTATCACACGGCCCATTCCACGACACGCTTTAAAAAATCTAGCAAAAAAACAAACAAAAAACACGCTAAAAACTAGTCACAAGGCCTCCTAGAGCAGCTTTTTGACACCTTAGGGTATCAAAAGCACATGCACTTACGCTCTGGACGAGTGCTAGAACACGAGCATATTGAGAGTGCCTCTATTCATACGGACACCCATTACCCATCCACGATAGGATCTAGACCCTCAGCGGGGACACAAGGTAGCACCACCCAAGACCCTAAAATAGCCGCTAGTGACTCCTCCTCCGACTCAAAAATCATGGAAGCATACCCTACCCAAAACACTGAGAGAGAAGGCCATGCACCTCCCGAAGCTCCACAGCCTAGTACTAGTATGTTTAGCCGTTTCATGGAAACATTAGGTAGAGCTACTCGCTCGGAACCTGATGCAAATGAAGCACACGAAGGGGGTGGGGAAGTGGACTCTCCTTTCACATCGCACGTGGACCCCACACCCCCAAAGAGTGTCCATGTGGATATCCTACCAACTTCTTACCAAGAAGGCCCTGTTGAGCTGCCTCCTTCAGAAGTTCCCTCTAGAGTACCGTTGGTGACAAGTAAAACCACGGGGAGCAACATTGCTTCTACCTCACAAGAAACCGTTAACACGTCGACTCTAGAAGGATTGTTCATTAATGATCATTGGACATACGACCTCCACACTGAGGTGTTGACGGATCTACACTCTGGCCACGCCTACCATGTAGGATGGATAGAGATTGTACAATCCACCTCTAGTGCCACGAGCATCGAAGATCAACAGAAAATGATCTGTAATGTTATCCATGGCATTATTCAATCAGAAAGGCAAAACCGAGGGGTAAATATACTCTCAACTGGCCCCATGAGATTTCTGGATACGAGCAAGGCTCAACAGCCTACTCTATCACAAATGGAGACTCCTCTAATGAGCCCCATGGACCCATCTTACGTCATTTCACCTGGGGTCTCTATGCAATTTGAGCCTCCGAGCGAAAACTTTAGCTTCCCTAACTTGGCTCAACCCTCTATCAAGGAAAACACAGTGCTCACTCCAGGGATAAGCCTGAGAGAGAATGTACCGATGACATCTACGGTTAGCGCAGTGCCACTACCTAGTGTCGTAGTACCTAATATGGGGCCTCGACCGTATGTGCCTCTAGCCCCTTATGCACACATGGCCCCCACACCTCCAATTGTACCACTTGCTTATGCTCCTCGAGTGCCGCTCCCTAGCTCTTATCCGAGTGGACCTATGCCCGGTTATGTTCCATATCCTGCATCATCTACACATATGCCAAGACCGGTACCCGTTCCTCTCCCACATATGATTCCAAGAGTACCTCCACCGGCCCTGCCTCCTCACATAGGTGACTTGGCAGCGTTTGCTCAAACCATAGGTCGATCTATCGCGGAAAATATGCGTCATGCATCTGATAGAGAGCCTAGAAGTAAGGCAGTACAAATTGCCAAACTCACGCAAAAATTCAATGGGGACGAAGATGCTAGAAAACACATTGAAGTGTTTGAACAAGTATGTGATTCCTTAGGGGAACGCAACGAACTACATAAGTGCAATGCCTTAAGCTTGACATTAAGTGGGAAGGCTGGAGATTGGTATAGAACCCTAAGGGTGGACGAGAAAACAATCTACCCTACCCTTCGAAGGTTGTTTCTAAAGGAGTACATACGAGAAGGTGTGCTTTGGGGTGTAGCATCTCAGCTACAGAAGGCCGAACGTAAGGAAGGAGAGTCAGTAAGGGACTTCATTAGTCGTCTAAAGCACTTAAACTCTCGTTGCCCTGTAAATGAGCGCTTCAACAATAACCAACTGCTTGATCGATTCATTCGAGGGTTGAGGAATGAAGGAATCTATAATGGACTAGTGATTAGAGGTATCACAACCTGGGAAGATGTCACTGCCAATGCAATCCAATTAGAGGACAACTTAATGATAGCAGGCATGAGGGTGTCTACTGACACGGGATCCACTAGCTCACAAGCAATTGAGTATGAACCCATGACTGCAAAGCCCATTGCCAATGAACCAAAGGTATTTGAGACATTCTTGACAGACCTCACCAAGGCAATCCAAGAGTCTCTTAAGGATAATCGACCCCCTCAAAATAGTCACATGTATCCAAGAAGGGAGCAACAATGGTGTTCCATTTGCTTAGGTCCACATAGCACTAGTGAGTGCCCTACGTTTAGAGTAAAATTTAATGGAACTTGCAACGCATGTGGTAGGTATGGTCACCAAGCTAAGGATTGTTTAATGATCAAACGTATGATGGCAAATAGACCACTTGTAGCCTGGACGGATGCGCCTCGAGCTCCTGTATTGATGCCTACTCCACCTGTTGAGCAACTACCGCAACACATGGTCCCTAGATCTCAAAATGTTGTACAAGCTACACCGTTACCACCTCCTGTGCTAGGACCGCAGCCCCCGCATCCAAGAGTCGCCCCTATGAACCAAGTGGGTTGCGAGCCATCAAATGCTTATCCAGATAGCTGTGAGGAGGAAATAGACACTAGTATTGCCAACGGTCTTGATACATTGGAAGAATGTCCTATATACTACATGGAAGATTGTTGGGGACAAGTCAAGCCGGTTTATCAAGCTGCTGCTCTCGCATCCAGAGGTCAAAATATCAACACCCAGGCTAGGAGGCCACCTCTTCAATGCTACGAGTGTGGTGGACCACATCGAGCAGCGGAGTGCCCTATTAGGCTGCAAAAGAATGCTGCACATATGCAAGTGAATCAAGGGAGCACGTCTGCAATGCCAATACTCACATGTAATCGTTGTGGCATAGATCACTTGATTGCCCAATGCCCCTATAACCCAAATGCGCCTAAAATCACACCCCTAAATTTAGTCGAAATTGCTAGTGTGACATCGCCAATACCACCCGTCACACCCACTTATGCGATTACACGGTCCATGCTTCAAGGGCCAAGCCATATCCTCGAAGAGAGAGATACCGCATCAATTATCCAAGCAAAGAAAAAGAAGACACGAAGGAAGAAGTCGCAGAATACGGAAAATTCAAAGCCAAGTTCCAAAACAAACATAGGAACAGGAGATGACCCCGTGTATATGAATGACCTCGAGGATGATTCAGATTCAGTCGAGACAATGGAGACTAGAACCAATACCACAAAGGGAAAGACCGACAAAGAAAACCGTAACATGGAACCAAATGAAAACCGAATAAGAGAAAACCATAAAGAGCCTCTGAAAACACCACAAGTATTTCCAAATCCAATCCAAGACCCCCAAGATAAACCGCAGGGGCAAAAAGGGAAAAATCGTAAAAAGAAGATTGGGACGTACCCAAACCCAGTAGACGAGATTGAGCAGGTGAAACATCTAAGAGGTTTAGTGGAGGAGACTCAAAGGAAACTAGAACCAGAACCCATGCATGTCAAAATTCATGACACAGTGTTTTCCACGCAAGTTCATCCACCCCACAGGAACCATAGACCGTTAGCCATATCTAGTATCATCCAAGAAGGGAGTGAGGACGGGACATCAGAAAGTGAGCATACACCCTTCTTGTTGGAAAGGATGTTTAACGAAGGAATACCTGATCCCATTGAGGAATATGAGATTCCATCCTCACCAGTTCCTAGTGAAGGACCTACACCCTGTAAAACGCCAATGAATGTTGCCAAACTAGTGGACTTCATGTCTTCTGAGGTCCGAACCACGATCATAGCAAAGCTGTATGGAGATCCTGAGTTATTCCTTGCACTTCGAGCATTCCTTAACGGAGAGCTACGAACGGGATTACCGCAGTTTGCGCAACCAAATAGGCCTGACTCGATTATGATTGATGAGGAAAATCATGTGCAATCACTTGACTTAGATGGACACGAGTCTGTGATCGAGGTACCCATTAACGAATTAGGGCAGTATTTTGAAGGCGACGAGTCTAATGCGACCCTACCCATCACTACCAAGGGATTAACTATAAAGGGAATTCTTGATGGTGGTGCGGGAGTTAGCATCGTTACAAAAGATTGTTGGGAATCCATGGGAAAACCCCGCCTCAGTGTTACTAACATTGTGGTAAAGATGGCAAATGGTACCATAGCCAAACCTATGGGGATGCTCAAGGATCTTAAGATCAAAGTTCTAGGATACAAGGTGCGACATACGTTCATTGTAATGGATTTCTCTAAACACCTTATGTCATATGAAATGATTTTAGGACGACCATTCATGAGGGAAGCACAAATGGTTCACGATTGGTCTAAAAATCATGTCTATTTGCAATTCCAAGACTCTGTCCTTAGAGTGGATTTGGTGACTGGTAAGGTACACCCCTTAGGGAGTAAAACCATTATTGATCATCGCTCTGACACCACAGTTCACTCGGCCCCACTACAATATTGTTACACTTGTAAGAAGGATACAGACATTGGCCAAGATTCTCCTTATATGGATATCCTACCTGGGATGACTGAGTCGGACAATGTGGATTGGGTACACCTAGCTGCAACCATAGAGACCTGGGGAAATAGAGGAACCACTTGGGTTACACCAGAGGGGGAAGAGGTACCACAAATTGCACCTCTGAACATGATAAGTGCCATACATGCATCTTCTAAGGGCAAGGCAATTGTGGACCAATCTGACAGTGACACCGATAGCTCAATAGAAGACTTTGACCAACACGACTTGGACACTGACTCCCAGAGTGAAACGGATTCTGAATCTCATGAATTAGAGAGTGGAGCAAGTTCAGAGTCAAAACATTCGGAAGGACCGAGCACATCAACCGATGATAGCTCCTCCGAGAGTGAAGAGGACACCAACGAGGACTCCTTTAGTGAGCCAGATCTAAATGCAAATCAAAAGCAGGTCTCAAATAAGAAAAAGAAAAACCTTAAGAGGCGTCGATATCGAGCCAATGTACGTGCTAGGATAAACAAGAAGAGATCCTCAGCAGAATGGCTCAGTTATATAGGAGCATGTGATGCTCATCGAAAATTGGTAGACAATTGGGGTGAATATCTCCAAAATGTTATGTGGTGTAGACCACGACCCCATGACATAGCCCAATTAGAGATCATAGACAAGCCAAAGTTGAGCCGCACTGCAAGGAGGCGTCAAAACCAAGAGTTAGCTCGACAACACAAGAAAGCAGAAATGGAAGCACAAACCAACGCACAACCAGAATCCACAGACTTGCATCCTGCACCAGAACATTTCAAATCTTACACCACAGGGGAAGCAAAGGTTGTGTACACAAAAGCCCAAAGAATACCTATCGATGGGAATAATGGAATCTATGATGGTCCGGCAATAGTTAAAGAAATAGAATTAGCTGACCCCGGTGAAGAATCAAAACCTGTTTTTATTGCCCAAGACCTCACAGAAGTTGAAGAGGCGGTCCTCAAAGAGCTTCTCAAGGAATTCAAGGACGTATTCGCTTGGACATACCATGATATGAAAGGTGTTCCGCCTTCTGTGGTCCAACATACAATCCCTATGATTAGCACTGCGAAGCCCGTACAACAAAGACCCTACCCGCTGAATCCTAAGTACGCAAAGATCATTCAAGAAGAACTAGAAAAGCTTATCAAATGTGGGTTCATATATCCTATTGAACACTCTGAATGGGTGTCGCCAATAGTTATCGTGCCAAAAAAGAATGGGAAACTCAGGGTGTGCGTGGACCTCAAAAAAGTTAATGCAGCTACTAGAAGAGACCATTACCCCCTACCATATTCCGAACATGTACTCGAAAGAGTTGCAGGCAAGGAAGCTTATAGCTTTCTAGATGGGTACT
This sequence comes from Adiantum capillus-veneris, assembly GCF_014529385.1. Lineage (NCBI taxonomy): Eukaryota > Viridiplantae > Streptophyta > Polypodiopsida > Polypodiales > Pteridaceae > Adiantum > Adiantum capillus-veneris. The sequence goes on along the minus strand of NC_140958.1, from coordinate 34,918,524 downwards.
CAGGCTACAACCAAATCACGATAGCACTAGAGGACCAAGCTAAAACTGCCTTCATCACAGAATTTGGCGTGTTTGCATTTCGTGTGATGGCTTTTGGCTTAACAAATGCCCCTGCTACATTCCAACGATTAATAAACACTGCTTTTAAAGAATATTTGAGAGAGTTTTGTGAAGCTTTCTTAGACGACCTTTGTGTTTACTCTTCTTGGAAAGAACATCTATCATGTTTGCGGAAGGTGTTTGAAAAATGTAGGTTATATCGTATCTCATTGAACCCGTTCAAATGCCAATTTTGGGTCAAGCATGGAGTTATTTTGGGGCATATAGTATCCAAGAATGGTATCTCAACCGATGAGAGCAAAATTAAAGTGATTCTAGAGTTACCACCACCAACCAATTACAAGGGAGTTCAAAGGTTCATGGGACACGTGGGTTATTATCGACGGTTTATTTTATTTTTCGCTGAGATAGCACGTCCTTTGTACAAGCTTCTCATTGAATTTAAATGGACTGAAGAGTGTGACCAGGCCTATGAACAATTGAAGAAAACACTAGCAAGTGCTCCGATTTTAAGGACACCTAACTGGGATGTCATTTTCCATGTGCATATTGATGCATCAAACTTTGCTATTGGGTGTGTTCTCACTCAACCAGGAGAACATAAATTGGACTATCCCATTAGCTTTGCAAGCCGTCAATTGAACGATGCTGAAAGGAACTACACCACTACAGAGCGAGAAGGTTTGGCAATGGTTTATGCAGTAAAGAAATTTCGCTACTACCTTCTGGCAAACAAGTTTGTATTTTATGTGGATCATCAAGCATTGCTGTATCTGGTAAACAAGCCATGCTCCACAGGAAGAATCACACGATGGTTGTTAATTCTTCTGGAGTTTGATTTCACGATTGTAGTGAGACCCGGTAAAAGGCACGTCATGGCTGATCATTTGTCTCGCATACCCAATGGTGAAGCCCCTACAGGAGTTGATGATGAATTACCCGATACTTCCCTATTCATAGTTGAGACTATGCCTGAATGGAGTGAGAACATTGTTAACTTTTTAGTTAATGGTTTTCCACCCAAGGGACTTCGTAAGGATATCGCTCGAAGGCTAGTAAAAGAATGTGAACCCTATTGTTTGATTGCCGGAACCCTGTATAGATTAGGCAAGGACGATATTCTTAGGCATTGTGCCCGCGAGGATGAATATTTGTATATCTTGCAAGAAGCACATATGGGCATAGCAGGAGGACATTTTTCAGGGGACGTGACTGCTAGAAAGGTGCTGCAATCAGGCTATTGGTGGCCAACTTTATTTAAGGATGCATCACTTTTTACAAAAGGGTGTGATGAGTGCCAACGTTACAAGACCACACAGCGCAAGGACAGAATGCCCTTACATCCTATTAAAGTAACCCAACCATTTGAAAAATGGGGCTTAGACTTTGTAGGTCCAATTAGTCCCGCAGCTCGCAACACTCAATCTCGATATATTCTAGTTGCTACGGACTATGTAACAAAGTGGGCTGAAGCTAAGGCTTCACAAAAAGCTGACGCGAGGACAACAGCTAAGTTTCTTTTTGAGAACATTATCACAAGATTTGGTTGCCTTTTTGAAATTGTTAGTGATAATGGTACCCATTTTATAAATGAGGTAATAAGAGAGCTTACCACGACCTTTATGATATCCCACCATAAGTCTACACCTTATTACCCGCAAGCTAATGGACAAGCCGAGAGCACCAACAAGACTCTAATCTCTATTTTAACCAAGACGGTAGAAGCTCATCGCACTGATTGGGATTTGAAGTTGACATCTGCTCTATGGGCTTATCGTACTGCTTATAAAGTGGCTATTAATTGTACGCCATTCAAAAGGGTATACGGCCAAGAAGCGGTTATGCCTTGGGAGTTTGTCATTCCTAGTCTTAGGGTAGCTTCGCAAGAAGGATGGAATGGTAACCCCTTAACCGAGCGTTTGTTTATCTTAGAAAAACTAGACGAAGAGAGACAGTTGGCTGTGCAAAATGCTCTTGTGGAAAAGGATAGGAGAAAGAAGTGGTTTGATCGCCATGTGAAGGACAAGGATATCAAAGTTGGTGATAAAGTCCTTATGTATGGAGTACGTAAAGAGAAGAAAAAGTTGAAATATGCTGGTAAAGGACCATATAGAGTATGTGAAATTACCCCACAAGGTACCCTTCGTGTGGAAACTCTTGATGGAGTTGAAACCATTGGATTCCTCAATGGGAGTAAATTCAAAAGATATTATGATCCTTTAAGCCAAGAAGAACTACGGGCCATTCATCAAAAGAAGGCCGCCAAAGCACAAACCGAGTTAAACAAGATACAAGCTCAAGCTGAGGCTAAGGAGCGACAACAACGTATAAGACAAAAACGAGAGGCTAACCTTGGGGTCACAAATGCATTCCACGTGGAAATCGAAGAGGATGGGTTGGACTCTGACACACCTCTACGATACCCCATTGAGTTAAATAGTGCCTATGGAAAAGTGCTATATAACGCCTTATTGGACACGGGTGCTAAATACAATCTGCTATCCTATGGGGTGTGGTGTCAGTTAGGGAAGCCACCTCTATCTGAGAGTATTATCCAAGTCAAGGGTGTCAACAAGAAAAAAACTACGGTTTTTGGAATCTGGCACACTTCTGTCAGTTATGACAATGGGGTGGTAGCTCAAGACTTTTTGGTCATGCCTACTGGAACTATGGAGGGTAATATAAACCTAGGCCGCACGTGGATGATAGCCACCAAATGCACTATTGATTGGGGGACTGGGGGTGTTACAACGCAAAAACCAACTCTTAGACCTACCACTCAAGCCATAGTCCCTGAGATATTGCCCAAGGAAATAAAACCCAAGACATTGCATGTCCAGGAGGTTGAACCATACGTCCCCATAGCCCGACTCTCTAGAGCTTCAACTGATGTAGTTGAAAGAAAGCTTGAGACACACAAGAACCATCCTAATATAACAGAGAAAACATACAAGTGGGTCCCTAAAACCTCTGTAGTGAGCATGGTTGATGCAAAAAACGGAAACCTAGTAAGAACCGTACCACTCACTCCAAGAAATGTAAAGAAACGCTGCGTTGGATTCCTAAACGACTATTGGAAGCCCAAGGCTACTATCAAGGAAATGATCAAATCTGGGTGCCAAAACGTAGATTGTGCTCTTACCTATCACCTGACCCAAGTGAGCCCAATCCCGTAGCTCCAAAACGAATCAATGATCGTGGAACGAAAAAAATCACAGAATGCTACACACCTAGTCCAAATCTAGTTTGGGTACCAAAGAAAGAACGATTTGTTCCACCTAGCTCAGGAACAGGGAAATCAAATGAAGCTTCTTGCTCTTCATGTAGTTCCTATACGCAAATAGAAGCTTCGACACAACCTCCACCTACCACTGTACATATCCATCCAAGCACGAAAGAGTTTGCACCTTCCGGGGTAAGTTCACCACATACAACAACGTTACAAATAAAATCATGGGAGAGTACCTTACCACCCTTGCAGCTTGACAAGGCACCTAGGGTAATAACAAACTACTGGCAAAAATCCTCACCTATTACCAACTGGAACAATTGGTTTCAAAGGGTGACAAGCTCATTTCAAATGGGATGATCTACCCAAGGAAGGGGGGAGTGTTTGCTGACAGTCATCATTCATTTGTTTCCCTCTCAACCTTTTTCCCTGACCTCTCAATCTCCGATCTTAGGGAATGTATATATATAGCCTTATACTCACAAAAAAACAAAAATAGTAAAGAGCAAGAGCGCCTAGCAATGAGAGAGCACCTTATCAGATCTTACATATAAGTCCAAATTCACCATGTCAATTCAAGCAACACACAAAAACAACTCTTATGTTTTAAAGGCCTAACCAAATCTATCTGTCTTGTCAGAAATGGCTACTTCACCAGAGGCATGCACTTCTATTTTTGATGAAAGGTACCCCTTGTCTTTTCAACAAGTGTTCTACGTATGCTACCCTATACTTTCTTGCGAATGGGATTTGATAGAGAGCCTTGCATGTGAGAGAAATTTTGAGGAGTTAGAATGGCTGATACGTCTATGGCTAACTAGTGATCCCTACCCAGTAGCGAATGTGTCTCCAATGGCACATGTTTATTCTTTTGCACAAGATGAGTATCCACGCATCACGAGGTTCTTGATTAGCATGCTTGCACAAGAGGATGATGAAGAGGAACTAATAGAGACCGAGGAAGACTATGGCCTCACGGACAACGATTTTATTTATCTAGATGATGAGGATAGAGGCCTAGCCTTAGGGTGGCCACCCGGTTTATATAATATCCTCTTTCCTTGATTCTAAAAGGGGTGACAGATAGGTAGGTTAGGGGTCTAGATTGTGTTTTGAGTTTGTTTTTTAGGAGTTTTAATTTTTCCCACTGATGTGCCTCCTGGAGGTATTCCTTTTGTTTCATAGTGTGTACAGGAGCGTATTGCTATTGATAGGGTTTGGACCTTCATGGAACCTTTCTCTCGTTCACACTTCAAATCAAGCGCGACCATCAACACAAACAGGTGTTTCTTATCCATTAGCATTGCCCTTATCTTTTTGCATCCATGTTTGTCTGCTTTGATTGTGATTGGTAGCATAATATTCAGTGCATTTGCTTAGTATCAAACATTTAATTCAATGCAATCTTTTGTCATAGTCACTTGTCTAGGTTTAAAAATCAAGCAGTCCGACTAAGCTAGTTTGACCAAGCTAGGTATTAGAAATCTTCTCTTAATACCATGGGGAATGCCTTCCTAATAATCAATGGTTACTTAGGTTCTTAATCCGATTTAGGCAGCATTGTATGAAATGTACTAGGGCTTTCTAGTGGGCTTAACCCTAGTGACCTTTAGCTTAAGTATTATAAAGGGAGTTTACTAATGTGATGAGCCTGGGGAGTGTAACAGTGTTATATGACCCCCCAAAGTTACAAAATTTAAATGCTGAAAATGAACAAGCAACAAATCAAAGTGCCACAATGTAAAATTTTAAGCTGGAAGAGAAATCTCAGCTTGATTTGGTACTTCACTCACATGTATTGCCTATGGTACTAGAGCCCTAGAGGTTCCCAGTGTGGGCGCTTTTCCTTGAGAAGCAAAAAACCCAAGGCATACAAAATAAGCACACACATCAAAATTGAATCAGTGTGAAAAGACCTTGGGGGGTCAAAGAAAAAGTAATCAGTCAGGCGATGATTTCATGAGAAATTCCTTTTATGGTAGCTTAACTACAAGGTTTTCTAGATATAGCCTCTAGTCAGCCCTCGAACATGAATACTTGGCTCTCGCGATTAAACAACTTAATTGACCACAGAAAATTAAGAAGCTTACCCATGGTATTAATACTTGATCTCTAGTGCTTTTCGACCGTCATATTAGCGACCCCAGACTTGTCTAATTTTTTGCCTTTACATCTGTTTATGCATTTGATTACATTGCAATTTAATGTTCATTCTACCAAATTGTTTGAAATTCTTTGACCAATCAATTTGTCTACCTAAAACTGCATATGCTTTTTAAGAGAATGCAATTACTGTGCCAATGTTGTTTGATTTTGCAGTGACTGAAGAAGGCTAAGGACATTCATCTCAAATGCTCTTCCACCTCGACGAACCAGCTTCAACTCAATAGCTTCCGAGGACGGAATTACATCAGGAAGGGGGGCATGTTAACCCTCACGGCTCACGGACACCCATCACCTACGACGGACGCGTATTATGTATTTGGTAGAGTCAGGTACCGGGCTTGTCGGACCAATAGGGAAAGGTAGAGTGATCGCCAATGAGAGGCGCACTTTAACTTGGACATTCAAGGGATTAGTTGGTTAAGCATGGGCGCCCAAGTGTGAATGGGGTGAGCTCCTATAAAAGCCAACTAAACCTAATTTTTACTCATTCTCTCATTTGTGCAATTGAAGAGTGCTCTTGCTCCATCTCCATCTTCTTCTTCTTCACCTCCTTGTGTGTGTGTGTGTGAGAGAGAGAGAGAGGGAGAGTGTGTGTGTGATCGAGCATTACGAAGGCACGACGGCGGCGAAGCGGTTGAGCGCGGCACGACTGCAGCTTCTTCTTCATCGCGGCGAGGAATCCACCACGAAGGCGAGCGTAAAGCGGTGAGTGACACACCCTTTGTTTTCTTGAGCTTGCTAGTTTAGGCTTGTTGTGTGCTTGGAGCCGTTTGTGGCTCGCACACGGTGTATTGGCAAGTCCATTGCTTCGACAGTGCGGCAAGGAGCGCACATCCCCGGCAACGGCGCCAAAAATGTGCACTCCTTGCCGCACTGTCGAAGCAAGGGACTTGCCAATACACCGTGTGCGAGCCACAAACGGCTCCAAGCACACAACAAGCCTAAACTAGCAAGCTCAAGAAAACAAAGGGTGTGTCACTCACCGCTTTACGCTCGCCTTCGTGGTGGATTCCTCGCCGCGATGAAGAAGAAGCTGCAGTCGTGCCGCGCTCAACCGCTTCGCCGCCGTCGTGCCTTCGTAATGCTCGATCGCACACACACTCTCCCTCTCTCTCTCTCTCTCACACACACACACAAGGAGGTGAAGAAGAAGAAGATGGAGATGGAGCAAGAGCACTCTTCAATTGCACAAATGAGAGAATGAGTAAAAATTAGGTTTAGTTGGCTTTTATAGGAGCTCACCCCATTCACACTTGGGCGCCCATGCTTAACCAACTAATCCCTTGAATGTCCAAGTTAAAGTGCGCCTCTCATTGGCGATCACTCTACCTTTCCCTATTGGTCCGACAAGCCCGGTACCTGACTCTACCAAATACATAATACGCGTCCGTCGTAGGTGATGGGTGTCCGTGAGCCGTGAGGGTTAACACAAGCTAATGTCTTTTCTTTTTGGAGCTTAAATTGCAAAAAGTTGCCAACAATCAAACACATGTAGACTTATCCTCCCCAAATATGAGTTTTGATACTTTGAGCCCTCTTATGGGATCTCACATTTCACGATATGGTTTCATGAATGCAGTTTTTATTTGAGAGATTTAATCCTTAATATGGATAAGCACTAATGTCTACTATGTTTCATCGATTATTTAGAGGGAGGCGTTATAATTTGTGCTCAAGGCGATATGGTCTTGAGGTTGATTGTGATGCCTCAATTGTGAGTGAAATCACAACAAATAAGGCAAGTGTTAGCGGATTGACCGTATGTGTGCCCACTTGACTGCACACGTAGCCGGACACCACATTTGTTCTCTATTATTTTTCCGAGCTAGTGTAGTGTAATGTTGTCATGATATATAAAAGTCCATGTGAACTTTCCATTGGCCATTTAAAAAGCACTAGGTATAAATGTCAATAACCTTAACACTAGGTTGGTAATGGGACACTTTTATGTCCTGTTAAGTGACCATTTTCCTTGAATTATGTCAAGAGTTTCAAAATGGATTTTTTGAGGTGTTATCTGTCTAGAAATTTGTCTCATGAGCTGAAAAAAACTCGACATTTTTTTGGAATATCAATTCCATCTTTAACCTTGTCCTTGCACAACATTTCACAACCTAAACTGTGTGAAAAAACGGTTCCTGTTTTTGGCTTTTTTCAACTTTTTGCAACTATACCACTCTAGAACTCATGTTTGTGACGTCTATAATGATAGAGAACTATCTTTAGTAGTCCTCAACATGTCGTGATGCTTCTAGGGAGAAATAAATGTTAAAGTTGTAAGTTATGACCAAATCACATAAATTGTCAAATCCTATTTTTTAGCTAATTTTAGCTCTTCTATGATTGTTTTGGTGCCTTTCATGTTATCCAAATGCAGTTTTGATTTTCTATGTCGCATATTGTAACATAAAGCTAATATTCCTTGAGTTTTGGGGCACCTAATACCCTATTTTGCATAGTAGACAACGATGGTTGATTTTTTCAATTATAGAAGAAAACGAAACATTCTAGTATATCAAGTATAGCTTTTTCAATATTGTTAGTTTCTTGTGACAACTACATGCATTTTGTAGGTAGTAACCATATCTAGTCATAAGGATCAAATTTGGCTAGATATTGAATAGTTTGTATGGGATTCTACAACTCATAATGTTGAACCCAGTTTTTTCATGTTTGCTGTATTTAGCACTTCATCTTTGTCCCTAAGATTCCCCTTGGTAAGAGATGTATTATTCTTTTGACATGCTCCATAACTCCTTATGAACCTAAAGGACAATAGGGAACTAAGAAAACATACATATATTATTTGTATTGAGCGCGGCTATAGAAACTTTGACGACAGGTTTGCAGAATGGTAAAAATTCAACTTTTTGTACCTATTTCTTTTGGCAAAACAAAAAATAGTGAGTGAGAAGCAATCATATGTTCAGATCACCAACCCATTGAAGTTAACTAGGAAATTTATCTCAAGTCCTACAAAAATCCCTAATCTTATTTTTATGCAACAAAACGTAAGAAACGAATGTTTTGATGAAAATGTACTGGTCCATCAACTTTGGAGGTTTGGTGTGACCAAAAGATGAGAAATTTTACAAGTTTATTATTTTTTGCATGTGTAGTAGGCCTTGAACTATAACCTCATGAAAGGATTTCACAAAATGAGTGGATCTACTATGGTTTTGGAGGTTTTTTTCAAAACACTGAAAGGACACTTTTATGTCCTGTTAGGTTACCAACCTAGTGTTAATGTGAAAGGGGGCTTATCTTTGGAGAAGAAGAAAGAGATTTTTTGTATGTATGCTCAAGCTACGAAGCTACTCGAACTTGTAGTCAACTTTTCTAACCATTGGTTAATCTGTTTTCAACTCTGAAACTTGCATTGTGTTCCTGTATCTTTGATCTTTCATTCAAGTGTAAGCATTGTCAATTTTGTTGTGGTTTGCGACAATGTATCTATGAGGTGTAATTGAAGATTTGAGTGCTTAATCAGTGTTTTTAGTCGTTTTGACCATAGGAGAGTGTTCCAAGACCATAAGACAGCCTTTTTGGACTGATTTGTTGTAGTTTTCATGACCTTTTTCATGATGGATCATGATTTTGATACTTTATTGGATTGCAACTAGATTTGGTAGGATAGTGCCTCTAGGTGTCCTAGACCTCCTCCTAAAGTTTTGTTACATTTCGAGTCCATTTGAGTGCCGAAATGGCGTGATGACCTAGAGCGGTGAGAAAGGACATAGGTAGATGTCCCTGATCATTGAGTGTTGATTTTCTTGTTGAGTTGGTGTATCTTCTTCTTAAGGTTCACTTCTTGAGATTGACAACCTCAAAGAGTCTCTATGCACCATCTGATTCACTTCCCTAAGTATTGACATTATGTAGTTCCAGATAGCTATGCTACAGACATCCACCGTGGCGACCCGCTAATAGCAAGCTCACTTGTTGTTAATTTGTTTGTCTTGTAAGTATCCCTCTCTTTTAGTATGGTGTTTATGTGTGCCAGTTTTCTTTGTCTTGTGAAAAGTAATAAATCACAGGCATCTATAGGTGGATGGAACACATCAATGAGGAAGATTGTCTAGAGCGAAAATGGTTTGTTGATAGTTTGTGTCTCTCTTTCATGCACACTCTTCCTCCCGAAGGAGCTATGTGGAATTATTTTGGAAAAGTTAATCTTTCCTCCCACTTGTTTACATTCTTTCTGATTGTGGATGAATAAGATGACATTTACCATCACTAATGTTTCTTTCCATATTAACATATTTAACCTCATACATGATAAATGTGTATATCTTTCAGAGATCATTGGACATTGATTGTTCTATAATTTTCACATAGGACCACTCTTGCGCCTACTTTCGGATAGGAGTGCAATTTTATTCTTTGACTCACTGTGTGTGCGGAGTATAGAGAGTTAGCTCTCCACTTTGCAGAGGTTTGTACCGTTGTTATTTAAGCCTCCATTGTTGTCATTTTTCCTTAGAAAGATAGTGGATTTTGTGTGTCAGAGTCTTGAAAATATTTTTTCTTCTTATGCTGCACCAACAACTCTTGGCTTTATGATGCAAATCCAACCAAGAGTCAAGCTCCAATGTGCGCTCATCTCCTCTACCATGCTAATCAGTAAGCTATTCTAAGATATTATGAGTGATTATGTGAGGTGACATACTTATTTCTCGTAAGAATACTCCTTCTTCCTCTCGATATACTCTCATACCCCACTAGCTCTCACCATCTTTGAAGGTGTGTGAGGTCTTGGGTCTGAGACCGTGAGGGAATTGATGTTATGTTTTACAAGTGTGAGCTTGGTGCTTGAAGCTTCCATCTTCATTGCACCAGCAATTTATTGAAGGAACACAAAGTATTGTATTGTTAAATGTCTCCCTTGATGGGGGAAACCTATAATACAAAGCCTTTTGGAGGGGGGACCGGCTCCATGTAAATCCGGTCATCAATTGTTGTCAACAACTTAATTTCTCTCTCTTTTTCAAGTATTGTTCATGCCTATCTAACTAGGTGTTATGCTTTTTGTTGGTCTCTTCATCCAAGCACCCTTGGTATGCTCATTAGGAATCTAATGTAATGAAATGCTCACTATGTCTATGTTATTTTCCGATATACACAAGTTACTCGACCATTAAATGCTACATTGGTATTAGAGCACAAGGTTTCTCTTTTCTTGCTCAAGAAGAGAGGTCCTCAAGCTAACTATAAATGGTTGGTATTATTAATTGCAATTGAGTAAGTAGAATAGGGATTTTCAGCCTTGCAGTGCACTTGCTTTGTGCAAATAACGGGGCATCACCGTTGAGAGCTATGGTCTTAATAGTGGACTCCTATGGGTCTTTCCTCGGCTTAATCACTATTGAGCTATTAGAAGCTTGATAGGAGCCGGTATTGTTTTGGTGTTGAAGGACCCTCTCTTCTATTCCTTGCAATTAATGATATTTGAGCCATGGGTACAGGAGCTTGAGTTCTTTTCTAAAGGGGTTCAGAGGAATAGCAACTAGGGTTTGAAGTGCCAAAGTACGCTTAAAAGTTTTACACATAAAAGTTGTTAGAAAGGCTGACAATAGTAAAGAGAATGAAATTAATGTTGATAACTTTGATATTTCTAATGAACAAGCTACTAATGATGCCCCTATCCTTGTTAACTACCTTGTTTCTAGGCTTCAACAAGCCATGGGCAATCCATCCCTCATGAGTGAAATCCAACGGCAGCCATGTGCTCATGGGATTCTCCAAACTCCCCACCAAGAAGAGAGAGTACCTAGGAAGCCTCCTTGTGAGACTTCCAAAAGAGACCTCTGATAAGGGAAGAAGAAGAGGATCTGTACAAAGGGTTCAAAAATCTACTACTTGATGAAGTATCTCCTTCCTAAAGGAGAACTCAACTTTCAATGGTAGAGCCCCCACCAAAAGAACAAGAAAGAAGTGAGTCTCCTACCACCTCGATGGAGATGGCTCCACGAAGATGACGGGCAAAACGCTCTCCATCACCCCCTAAATGGAGAATACTATCGCACACTTATCCACACCATAATTTAAAGAGGGACGACAAAAAACAAGAGAAGAAAAAGGAGAGAAAGAGGTCACCCTCTTCTCCATCTTCTTCCTCTTATGAAGAAAGGGATGGTGTAGACAAGGAGGAACAAGGGAAGAAAAAGCCGAGCAAGAGGTCACCCTCTTCTCCATCCTCCTCAAACTCTTTCTCTTTTAAATAAAGTGATGGTGCAGATTTTGAACCACCAAAAAGAAGAGGCCATAGGAAATCCTATGCCGCATGGAAGAGGTCGTCCAAACTCAAAAATTTCAAAGAGGGAGGAAAGTACATCGCTTTCCTTACCTTCGATGGCACCTTTGGTGCTACGAAAAAAGTCTTAGCCTTCATTCAACAATTTGATGCGGCGTTTGGAGATGAGGGCTTCATGGAGTCCTCTAATCTACACCATGTAGCTATGCACTTTCAAAAGTCCGCTAGGCAATGGTGGTCTAGCCTACGGGAAAACGCTGAAGCTCCACAAACATGAAAAGCTTTAAGAGCTTCCATCATGAAGCTGTTTTTGGCTACCGATGCCAAAGACAAAGTAGTCACCGAATGGCGGAGATTGAAGCTCTCTACCTATGAATCTATTCATAAATATGTAGACAAGTTTTTGGACTTACATGTCAAAGCCACTGTCTTTAAAAAGATGGATTTTGGAGAGCAAAAACAACAATTTTGTGTGGGTCTAACTGAAGATATGGTGAAGTATGTCAACTCCTAAATGCCATGTAAAACAAGGACCGTAACAACAAGCCTAAGGGGAAGGACACTATCCAAAAGTCTCTTAAAGGCAACGCCAACAGCAACAAAGCTAAGGAGAAATGAGTTTATAAAGGTAAATATAAACTCTCTCCTAAAGATCTTGAGTGGTATCATAAAGATAACCGTTGTTTCAAGTGCAGGGAGCAAGGGCATGCCTATCGTGCTTGTCCCCACAAGAATACATGAAATGAGCCTCCCAGAGCTACCTTGGTCGAAATCCAAGAAACATATGCTCACCACAAAGGATCTCCTCTATGCCATGCTTGGGAAAAGGTAAGAGAACAACATGATGCTTTTATTCTCTTTGACCCTGGTTCTACTCATAGTTTCATATCCACAGAGTTGGCCACCAAGCTAGGCATCCAAGCCTATGAGATGGGAGATCTATGTCCTACCCCCGCCAATGGTCTTTCAAGGGGCAAGAAGACTTAGTCACTCCCTTAATTGGGAAATTGAGGCTCCATGTCCAAGGCTATGTGGACAAGGAGGAATTTTTTATCTCTCCTCTCAAGCACGAGGATGTAATCCAAGGGGCACCATGGTTTGATCACATGGCCTCCAATGTTCAATTCCTTGAAAGGAAAATCTACTTTAGGTTCAGGGAAAAAGATATGTACATAGATGCCAAGGAGTTGGGTAACACCATACCCATTGTACATACGCAAGCTTTCAATAAGTCAATAAAGAGCTCTATTTCTGTGTACATGATTTTTGTTAAAGATTCTTAAAATGAACATAATGCTTTAGCAAACAAAAATACAAACAATCACAAGGAACTAGACTTATCCAATTTTCTCAAGGGATTTCAAGATGTTTTTATTGACGACATCCCTTGTGAACTACCTCCTAAACGACGCAATGCTGACCATGCAATTGAACTTCTTCCAAGAAGTTCACCGCCTAATAAACCTCCTTATAGAGTTTCTCAAGCTCAACAAGAGGAGATTATGCGGCAAGTGCATGAGTTAGTTGAGAAGGGCATGGTTAGGCCTAGCTCATCTCCATTTTGCTTACCCGTGTTATTAGTGCAAAAGAAACATGACACACATCGTATGTGTGCCGACTATAGAGCACTAAATAGAATCACTATCAAGAATAGGTTTCCCGTTCCACAGGTAGAAGACCTATTTGATAAGCTACAAGGGCCGACCTACTTCAGTAGGATTCACCTAAAAAGTGTCTATCATCAAATAAGGATAGTTGATCAAGACATTGTAAAGACTGCATTTTGCACTAAGTTTGGTATCTACAAATATATTTTCATGCCTTTTGGCTTCACCAATGCACCAACCACATTTAACCACTTGATGGAGAATCTATTCAAGCCTCATTGAACCTTTACTATAGTGTTCTTTGATGATATAATCATTTCCTCTAATTCACTAGACGAACAAGCAACACCTCCAGGTAATATTTCAAGTCTTACGAGAGAATAAACTCTATATTAATCGAAACAAAAGTGAGTTTTACTTACAAGAGATTTAGTATTTAGGTCACATTATCTCTCAAGATGGCATCCAAATGGATCCATCAAAGTTAGAGGTAATAAACAGATGGCCTAATCCAAGGAATCTACATGATTTAAGAAGTTCTATAGGTATGTGTGCATACTATAGACGCTTCATATAAAAGTTCTCACAAATCACGAGACCATTAGATGACTTAACAAAGAAAAATGTTAGGTATACATGGTCTGCCAAGGAGAACAATGCTTTTGAGAAGCTTAAAGAAAATCCTATCTCTCAACATGTGCTTACACTGTCAGATCTCTCAAAGACATTTGAGGTCCAATGCGACGCTTGTGGTGATTGCCTTGCAGCTGTTTTTCTCCAAGAAGGACACACCATAGCCTATGAAAGTCGAAGGCTCGACCCTGTTGAGCAAGCTTTAGGTATATATGAAAAGGAACTCCGCACAGTTCTACATGCCTTATACTCGTGGAAGCACTATTTATTGGGGACTCCTTTCATTCTCCGGTCGGACGAATCACCAAAGCCTTAAGTACTTCATGACGCAGACCAAGCTCTCTGACAAACAAATGAGGTGGGAAAATTTTCTTTCGCAATTTCAGTTTCATATTGCTCACATTGCTGGCCAGCATGATCAAGTAGCCGATGCACTCTCAAGGGGCCAAGAGTGAATGCGGTTTCCATAGCAACTCACAATGATCTATCTTCTATGATAGATGAGTACGCTATTGATCCCCATTTCGAAGATGTGATTTCAACCCTTGCATTAGGAAAGAAAGAGGAACCATTTACTGGTTATTTTCTCTATGGAAATAGACTATGCATTACTAACTCACTACCTGAGAAAGTAATGTATGAATCTCATGCTCCTCCTTATGTGATGCATAGAGGGATTCAGTCTACCCTAAAAGGGATAGAAAAATATTTCTATTGGCCTGCAATGAAAGCAAACATACAAGAGTATGTTTCTAAATGTGTGGCATGCCAAAAGATGAAGTTTGATAGAGGGAAGCAACCTGGATTGCTTCACCCTTTTCCAATCCCTAATTCACCATGCGAGAGCATATCCATGGATTTTATCTTTGGATTTCCTAAGTCTATCCATGGGAATATGGACGATATAGACAGGTTCAACAAACAAGCTCATTTTATACCTATCAAAAAGACTATCAAAGCCCATCAAATGGCAACCCTCTTCATATCTCAAATCTTCAAGTACCATGGCTTGCCAATGTCCATCGTGTCGAATAGAGATCCTAGAATGACCAGTAAATTTTGGAAGGGTCTCTTTGAGAATTTAGAGACAAGGCTAAACTTCTCTTTGGCCTATCACCCTTAAACAGATGGCCAAAGTGGAATAGCTAACCTAGAAATTCATGATCTACTAAAAGCGTAGGTAACAGAAGTAGATCAAAGGACTCAATGGGAGAAGTACTTACCCTTAGTGCAGTATGCCTACATTAATATTGTCCATACCATCACGAGAAAATCACCTTTTGAGGTAATTGAGGGAAGATCTAAAAGTCCCCTGCTACTTAAGATACACAGGTAGATCTTCGCTGCAGATGAGTATAGCCGAGACCTACAAGAATCTTTCAAAAAGATTAAGGATGCTATCTCTATCTCATAGCAAAGGCAATAGGCTGCTACTGATAATCACAGAAGAGCCCAATCGTTTA
The DNA here is from genome assembly GCF_014529385.1 of Adiantum capillus-veneris. NCBI lineage: Eukaryota > Viridiplantae > Streptophyta > Polypodiopsida > Polypodiales > Pteridaceae > Adiantum > Adiantum capillus-veneris. The sequence continues at coordinate 34,903,113 of NC_140958.1, read as the reverse complement.
AAGAAAATGATTGGGTCTTGCTTAAATTTCCCAAGGCTCGATTAAGGCACACAATGGGCAAGAATCCTACAGGACACCAAAAGTACTATGCTAAGTTAGCAAAAAGGTACTATGGTCCCTTCCAGATTCTTAGACCAATCAATAAGATGGCCTATCAACTTAAGTTTCCTAGTCATTGGCTCATACACAATGCTTTCCATGTGAGCCTACTAAAGCCTTACAAAGGAGATCCACCTCAGGAACCAACTATTGAAGTCTCACCAGAGATCGAGGATGAAGAAGAGGTGATGTAGCCCGAGTCCATTCTCCGACATGAAGACAAGGTATTGAGAGGCGCTAAGATAGTTCTATGGTATGTTATTAAGTTTAAGAACTATCCTTTTGAAGATTCTAGATGGATACAAGGCATACAATTAAATTATAACCTAAACCTTGTCAATGCTTACAATGATTCCCTAGAGTAAGCAAATGCAAAAATGTTTAAAATGAACAAAGTTTTTGTCTTATAAGACTCTCTTTTTCTTTATTGTGCAAAACTGTTAAACATTATGCATGCTTATGATCAAGTTTGCGGAGACGACGTCTTCCAAACACCAAGTAGATCTTGTCACTGTACTATGGAAGATTGATAGGACTTATGCATAGACATGTTTGCGGTAGCTTAGGCTCTCAAGAACCAAATGGATCAGTCATCCATTCTGGTACGATGTTGTAGGGTAAAATAGGGATCCTCTACCCATAGAAAAAGGACTAATGAATAGGCTTTATCGTCTCTACCCCATAGTCGAGGACGGCTATGATTTCAAGAGAGAGGTAATGTCACAATAACTAATATCTAATTCTCCTAAATTATATTCTCATGCTAAACTGATAATTTAATATGGGGAAGTACCAAGAGAGAAAAAGCTAGAATATTGGTTAGGCTGGCAGACTGGTTAGAGTAGGGATACAAAGTAGGGAAAATAGGGATCCATAGGGGGGTCCATCTGCAAAAGATCAATGTGAATCAATGGGCTTCAAAGACCTTAACACTAGAATGGTAACAGGACACTTTTGTGTCTTGTTAAGTGACCATTTTGCTTGAATTATTTGAGGAGTATGAAAATGAATTTCTAGGTGCTATATATCCACAAAGTTGCCTTATGAGCTGAAAAAAACTTATCATTTTTTTTTGATTATCGATCTCACCATTAACCTTACTCTTGCACAACATTTTTGAACCTAAACTGTGTGAAAAAACGGGTCCTGTTTTTGGCTTTTTTTCAATTTCTGGCAACTATACCACTCTAAACTTCATGTTTGTGAGGTTTAGATGGCTAGAGGTTAGGCCTTCATAGTTCTCAACATATTTTGATGCTTGTAGGGAGAGCTAACTGTTAAAATTGAAAGTTATGACCAATTTACAAGAATTGCATAATCCTGTTTTTTTGCCAAAATTATCACTTTTATGATTTTTTTGGTGGCTTTCTTGATATCCAAATCCAATTTTGATTGTGTAAGTGTAATGTATAACATAAATCTAATCTTCCTTGAGTTTTGGGGGGACCTAATATGCTATATAGCATAGTATATGATGATGGTTGAGTTTTTTGATTGCTGAAGAATACGATACATTTTAGAGTAGCAAGTATAACTTTCTCAATATTGCTAGTTTCTTAGGCCAATTGTGTGTATTTTGTAGGTAGTGACCATATCTAAGCATAGACTACAAACTTGGCTAGATATTGAGTAGTTTCTATGGGTTTCTAGAGGTCATAATGCTAAACCCAGTTTTTTCATTTTTGCTGTATTTAGCACTTTATCATTGCCCCCAAGGTTCCAATTGTAAGAGATCCATTATCCTTTTGACATGCTCCATGGCTCCTTTTGAATCCAGAGGCCCAAAGGGAACTAAGAAAACAAGTATATAGTATTTGTATTGAGTGTGACTATAGAAACTTTGATGATAGGTCCGCAGAATGGCAAAAATGCAACTTTTTTGTACCTATTGTTTTTGCCCAAAAAAACATTAGTGAGGTAAAGGCAACCATATGTTTTGGTCACCAACCCATTGAAGTTAACAGGGCATTTTATCTCATGTCCTACAAAAATCTCCACTCTTATTTATATGCAATCAATCGTAAGAAATTGCTGTTTTGGGCAAAATGCACTGGTCCATCAACTTTGGAGGCTTGTAGTGACCAAAGGATGAGAAAAATTACAAGTTTCTCATTTTTTTCCATATGTAGTAGTTATTGAACTATAAGCTCATGAAAGGATTTTTCAAAATGAGTGGATCTACTATGGTTTTGGAATTTTTTCCCAAAACCCTGAAAGGACACTTTTATGTCCTGTTAGGTTACCATTCTAGTGTTAAGGTTCAGCCCATTAAGACTTCCAAAATGCTAAGGTTCCAAAATTCAAAGGTTATGTACTCCAATGGTCAAGCTTAGGGTAAATTGGATGCTTGTGGGAAGACTCAAAAGTCTTCCCACATCCCTATCCTTGAGGGAGAAATCCCTTTTAGTAGGGGATGAGAGAGAAACACACACATACTCTTGCAAGCTCCCTTTACACAAAGGGCATAATCGACACATGTCAGCTCCCTAGCCCAGTTGCCCCCAAGGTGCATTCAAATCCTATTGGATGGCCATAGAGGTGAACCAATGAGAATTAGTCCAAAGTAAATTTAGTTTAATCATTTAAAAACACTTGATAAAAAAACCATAGAAATTTAAGCTCTCTAGAAGACTATTGGACAATCTCCCAAGGGGTCCAATCAGCATTCAACAGCCCAATGGCTTGCCTGATTCATATTGGCCAAAAGACTAAGGGGTCCAATGAGAGTTTAAGTGTATTATTTAAATACCTAAAGCTCTCACAAAAGGGGAAAGGGGGACACATGTCACAAGGATATCACTTATGCTTCTTAATTGTCATTGGCTAAGCTTTGCAGGGGCCAATGGAATGCCAACATGAGTAAAAAGCAAGAGAGGTTGACCAAGAGAGAGAGGGGGCTGATTTTGGCAAGGCATTATCACACACACACTCACACAATCTCATGTGTGGAGTAAAGAATACTATCTCCTTCTCAAGCTTTAATGGAAAGCTTATCATCTCCTCCAAGCTTGTGTGAGAAGGGAGGCCTACACAAACAACTCTTGGCTTTGTGATGGAAATCCAACCATTAGTGAAGCTCCAATGCATGCTCATCTCCTCTACCATGATAATTGCTAAGCTATGCTAAGCTATTATGAGTGATTATGTGAGGAGACATACTTCGTTCTCGTAAGAATACTCCTTCTTTATCTCGATCTACTCTCATACCCCTCTAGCTCTCACCATCTTCGAAGGTATGTGAGGTCTTGGGTCTAAGACCGTGAGGGAATTGATGTTCATGTGTTTTACAAGTGTGATATTGGTGCTTGAAGATTCCATCTTCATTGCACCAACAATTTATTGAAGGAACACAAAGTATTGTATTGTAAAATGTCTCCCTTGATGGGGGAAACCTATAATACAAAGCCTTTTGGAGGGGGGACGGCTCCATGTAAACCCAGTCCTCAACTATTGTCAATAGCTTAATTGCTCTCTCTTTTTAAAGTATTGCTCATGCCTATCTAACTAGGTGTTATGCCCTTTGTTGCTCTCTCCATCCAAGCACTCTTTATATGCTCATTAGGAATCTATTCTAATGAAATGTTGACTATGTCTATGTTATTTTCCAATACATACAAGTTACTAAACCATTAAATGTTGCATCATAGATTCATGGTTTATGCTACGGTTGATGGTCATGTATAGTCATGGCTTATGCTTCGTTGTTTATGGTTTTTGGATCTATGGTGATGTCGGTGCTCAACTTCAGTTTTGGTTTGTTGTGTAGGGTTTTTGGTTTTGCGGTCATGTTCATGGTCATCTACGTGATGTTTTTTGCTTTTGCGGTCATAGTTTATGCATCATTGTTGAATGTATTTGATGGATGGTTCATGCTCGTTTGGATCATGGTCTATGACGTGGAGAAATTTCATGGTTTAAGGCATTCGGTCTCGTCGTGGTTGATGATATACGGACCTTGACGTATGGTTTCCTATGGTCATGGTTTATGCTCCATTGTGTACGGTTTTTGGTTCTATGGTCATGTTCATGGTCATATACGTGATTCTTTTTGCTTTCACGGTCATGGTTTATGTGCCATCCATAAAGGGATTTGATGGATGCTCCATGATTGTATGATTCACGATCTACAACGTGGAGTAAATTCATGGTTTACGACATTCAATCTTGTCGTGGTTGATGATATGAGGACCTCGACTTCTGGTTTCCTATGGTCATGGTTTATGCTCTATTGGTTAACACTACATAAGTAACATTACAAAAAGTAGCACAACATATTAGAAATAACATTACATAAGTAGGCTTGCAACACCAATCGTGCTTACAAAATTGGTAATTGGGTTTGAGTGTTTAGGCTATAAATAAGAAAAATTCTCATATCCGAGGCAAGCACTTTTGTAGTGACATCATTTATGATAATTAGAGTAAGGATGAACTTAGCATCCACTCTTTCCTCATGTTCACATGAAGAAATGACAGAACAAAAGCTGCTTGACCCATCACAATCTTGGACCTCCCGTCCAATGAATTTTTTTGCATCCTCTGTTCCACAATGGTCGCTTGTCAATGGTAGTATTTCATTGCATGCATGACACAAAATGTACCTGCAAGGTCCACCAATAGGGTCTTTGTGCATCAATGGTGACAAAAAATGTGGGGTCCGCTCATCAAATCTAACTCGATGACAACCACGTTGGTGCTTTCTTCTAAGTGTTTTGGTTTGACAAGTTGGTCTTTGAGGTTGTGTAAATAATCCTTCTGTAGCACTTGGATTTGAGGACTCCACATCTTGTGCTTTTTCCATGATTACCAAGTCGAGTTTCGATAATATGTGCTTGGATTTGGTGAATGCTTCCTCCAACATGCAATTGAATCTTATTGGGAGTCACTAGAGATCTCAAAGTGTCTCGTGCCATCCAAACTTGATGCATGAGAATCCCTATCTCTCTAATACTTTGATTTCACATACCTATCTCCAAATTTTGTACAGTATCCTTGATTTATTGCAAACACCCAGCTACATCATTTGCTGGGTTGCTTTCATCAGCATTTTCATTCTCCAAAATCTCCATCATCTCATGAGCTCTATCCACAATGAAAAGAATAGAATTCAAATGTTGGAAATGTTGAGTGACTATCAGTCTAATGCCATAAATATGCTTGCATTCACAACTCCAATTAGGGCAACCACAATGTCTAGCTTGTAAACTCACATTATACCATTTGGTTGGAGTACTTAAGCTTTGTATCTTCAATTGAAGCATCATTTCGTTGATGATGAGGAGGCTTGTGGGGTCAAGTGTAAATATGTGTAGTATTTTCTCCCTCTCATGCAACATGCTAGTGTGTTTTGATGAAGAACCTTCAACTCCAAAACAGTTAGAGTCAGTTGCACACATCATCTTTGTGAGCCATTATGTGACCAAAAAAAAGGATGGGACTTTTGCATAGATGACATCAATGGTACCTATTTCTTGCTTTTGCATAAATTATCTTAGTGAAGTTTCACCCATGTGATTTCCACTCTTGGAATCAGCAATAATTTCATGTATCAAATCCACAATGGAGCGGTTTATACGAGCATCTAGTAGAGTATACTTGATGTATTGCCACAATCGTGCTACCAAGGTTGTGGTGTCACCATTGCCGTGTGGAAATAGTATTCCAAATTTTGGCCATCACGATCTCCCAATGCAAAACATTCCACACCATCCATTAGTAACATAGTGAATCACATTGGGGTGGTTTGAATATCGGCCAAGTAATTGTTGATATCTACCATCAAAGTCCACCTCGCTTGGACATCGCAAAAGATTTGACATCTCCATATGTACATCCCCTCTTAATTCCTTTGGAACCTTCAAGAACAACAAGATAGTATAAATAGCTTAGAAATAAATCCATCTGTTAACAAAAGAGTAGGGTTCGTACTTGAGGAGGAAGGTTATCTACCCACACCTTCTTAGTGTGGAACCAACAAAGGATAATTTGACATGCGATTTATTGACACTGTCCTTCTATTGTGTCTTCCCAACTTAAGCAATACTTATAATTCTTGTTGTTACTTGTCAATGAACAATGCAATAGGTCGGATGCAACCCATCCTTGAAAAGATTGTGCATATTATCACCTCCAAAGCAATAACATCATGATGAGCCCCAACATCAGTTGTGCATAGCATAAACCATATTGGGATTCCTTGCCCTAGTTGGTTGGGTAGCACTACTGCAAACAATGGTAGACCAAACATGTTTGTTTTGAAGGTGTGTCAATTGCCCATGCATTGTTTGACAAAAATTGCATAGCAGTTTATAGCATCCAATTGTCTTCTAGAACTAAAATAAATGGCCTATCTTTTGGGTCTTGCGCACTTGCGTTATAAGGCTGAAAATATACCACCTACGAACTGACACATGACAATGTTGAAAGTAAATTACCGAAAGGTCATGCCAATAGAATACAAACATGGGATTCGATAGTGTAAGGGATATCTCTTGCAAACTCATGTTGCTTTTGCAAAGCTACGACCTCTATAGACATGGCTACCCAGTCACCATTGGGAATCCTACCTGCACCTGTCAATAGGGCTATTTTCCAAAAAGATCTACAAAATATGCTCCAATATTACATCACGTAAAAGGAAACAAAGCATACCTTCAATGCGCTTCTGGTATCATAGCATTTGTACTTTCCTTAAAATCATGAAGAATGAATGGATGGTTCGATGAAGCATGGAAGACCTATCCATTTAATACATTTCCTTAGATAAGGACATTTGTGCACAACATGACAAGAGCTACCTACTTCAAACAATTCCTTTCTACAACACTCCACGACGTATGGATGAATCGGTAAATGGTAGAGGTCACTTTTTCTAAGAGGGACTTGTCCTTCATGGTGAGGGTGAATCTATAAAGCATCCTCATCATTATCATCAGAAATTTGCACTTGAACTTTGAAAGCACAATCACATCTCTTACATGTCCTCAATCTCCTTAACTTGCCACTACACGTTGGCTTTCCAGCTCTATAACACTTGTAGTCAAGTGTTGCAGTTGAAGGGCAATGTTTCCTTGAGTATTGCACCATTAAAAGCCATACCTTATGCTCAATCATTAGTTGTTGTAGTTGTCTGTTGATGCTAGCTCTTCACATCTTTATTTCATAACAAAGCCTTATCAAGTTCCAACTTATATTGAGTAGCCATATTTGTCTTCCTCTGATGGTTGTATCCACAAGACTTGACAAATTCCTTGATGTAGGACAATGCAATCTCATAGCGATGGATATTAATGCACCAGGTGACTTGAATGTATTTAGTGTGTTGGTGAGATCCCTATAATTAGATGAGGCTTCCATGCACTGTGTACCTTTGACAATACTTTGACAATCCTCAATATAAGCAACCCTTAGCCATGGATCAAACTTGAGGCGAATAGAAAGTGCTCCATTATCTTCTTCTTTCAAGCACAATACCTCTTTAACTTTGTGCCACTTTTTGAGGTCGAGCATTCCCCTATGATCACATGATTTTAGAGTATACAAGGACAGAGAGATATCCTCATGAAATGTAGCAATCATAAGTCTATATGCATCTTTATCAGATAAGAAATACCTTGGGGATATATGTTGAGACATATTTGGAAAAGGTTCATTTTCAACATTGCAATGGTCTATGTCAAACTCATCCTCTTGGCTTCTTGTACACCATCATCTCCTTCACTTGTGCTACTAGATAAGCTCTCTTGGGTGCTAAAGATGCCATCATTTTCATCCATTTCTGTCAGGCCAAGGGCAGGGCCAAGGGCCAGGACGGACATGCGGTCAAGGGGCGCTATATTTAGGGGCTAGGAGTCTATATATGGCACGGTTGGGTGGAGAGTTGCATGGTCCAGTCCCCCGCAGTCTTACACTAGAATCAGAGCTTAGGGGAGAAGGGGGAGGAAGAAAGAGGCATGGAGGCCATGGATCTTCGTTCTCTCTCTCTCTCTCTCTCTCTCTCTCTCTCTCTCTTTGCGGTTCATGGAAGCTTGCCCTCCTTTCGGTGAAGAAGGAGCAGCATGGCAGAGTCCTTTCATGGATGCATGGCAAGGTCGTGCTGCAAGAAGGCCATGGCAGAGAGGGAAAGCAAAGGAAGGCATGGCTCTTTGGCTTTTCTCTCTCTCATCTTCAACCGGGCATGGCGAGATTTCTCGGCATAGAGAACCATGGGCAACAACCCTAGCATGGACGAGGGTGTGTCGGCGACCTGAATCAAATCGGCCATGCATGGTCTCTAGAGAATCGCCCTGGGCCAAGGAAGCGATGTCGACACAGTCTCTTGGCCAGCCAGCACCTGTAGCACGTCCCCATGCAAGGTTTTTGGCCTGCGCAGGCAGCAGCTGCTGCCATCGCCCAAAAACGTTCTCTTTTTACATTGGTGGGCGCCCTAGGGTGCCCATGGGCCACCCGAGGGGCCCCGCCACACCAACCAGGGCCAGGACACTGTCTCCTTCTCGAAATCGGCCAGGGCTGCGACTAGGGCTGCGACTAAGACACGGCATCGGCAAGGCTGTATGGGCCGTTTTTCACACAGAATTTTTTGAATATATCTGCAAACAATTGTATTCGACCTCAGCCTTCCACCCTCGGTGTTTTGCTCAGGAAAGCACACACCATCTATACGACGGGCATTCTTTACAGTCGAGGCAGCAGACTCCTGGGGCTTGTCGCCATGGCAATCAAAAGGGCTACCCGTCAACACAAAAGCGAGGTTAGGTGATTATGGTTGGATGCAATCAACCAAGCAAGCAAGTGCGACGACGACTGATGTAGATCTTTGACCTTCAAAGGCAAGGTATGCATAGATTTGGTTTTTGTTTGCCAAAGTTTTTCACACATGCTGTGTAATTTTTGCATGCACTAGACGAGTAAGTGTTTTGGCCTCGCCTCCACAAGCAAGGCTGTTAACAACTATTTTTACACACATGCCAAGCACAAGGTGCTTATGTGGTTAGAACAAGCATGACAAGCCTCATATACTTTGCCTGCAACATATATGAGTGCAATTTAGACACTCCCAGCACAAGCACGGCTTGTGACAGTTGTTTTAAGCATTACCATTTTGTTGGCATCGAATCAAAGTTTCACATGCCAACATGGCTCAAGCATGGCTTGAGTACTTGCAGCCCTAATCTGCTGCACGGATCATCAACAGTTCGATTTTGATGCCCATGGAATCTCAAGGAGATCGGCACACCCTGTGGCTCAGCTTCATGAAGGGTGCACAGAGCTCGGCATGGCCGACCTCTTGTCACTGCTTTCAGAAGCCGACAAAGATGCCAGCCCAGAGCTAACCACTTATAGTTGAAATTGCTTGACAAGGTCAATTTTTTGTACATGATCGACAAGGTTGATTCTCTTTGCTATGGCATATGTCATCAATAGCATTTGTTGGCAACGAGGCCATACATAGTTATATGAAGCAAGGCTTCAATTTCTGCATCTTTCATTGAGCTTCCCCACGTTTGGTCTATGCTAGGAGCATACAAAATTGGGAAGGATTTGGCAATATGCTTGCTAGTTATTTCATTTCATGCCCGATGGGCATATATGGCGCAAGAGAGCGAAGTTGTGTACACGCCAACTCCCACTTGCACAGGAGATATGGCTATCAACCATCTATGAGACATCAGACATGGCTATGATCCATCTATCCGACAGCCACATATGGCTATGAGCCATGTGTGAGCAAGTTTTCTCCTACAAAATTTCATGACATCTGGTTGCAGCAACAACTACCAGGTTAGCCAAGTTTAAGTTTTTCTTGTTTTTTTTTCCATGTTTACACTTTACTTGGCAATTACTGTCATTGTGCAAAGCAAAGTTCTTCGGCACGGCTTCTCCCTTGTGCCGAGATACTGCCATTGATTTGGAATCAAGGGCTTTGGCACACAAGTTTGGGGAACTGGAAAAATAGGGAATGTCAGCTCACAAAATCCCTACCAGTTTCTTTTGTGCAAGGCACTTATGGTTTTGGTTCTCACACTTTAGACCATCATAGTAGCCAAGGGCTTACGTTTTTGCATGCAAGGCATGCTAAGCAGGTGGCATGAATTCCACCACTTTATGTATTATGCTTCTGCTATCACACTCGCAACTCTGTCAAGGACAGACTAAGTGATGGATTGTTGAACCTGATGGTTGGTTGCTATCAACACCCAACAACACTAAAAGGAACCTAAATCTAGGACTTATTTCCCAGGCAAAGTGCCAATGCTAAGTCATTTTCATACAAACACGACCCTGCAAGGCAGTTAGATCAAGATGTGGTTGTGTTTTTCTGTTACCTCTCTCAATGAGAGAGTCATAGCAGAAACTTGTTGCATGCTTCTAGGATACGATGAAAGTTAGGCATAAGATGCACACGCGCATGGCAATCAACTATACACGTCATAGTCGTTCAAGGAAATTTCCGCAGCCTAGCATGATCTTCTTCTCTCTCGTTCTCTCTCTTTAAGGGAATATTGAAAATCTTCTAAGAAGGTTTTGATACGTGTTTTGCTAGAGAGTCAGTCTGAGTCAAGATGCTCTAACTATCAGCTAGCACATGGATAAGCCGCTACTCAAATTAGTCTTCATCAGTTTGTCCATTGAACACTAATTTGCATAAGGGCTGTGAGCCACGCAGGCAAAGAGCCAACGTCATGCCAAGGGCAAGACCCAACTATTGGCATTCTTTGGGTGATTGTTTTCTAGAGTGAATAGATCTACCCAGGGAAGTATACATCGACGTTAATGGACAAGCAAGGGTCTTGTCATTCAGGATGTTTACAGTGTCATTTTTGCACTACCTGTTCTCAGTGCGACACTCAAGTTGAGTTTTTGAAAATCTTCAATAGATGATCTCTACAAGGAAGTATAGATGCATCAATCAATTGAGACAGTATGGTTTTCCACAGGAGCTAGGCAGTTCACTTGTGTGGATTTCCTGCTCTCCCTATAGCACTACGGAGTGTCTATGGACATAGTGTTTTGGGGTACGACCCGGCGGGTGACTGCTACATCATCCCATAGGCATTGAGGATCACAGTTGATCTGCCTTGAAGATCACAGTTTGATCTCTCCCAGTTAGACTTTCAAGGAAAGAATTCCGCAATCTACCATGCGGTAGCAGACAAACTCAACTTTTTAAGTTGATTCCAATCAGTATGTACACAGTTAACTATTATGGTTACCGTTAACTGCTACTTGAGCAGTTTCTACAAAGGGTCTTACCAAGGGGTTTGACTACGTAGATTTTAAACAAAGGGGTTGGATTACGAAAGCAGCACCCACGGTTCCTAGTGCAATACTGTTTGGTTGTTCAGGTAGGAGATGTGCTCCTCTCCGTTTGCGTACGAGTAAGTGAACATTACGTTCAAATCTCCAGGTACGCATCTATTGATTTGGTGTTATTCCATTTTTTGTATGCTTTGCTTGTTTTTTTCAAGACGTATAAGTACGCTTGAATGTTGCAGAGCCATTCCAAGGGCATGTCGGCACAAAGTATTTTGGGCCAAGTGTCCAATCTACCTTTCTGCCTTATGCTGTTACAAACCTACTTGTAGGGTTCGATTTGGCACATGTTGTCACATGGGATACAACATGGTCTAGGAACTCAAGGAGTTTGGTTTAGCCAGTGTGGAGCATGATAATGAGGGTCCCTCTCACTCGCGTTGCAGAGTGTTCGTAGTTACCTCCACACACAAGTACAGCTCGTACTTGATGGATGTCACTTTTCCTGGCATCCTTACTTGAGGCATATTCCACATGTGGAGAATATGAGTCTCTAGGACTGACACTGGCGCCCAATTCAAAATGATGTGTCGCGACGAAGTCCCTAGGTGCTGGTCGCATCCGTTCATTAGACCAATTGACGCACACAGTATCAGGAACAATTTTAGTGGCCAAAAATTGTCGGGTACTAAGTACAGACTTGTTGTAATTACAAGTGTTGTGAAACCACCTTAATGGAGGGTCCTTTCTACATATAGCAAAGTATGCTACGTTCATGAGAATGTCTCATGGTTGGTTCCTAGGTGTGACCGGGTTGTCACATTCTATTATGGTCCAACTTTTGCTGCAAAGTATGCTATGTTCATGAGAAGGTCTCATGGTTGGTTCCTAGGTGTGACCGGGTTGTCACATTCTATTATGGTCCAACTTTGTTGCAAGATTTTCACGTAAGTATCGTGGAAAGTCTCATCATGGAATTGCTGTTTGGATATGTTTGTGTTAAATGCATGCACACTAGGTGTTATGGGCCCTAGTGTTTAACACAAATTTATTTGGAGCGGCATGCAAATCCATGGACTTTATTCTTTCTGCACCCTTTTGCATTGCTAGTGCAATCTCTCTTGCAGATTTCGTATGAGTTTACACCCTGCCATACAAGGTGATGGCTGAGTATGGATGTTAGTGATTGGTTGCTGGAACCTCCAATCTACCTTCAACCTAGTTGGTTGTCTCCATTCCATATCAAGTATATGGCTGGATACTCAATGGTTGAGTCATAGTTTGTCGTCAGTTGTGGAAGACTGCCTGTAAGTGGTTGGGGAAAGTACCTCACTCTTACTGCTGTTATTCATCCCACGTTGGATGGGCAGCTTACAAGTATTCTATTCAGTACTTAAGGATATGCTAAGCGCATACGCTAGTAAACCGTGCTAAAGGATCTGCTAAGAGCATACGTTAGCACAATGCATTCCGAATAGGTGATTCTCTCCTTATTTTAGAATTTGCTTAGGTTAGGTTTTCAACTTTGAACACCTGTTGTGATGGGGTTGGATACCGATAGTTTCATAAGTCAAGGACTTAGTAGGTGTGCTGACAGAGTATGTTGGCATGTAACCTTTGTTAGGGGTGAACATGTGGTTCTATGTGTTCCAAAATGTTCAGAAGTCTGACATGAGGACACTCCCTATTCTATCTTTCAGTAGCTATGAGCTTTTCAAGATACTCACATGAGTTATCATGAGTTACCATTTAGATACGGGTGGTGGCAAAAGGACAACAATGTTGAAAATCAAGATGTTGCTCTTGGTTTCATTGAACCTACTCACTGCACCAGGTATCGGTCATATGGACAATTGGCCTGTGTAGAGGATGCCAATAAGGAAAACATCAGTGTTCTTACGAAGATACTACCACTTGTGTTTTCGAGGACGAAAACGCTTCTCCAAGGGGGGAGTAATGTCAGGCCAAGGGCAGGGCCAAGGGCCAGGACGGACATGCGGTCAAGAGGCGCTATATTTAGGGGCTAGGAGTCTATATATGGCACGGTTGGGTGGAGAGTTGCATGGTCCAGTCCCCCGCAGTCTTACAATTTCAACATACCACTCCATGATGATGCTCACAAAGGAGAGGAGGAGAAGATAGGCTTGCCATCACACCCAGGCTAGATGGAGAAGAGAAGAGGACAGGGAAGGAAGCTTACTAGGTGCCAAATTTGATTAATATAGCAACTTAACCCATATTCCTGCATATGCATCATTCATACTAAATTTACAATGCAACCCAAATTGACATGTATCAAGGGTTCAGTACACAAGTTTAGCCACTCTTCTTTTGTCTAGCTCTAAATTCCCAACCAAATAACTACAATGTGGCTGTGCAACTTTACATGATCAAATGGCCCTTTTTTCTAGTCGTGGTTCCCCAAAAGGATCTTATTCCCATCGCATTTAAATGGCGTCGTCCCCCACCCAAATTTACCCTTTTGCCCAAATTTACAATCTACCAGCGTTTGCAAACTAATGGCCATCTTTCAAAGGTGTGACAGGCATCCACTTGCCACCGTGGATCCCTTCCCTCCCTGCCCACACAATGAGTTTCCACTTCTTTTGTATATAGAAAGTAGGGACTTGGGTATGCTTTTCCTAGGCTGTGTGTCCTTACACTATTCCCCAGACCTTAAGAAGTTTTTTTTCCAAGTACCAAACTGCAAAGGGCGTGAATTCCCTCCATCTCCATCTCTCTCTCTCTCTCTCTCTCTCTCTCTCTCTCTCTCTCTCTCTCTCTCTCTCTCTCTCTCTCTCTCTCTCTCTCTCTCTCTCTCTCTCTCTCTCTCTCTCTCTCTCCCCCCCTCTCTCTCTCTCTCCCTCTCTCTCAAATTTTCTTGACCTCTCTCTACCATATCCAATCGGCCTGTATTTGTCTTAGCCAGGATATTGTTTTCCTGGCCTGTACTTTCTTCGCACATTAGCTTCCTCATTCCTTCCTTATGTGTGTTCATGACAATGCTTATTGACCCCTCAGATGGTGCGCACTGCACTACGTACCATAGTGCCTTTCTCTATTGACGCACGCTGATTGTAGCTGTTTGGTTAGGTGTGGAATCTAGCTACTTCCAAGGCGTACATACACGTGCGCATTGTTCGATTCTCCTCCAACACGTCCCGTTGCAGCAGCTCTCGTCAGTAGTTCATTGAGTTTTCAAGCTCGACTAAGGTTGGTCTCCGGCCATGATATATAACTTGTCTCATAATATTTTAATTTGTTTGTGCCATTTGAGGCATTTGGAGAGAGAGAGAGAGAGAGAGAGAGAGAGAGAGAGAGAGAGAGAGAGAGAGAGAGAGAGAGAGAGAGAGAGAGAGAGAGAGAGAGAGAGAGAGAGAGATGAAATGAGATGTTACATTGAACGTCTTCTAGTAATGTTATATAACAATATTGGTGGGATTTAATACAATGTTTGAGTATAAAATAAAATGTTATATTAAACGTCTTCTTAACCAAAATGACATGTGAGACCAAATGGATACAATCTTGGTGGATTTAATACAATGTGTGTGTGTGTGTGTGTGTGTGTGTGTGTGTGTGTGTGTGTGTGTGTGTGAGAGAGAGAGAGAGAGAGAGAGGGAGAAAACGAAATGTTATATTAAACGTTTTCTAATAGCCAAAATGACAGATGAGACCAAATTGATACAATCTTGGTTGATTTCATACAATGTATGAGTATAAAGTAAAATGAAAGTTGAAATGAACATGATTGTCCAACAAGGATTTCAAATTTACGTGATCACATGAAATTTCTTATGATCACAATGTTATTATCACATTCACATAATCACAAATAACATGATCACAAAAAAGTTGATAAGTGGTGACGTGGCAATCCACCAAAACCCTGTTAGAGTACGTGTTTTTCTCGATGGGCCCATCGAGAAACTGTAAGAACGCTAAACCAATCCCACCAAGAAATGAAAAAACCCCAGTGTGCATACTGAATTGGGCAATTTTTACAAGTTTAAGGGAAGTCACATGAAGATTTAATGTGATGACGTATTTTGAAATGTGATCACTCAACATTATTAACGTGATCACGTATTTGTGATCACGTTAATGGAATCCCTAGTGTCCAATAATGTCTGACTTTGGCCTCTGTCAGAGGATGTACTGCATATGTCACTGAAGAGCATCGTTAATGCCTACCTCTGTAAATAGTTGTATTGAACGTCTCTCATGTTGTGCTAAAATAATCCTAATTCTCTAACAGAGCTCCATGCATCCATGCCTTGATGGCTCTTGTTCAAGTAAGCTTCCCGCTCTCCCAAGCTCAATGGCTTTGTTAGTCAATATACCTTTCGTATATGTGGATTTGAAATTATAGAGAGAGAGAGAGAGAGAGAGAGAGTACACTCAATCTTTCACACAAACAACATGCTAAAGAGACAAAGACAACCTTGTTTCATTATTCTATAGGATTCTTTATCGGCAAAGCTGTACAATACACATATTCTTCAAGAAAAATTACTTGGTGGTTTTTTTAAGCGATAGGCACATGGCTTAGCCCACTGAGTCAAAAAATTAACATTCTAGAAACCAAGAAGAATTCTTTGATTTATGAAAACTTTGAGTCAAACCTAATTGGGTCTCCCTGCTATGGGAAAAGCCTTTTCTCCCTATGGTCCCTACGGTGGGCAAATCCTTTCCCCCTCATGCGGTTTGCATTGAGACCCTTTGCATTATCTATTAAGATGTGCATCCCCTACCTTGCCTTTGTTTCTAGAAATGGGCCAAGGCTTCCCATCTACATCCGCCCTTGGTAGACGCCAGTTATTGGCCTTGCATGCCGCCATTTTGTCCACAGACTGTTTCCATGCTTGATGGATTGCCTCAGTGCTAGATTACGTCAGTAGATTTCCCTTTCTCTTGAGCCACCCATGCCACCCTCATTCCACACAGCCAATATTTATCACACTTCTTTACCACACCAGATCTAGGTGCTCTTTTTGTCAATGCCACTGCCACCACTTGCGTGTTGTATAAAGCCGATGCATGGTTAAAAAACCTCATATTGAGGGGAATGCCCTTTCTCCTCCATCTCACATCCTTGTCTTTTCAAAATATTGAGAGAGAGAGAGAGAGAGAGAGAGAGATCATGCTTTATATTCAAAAACTCTGTGAGAGTTGGCTCCACGGCTAGTTCTTTTCCATGCTTTATGAGCAACACTAATAGACATGCTCATAGAGAATGAAGAGGACAGACAAACACATTCTTTAGTTGTTATCTATATCTAATGATGGAGATGTAGAGATTTTTCATCACAAATGAAACCCAAAAGATACTTGAGTGATATTTAAAAATATATAAATGACGGTAGATATCAAATCTTTTTTCATTTAGGATAGTGTTGACCTTAGAAAAATAGTTTGGCCTTGCAGGTACATTTTCCAATTTGCGAGATTGTTCGATGGAGTCGAGCGAGGAAGTTATCCTTGAGCTAACTAACTATTCAATGGAATCCCAAGACATAGAGAAGCCATGGGAGGATTGTTCTTATTATTTGTTTGCTAAATCTAAGCCAAAAACCACCTTTTTCACATATATGGATTGATGATCGTTTGGGGTGGGATGGGAATCTAGAGCTCCTTCTTTTGAAAGAGAGTCTACATCTGGTTGATTTCTATATATTCTATTGGCGTAGGGAGTCTAGACTCGTAGCTATAGATGCTATATTGCAAAGAATGGAGCAACTTTCATCTATTATTCCTCCTAGGAAACATTTTATGAGTGACTCCTATTATTCTCTTTTGTGGAGATGAGCAATCAATATCACAAATTCTATGTAATTTGGAAGATTTGATGTAATGCCTCAATGTTTTACTTTGTGTCAACTTATAAAGACTATTATTTTTTAATTTGACAAGCTTGTCAATTTTAAATAAAGATTGGAAATATAAGAAATTTGAATATACTCTCTATTCCACTTTTGTGCCCAATAGATGCAGCCTAGAGACACAAGGCTACATAGGTGCCAATGTAATTATAAGTGCAAGCATAGCTCTCTTGGGTATGAGCTCGTTAGTAGGAGGACATATTACGAGCACCTTCATCATGATCGCAATGGGGATCTTCATCCAAGCATGATTAGTGGAAATTTCAAGCACCCCAATGCAAACTCTCAACCTACTATTGTGGTTGAGACTGCTCAAACATCATCACATCAACAAGCACCTAGAAAAAAATGGTGTTCATGCAAAGCATATTGCTATGGTGGAAGTTTGGTAGCTCCATCAACAAATAAAAGATACCAGGATGCTGATGCTAGATATCTAGAAATAAACTCAGTATTTGGTATGCAGAGTACACATGCTTCAATAATTTTGCAATGTGAAGAAACCATTGTACCTACAAGCACAAACGAGCTTCAATAGGATTTGAACTGTGAAATCCTTGAATATAGTACTTCTAAAGCATTCACATATGAAAATCGTGATCAAGGCTTTGAAGAAAATGCATTTGCTATCTTCCATATCTATGAGGCTCCTGCAGGTGTTGAAGGAGGTCAAAACCTTGAAGAGCATGACAATGCAAGGAGTCTTGGCAATCAAGATCCACTAAGCTACGAGCAAGAACAGTAACAAGAGGAAGATGTGGCCAATATAGATGATAAGATTCTCCAAAAAAAAGCTCAAATGCAAGCCCTATGGGATGGACATTAGGTCTCTATTGATTTTCAAGATCAAGTGCTAAAGATTTTTTTTGGAAAAAGGCATAGAGAATGGGTAGAGAGTTTGAGATCTCTCTTGGTAAAGCTTCCAGACAGTTGGGAAGGCAATCTTGGTGGACTCAATGCTCCATCATGTTGGCCAGAGCTGAACACAATGTACAAAAGTCTCCAAATGGTAGACAATGAGAGATATCTCATTTGTATGGGTCTAAATGGTAATACTCACAATCCTATTTTGTATGTCCCAATAAATGAGGATAAGTATGTGAGAATTGTTGTGTTGTGCTTATGCCATCAACCTGAAGGACGCAAGGGTAGAAAAATGAAAAGAGATTGTCTCCGATGCTGTGAAAGATGCACAAAGTGTGCTTTTCCACGGAAACAGATGATTTTATTTGACTATCTTCCTTTTAAAAGCAATTAGAGCTTATATCTTCTTATCGCACCGTGTGCCATGACATCTTGTATGTGGAATCACAAGGACAGATGGTTGGAATCGGTCAAGCACAGATTTATCTCTAGGTATTGATGAATTCTGGAATGGTGCCAAGTGTAGGGATCTTCAAGATTTTTGGAGCCCTAGCTTCAAATTTTGAGCTCCTCATCATTTGTGAAACATGTAGACACTCTTACAAGGCATGGCCACCAGTGTATGCTTTTAAGGAGTTCTCCTTGAATTGGAACGAGGATCAACAAATGTATGCTTTTACATGCAAGTCGTGTTGTAGATTTATCAAGAGCCTGAAGAAGACCGTCAAGGTATCTCCCTTATATCAAAGCCCTAGATTCTTGCTCATTTTTGTATATTTTGTTTATACTTTTGTATCTTGACTCGACCCCTTTATATTATGATTGTTAGGGATATCCTCGAAACTTTGCACTATTGCTCCATTGGGATGGTTTTCAATTAAAAAAATGACACAAAAGAATTGTGGCATTGTGGAAATTAGAGTTCAAAACTCTGGAAAGAACTCTATTTTACAAACTATACCAATTTTATTTATCCTTTTCAGCTGCAAGAAGATTATTGGAGCCTCTAGGGATCTCTTTCATGTATTTTTGTAGCCACTAGTGAGGGAGCTAGAGAAATTATACGTAGATGGATTTCAAGTTAATTTCAATTATCCTTCTCATGCAATGGATGCGACATTGGCCTCCTCAACAGTCATCAGCTGTGTGAAATGGTAATGATGGTTGCCAGTGACTACCCTGCTCAATGCAAGATTGGGCTATTTAAGGATGGTGGACAACACTTTCGTCGTCGAGACAAGGCATCTTACACTTTAGATTCACCAAGATCAAGCTTTCAAGGGAGATATCTCTATGATAGAAATTTCTTCCAATATCATTATCCACCTCCCAAGAGAAGTATAGATTAAATGCAAGCTGCATTGTCTCGATCCATTAGAGTAGCTACTCAAACTCAACATGAAGAGATACTAAAGAGTGTGGGTTTGAGTGGAAAATCAAGCTTATGGAGATTATACGAGTATTATGGCTTTGACTTGTCATTGGATCTTTTCTATGACACAATGCACATTCTCTCATTGAATGTTTTTCAAAAGTATATATCACTGCTTATGAAGAACTCAACCCACGATTGATGTTTCACACATTTGTTTTCACTATACCAGAGACCATGGGTGGTCTAAGTAGGCTATAAAGGTGGCACAACCCCTTCTTGCATCTTGGAGAGTTAGCAGTGAAGAGTCATTCACTCCTGACTCTTGACCACTCGAGGATGTAGAAGGTATTACTTCTTTGTGGTCTCTACAAACCAATTTCTCTAAGTCATATGCTCTTTGAGGTAATTAAAACTTGAAATGTATTTTACTCTAAAGGTAGTGGAGAGATTCAGTGCAAACTCTTCACCACTTGAGGATGTAGCAGGTATTACTTCTTTGTGGTCTCTACAGACCAACTTCTATAAGTCATATGCTCTTTGAGGTAATTCAAACTAAAGATGTATTTTATTATAAAGGTATTGGAGAGATTCTAGCTGATGTCATTCGCCATGGAAATCACGATGTTGTCTGGTGATTTATATATAAACGCATGGTCTCTACATATGTCAACATCAAGTCGAACAACAAAGAGAGTGAAATCTGCTTTACAAACTTCGATAAGAGAAATCGTCTTACATGGGTCTTATCCCAAATTCAAAATGGTAAGGATAGACTTTTTCCTTATCAAAGATTACATGGAGATCTCCACTCTGCAATCATTGCACCCCAAGGACACACAATAGATGAGGGCAATGTTCTTCACCTGTCAACAATGGCACAAAAATGGAATCTTGAGAGTATCATCCAGCATAAAGGCAAAGGAGTTGTGGAATGCTCACTTAGCATACAGATGTGACTATCCATGTGGGAGATCCATTCATGAGAAAGGCATCATCATTGGCCCACGAAGAAAAAACTGCCATCAAGTGAGGAAGAACAATTTATGAGTCAGTATGGGTTCGATGCTGCTAAAGTGTTACAACACAAGAAGGTTGTATTCAAAGGAGAAGTATTGAGTGTAGGAGACATAGTTGTGGTGAGATCTGATAATTATCAAGAGAATGCAACTTCTGTAGGTGAGTGGAAAGCACAAATTGGATCTTTCTTTACTTTGCAATCCTAAGAAGAAATTCTACTATTTTTTGGTGTAGATTATTATAGACACAAACAATCTTGGTTGAAGAAGATGTTGAAAAGTTGAATGTAGATCCAATCACAAGAATGAGCGTACTGCAAGTCACCCCAATGCCTTTCTCTTGGGATTGTATAAGAAAAGTCAATTCACTACTACACAAGTTTATTTCGTGGAGATTTTAGAATTGTATTATTGCCTATTAGACTTAAGACTCTCTAGGAATTCTTAGGTTCCTGTTGAGTGCCAGATGTGTTGGATGTGTACCTCCATGGCTTGATGAGAAGGACATAGTCCAAGTTAGAGAGTTTGTGGACAAATAATCTGCCGCTTGTCAACTAGCATATGATTTTGTTCGAGAGGTAGACTCTACTTTAAACTGAGTACGGCTAACAAAACTTCAATCAATGAATATCACCTATGCCCAATGGAGGACAACTACTGATATCCATTTTTTGTCTATCCAAATTTCCATAGTGAGCTACCTTACCCTACCAAAATCACCCAAACACTGTGGCTATCCCTACCATTTGATTGTACATAGGCGTGTGTGAGTTAGGGGACTTTCCCCATATTTTCTTAAAAACCCTCAATTAGCTAGTCATTGGGCTAGTTGACCAAACAAAAAAAAGGGTGTATTATTGTCTCTTTGTGTGTAAATATTTCATTGTATATAGGGCCTAAATATAATGATTTTTCATAATCATTTTCGTATTTATTTAAATATTTCTACGTAGGTGTATGTTATTTATGCTATGTACATTGACTCACCATTACCACAATTTTTCATACTCTTTATTCCATATGGAAATACTTTCATGCAAGTTTCTCTTATTTTTTGTGTAACTCCACCAAAAAAAAAAAAATGTTTTATTTATGTGTATATTTTTTCACTATTGTGATTTTTCCCTTCATACATCTATTCTCTTTTACTCCCAAAAATTAGAATACCAAAAATATTCATTTTTTTATGGTAGACTTACAATGAGAGAGATTTATATTTGACATGTACATTTTTTAGACCCCTCAATGTTTGATTTCCTTAGTTGTACTATTTACTTATATCATGATCTCAATAATATCTTCAATTATAGACCTACCAAATAAGGTCAAGGGTATGTGGCATGCATGCATGCACTATGGAGAGCTCACTCTTGAAGGAATTCAAAAGAATCATCCAAAGAAGGACCCCACATAGACTTTGTGCATTGGAAAAAGACAGTCGGTTTTGCTGAATTTTTAAAGATCACTTGCTCTCCGAATTTGAAAAGATGATACAAACAAAATTTGTAGCTCGTGGACCGAAATTTTGCGTCAAATTGTTTCATATTTTTTTGAGCTACGAGCTGTGAGCTATGATTTTATTGGTGGACCCCAGTTTGCCCATGCTATGTAGCCACACTCCCTCTTCCACTTTATCATTTTCATCTTTCACACACACTTCTCCACTCATCATCCCCACCTCTCTCACCACTCCTCTCTGCACCCTTCTCACCTTATTCTCAACCTTGAACAATAAGAGAAACCATGGTGAACTCATGTCTCCTACACACACTTCCATTCCAAAATTGACCACATACTCTCATTTTTCCTCCTCCATATTACCCATATCTATAAAAAAAACCACAAAATTCAGCCTCTTCTCTTGAAAGCCAACATCATGGTGATTGATTACTCATATTCAATTACCTTGGATCCCAAGGAAGGTCAAGAGTGGAGAAAAATTGTACCGTCAAAGCTGGTGGACCGTCAACAAGCATTAAATTTGACCTTACTCAAGACACTTGGAGCATCAACATTGTAAGAAATCCATATTTTCTTACCTATTAAGAGTTTTTCTTCCTTATTTGTATCCTACATGGATACTCCCATTGTAAATATCTAATTCCATTTGCAAATCAATAAAAATAATAACTCTACTAATTTACTAACACTAACCTACTATGAAAAGTCCTATCACCTCCACTTCTCTCCTCTCTCTTTTCTTCATCTATCCCCACCAATTTCTTGATAATTCCAAGCAAAAAAAATTAGATAAGTACTGAAAATCTAACCCAACCATGGTTAGAGGAGTAACCCTAGCCCTCAAAATTTCTATAAAAGGAGGGTGTAGCTAGCACAAAAGGGGGGAGCCATAAGCAAGAGCACTATGCTATAGCTTGAGAATCCAAGCTCAACCTCTTGAGAAGGAGCTCTTGAGTGGAAGCTCATTGTCTTATGCTTATGCATGTGTTGTACTAGGGGTGATTAGCAAGGGAGCTCTATGCCATTGTAAGAGAGAGTGATCATTCAATTGAGAGTAGGAAATCTATCATTTCTTCTACTAGTGTAAGCCCAACATTTGCTGAATCAAGGAGGGTGGATTTGGACTAAGCATGGATACTTTGTCTCTTTTCCAACGTGAAGTCATGGACAACAATGATGTGTAAGTGTCTTGGTGTTTTATTTAAGTTCTTGATAGCTTGTCTCTGGGTGTTGTCATCAATTTAGCCATAAATCCCACATACTGTAAGACATAATCCAAATTTTTTAATACCAATCTCTTTTTGTTGAATTTTTTAGGATGGGAAATGCATTGCAGGTGACATATCGAATGTGTGTTTCCAATTTTGATGAAGTAATTCTCATCTTTTCTATATTTAGTTCTTATGTTATCTAATATATAAAATGTGTTTTCATAAAACCCTTTATTTATAAAAGTAAGTTATGTATTTATGTAGGAATCATCTTTAAATGTGATGGAGGAAGAGACTATTCTCGTTAAATACTTTGACCTACAGACAATTGAAGACATGTATCTATTTTTAAAAGATAGTTACTACAAGATTAAAAGGGAGGAGAGCTCATTTTTTGAGCAAAAGAGAGGTTTAAGTTTGGAGGAAATGAGAGTGAATTTGGTGAGGTGGTTCATTGATAGTGCGAGGGCTATCATTGAAAGGCAACTTGATCATGACTTGACTTTTGATAAAGTGAAAGTCATTTTTATGTAAGGGCTCAAGTCCATAACAGACCATGTTGAACATCATATTTCATGTTCACTACAAGAGGTCGCGTAGAAGTCAGTGCAGGTACCGAAAAAATAGCGCTAATTTTTTAAACTAAAAAGCGTTGAAATAAGCCTCGGAAGAGACGCTGGTATCGTAGCGTTGGTATGCCTATCGGTGTAGCAAGCGTCGGAGTAGGCCTATTAGTAGGCGTCGGAATAATCAACTGAACAAGAACCAGTATTATTAAATTGAATTCCAACCCTCATTTCGTTGACTCTACCGACGGTGATACCATAGCCTGTACCGACGACCAAAACATGCAAATTTTTTTTGGGCAGAGAGAGGTGGAAACTAATGCTACATGTACTACAGCAAAAGAAAACAACCCTCTCTACCCAAAGGAAGAGTTCACAAGCAACCGCACTCCACCTACAAGCTGACGCTAAAGAGCGAGTGTATGGCAATTAGCAAAATTGTAAGAATAACATAACTTGTTAACATGATTAAAAAATGAGTCAAAAACTATAAAACCATAAACATAACATGTGTTCCATACCATAACCATTACCATTACCATAACTTGCTTATTATACCATAGCCATAACCATCACACGATTGCTATACCATCATAGCAAAACCATAACCATCACCTGAACCAAAACCATAACCATAACCATAGCACGATTGCTATACCATCATAGCCAAACCATAACCATCACCTGAACCAAAACTATAACCATAACCTTGCACAACCATAATGAGAACCATAACCATAGAAAAACCATAACCATAACCATAACTATAACCACAAACCATAAACATAAACATAAACCACAAACATAAGTTGACTGTCAAACCTGAACCATATCATAAACATAACCATAAACCATAAACATAAGTACTACAAAACTGTACATATGCAAGAGGTCACTGAGTGAGAAGCCCTCATGGTAATTCCTCCCAATCGACGTCCTCTCCATACTCTTGCAGCTGGGTCAAAAGGGCCACATGTCCATTCTTTTACCCATACTTATCCTCTTGGCACGTCGAAAGGCGCTTCATGGAAACTTCCCACAAAATTATGGTTTAATCATTAGATAAATCTTCAAATAATATATATACTATCAATAATTTAAAGCAGACGTATAATACTTACAAACTCATGTCGAAGCGTATTGTAGCCTCCACTCCCAAGATGTGACGCTCTAGCAGACTCTAAACGTGCTTTGGCTGCATCTCTCTGCTACTGAAATCTATTGGGATTGTCTTGTGTCTCTCGTGCAATCCCAACCCACTCCTCTGCGTCCAACCATGCCGGCTTGGGATCATCGTCATTGAACCTATCTCTGGCCTCTGACTGACGGTGTGACATTGTGGACCTTGCCACGCTCAAAATCCAGGCGTTCGAGACCTGATCTTACCCCTCTACTAGCCTATACTCTCTCTGAATGGTGTCGATAATGTAATTCTTTCTCTCAAGATCGAGATTTCCCAAATCTCCATCACAGTATGACCAAACTGAATCGTACAGAGCTGTCGAATCCTATGTCGCATTTCCTTTCCCACCCTATCTACCACAACAGTGCCATCCCTACTCCTGTACACCTTGCTAGGATCATGATCGTGTGATCCCCAAGGTGTACGTGGTGTGCCCATCGATGAACTATCTACTGAAGAGAGTGGTGGGCGCTCTCTCGGTGGTGTGGACGCATTGATAGAGCCGCTACCACAACAACCACTGCCTCCAAAATGACGACAACATCGTCTTGGGGATGAACCACCCGTCGGTGTAGAGGGCACACAAGTCCTAGGCGTAGGAGGCACACTAGGCTGAGGTGTGGGGCCGCTCGATGTAGGGACCACACTAGTCCCGGGTGTAGGGTCGGCAGTAGTAGGTCTAGAGGTACTTGCACCTGCACCCCAAATGTGTTGTTCTATTGTGATCTGCTCAAGTGTGAACTGAGACAAGAACAAGCCCATCTACTCGGGTGACATGCCGGCCAGAGTGATTGGAAAACTAAAACTAGGAGAGTAGGGCTCATCGTCATCGGCCATGGCTAATCATACACAAACAACACCTACAAAATATGTTAGTTTACGTAAGGAATGCTTAATCAATACAAACAACAAACCAACGAAACTGCTACATAAATGAAACAAATCAACGAAACTGCTATATAAATGACCAAAATCTAAAGTGTATTGTAAACTAATAAAAAGAGCCATGCAAAAGGTTTCCTAGCAAAAGTTATTAGTTAATCTCTCATCTTCTATGAGATCTAATGCACCAAAGATGTCTATCTCAATCTATACTTCTGCATCTTCATCATCGAACTCTACTTCTTCGTCGCTCTCCACATCAGCTTCACTTTTTGACACCTCATCCCTAGGTTCAAACAATTGCTCAATGCTGACATCCACCTCAAAATCTAAACTTAAAGTTGGAGTCGGTCCTGGGCTTTGTTCATGAATCACTTCTTCAAGCTCAACATCCAATCCTTCACACACTTGCTTGCTACGTGGAGAAACTTGAACGACATAGAGCAAGCAGGGTTTAGACATATCATTCTCATAATTTTCTATCCATAGGGGATCGTGTATGAACACAATTTGTTCACAATGCTGCGGCAGTACGAATGTATCCCGCACATATGTCCACACTTGCCTAGAGTTCACTTGAATCAATCCACTCTTGTCTTTGTGCACAGTTGCATTAGGGCCGCTGTTAATAACTTTGAACCACTTGACATCAAAGATAAACATATCAAACTTTCTAAAGATAATCTTCAAGATCTCTTGGATGTAGCCAAAGTATTCAAGCTAGCCAGTCTCTGTATTCTCATCCCTAGCACTACTCCGACTTTCTTGGAAGAAGCTTGCCCTAACACCACTGTCAAAAGTGACCCTTTGTCCGTCGATCGGTTGCACTCTGAAGTGCTTCCCATGCGACCACAAGGCTCCATATTTGTGATACTGCAGCCACAAAATTGAAATAGACTAAAAGTTATTAAAGCAAACTAATTTTCATGTAGATATCAAAAACAAAGTTGTGAAATGTACATGCCAATCGCAACCCCTTGACATCTCCTCTTCCTCTTTCATAATCAACACTCCACTCCTCTTTGCCTCTGAGAGTGTCGCATCTAACCACCGCCCAGTTGGAAAGTCAGGCAATTTTTGAAGATGGTCTGGAAAAAGAAGGTTTCTAGTTGCACGATTGCGCATGAATTGAAGGCAATCTGTCAAACGTTGTTGCTTTTTCCCTTCGTACCTCTCTAGAAACTTTTGCATGATGTCTGAGTTGAGAAGGAAAAATCTCATAATCTTTTCTCGCATTGTGATGTCCATCTTCCTAACGGTGCCTTGCCCTTGCGGCTCGTCCCCTGTCACCTTGACGTTGACCTCAGTAGTCCACATTCAGGGCATCTCTAGATCAGTTGAGACCAAAAATTCACTGATGAGGACAAGAGACTCTTGTACAAGCCATCCTTTGGCCATGCTACCCTCGGGGCGAGTCCTTTGACGAACAAACCCCTTTAAAGTCTTCATAAATATCTCCAAGAAGAACATCCACCTACTATGGACCACCCCAGCAACTGCAACTTCATCGACCACATGCACAAGTACATGCATTTGGATGGTAATAATATTTTTTGGAAAGTAATTCTCCACCATGCACACTACTTCAATAGCATTTAAGCGTGCTACATCAATGTTGTCTTCTAGTATCTCTTTTGAACTGATCCAGCGTACCAACTTACTGATTTTGTAGATTGTTCTTCTATTGTCATCTGTCAAACAACCCTTTATGGCAATTGTTAAGATGAACTGTAAATATTTGTGCCAATTGTGGGACTTAATACCACTAAGATTGTTATCTCTCGTAAAGCCGTTTTCAAACATCGCATGCACCCTGTGTGGGAGTCTTCAATGAAGATATAGTCTTCTTTACTTGTTTCTCTTCTGCGCGACTCAAAACCCATGGACCTTCTGGTATAGACCACTTTCCATTGGGTTTAAGTCGAGGCCACATATCTGGCATTCAACCCATAGCCTGCAGGTCATCTCTTTGGGCCTTGCTCTCCATTTTTCCAATGATGGTCTTCCAGATGATCTCCCTCACATTCTTGAAGATGTGCATTGGGTCGAGCAAATGATTAATCAGCAGGTCACTCAAGTACGGGAGATCATGGAAAATAGAAAGTCTTTTCATTCCAGATGGCATCCAATCTCCCCTCTCTAGCCACATGTTTTTCCAATCGCTCACTTTCAGTGGATGCATATCATGTTTGCATATGTTTGGCCCACAGAGGTCATGTCCTTCAGGCAAAAATCTACCATGCTCCTCGTAAACTGTCTTTATCAAATGCTCAGAGCGGTGGAAGCCAAGTCGAGGACCACATTTCAGACATGCATGATTGCCCGAGTAACTCAAGCCTGAAACATCACATATTAATATTTAAAAGCGTTGACATAGCCATTAATCACATGTGTGTGAGGGTTTTAAAGGCACTTACCTGAGCACTCACCGAATCCTGGCCAATCGTGCATGGTCCACATGAGAATGCCTTGCACATGTACATTCAGTCTTCCGATTGGTCGGGACATTTCAACCACATCAATTCATGTCCACAAGATTTGGAGCTCTTATATAAGTGGTTCCAGATAGAAGTCCATGTTCTTTGCTTTGTACTTTCCTGGGACGATCAATGACAACAACAGATGGCCCTTCTTGATAGCGAGCCATGGTAGAGAATTACAATTAACCAGACAAATAGTCCACGTGCTCCATGACGAACTCCGTAATCCAAATGGGTTTACTCCGTCCATTGCCACACCAAAGAGGATACATTGAGGCTCGTTCTTAAATGTAGGCCATCTTTCCTCTATGTGTTCCATCCACGAGAGTCAGCTGGTACCCACATAACATCATCTGTCGATCTAGTATTTGAGCGCCATGTCATCAAAGCGGCTATGGACTTGCATCTGAACATGCTCTTTATTCTTGGAATGATAGGAAAGTGTCGAAGGACGTTTGCTGGGAAAAATTTTCTTTGTGTGTCTGCCCTGTACCTGTTTGATCCACAATTGGGACACTGTTCCAGGTTTGCATACTCATTGCGAAAAAGTATACAATCATTAGGACATGCATGTATTTTCTGATAATCCAAGCCCAAATTAGTAAGAAGCTTTTTAGCAGTTGGATGGGTAGGGGCATGTAATTCCCTTCTAGCAAGATTTTCTCGTTCAGCAACCTGACATTACATGAACAAGTCAGCCCTTTGATCACTTTATATGAACTGTAATTTTCACTTTACCATGCTTAGGATAAATATGTTTACCTCAAAAGCTTTGTGACTGAGGCGTCAGACCAACCGTAGACAGACTGCAAATTAAGCATTGCCAATGCGGTACGCAGAACTGAGATTTTTGCACCAGTGTAGAGCGGCATGCGTGCAAGACTTTGCATCATCTCGCCCTCCTCATCGTTGCTATCATGCCGTCGATATGAACAGGATGGGTGAGGTTGGTCCACAGTACTGCGTTTAATGATATGAATGGGATGGTTGAGGTTGGTCCACAATACTGCGTTCAATGTTGTCACCTTCTATGTTGAAATCCATGTGAAAGAACACATCCAATATCAGCTTCGTCTCTACTTCTTGAAATGCCGCTTCAGGTATTGGTTGGGAGGACTCAGTCGATGGCTGCTTGTTTCGTCTTCTCTGAGATGAAGTTAGAGCAATATCTACTTGTGGACTTTGACATTCATTCTCTAGACCATGAGATCGATAACGCAGGTCTTGTACTTTCTCTATCGAAAAGAGACCATGATTGCGTATTTGTTGGTCGCAGATTTTTTGTTTTCAAAAGATATGATGCTTGCAATGCGCACAAGGACACTCCATCCTATCGTCCATACTTTATCTACCAATGATGCAACAAATAATTAAAACACTCTAGTTGTTATAACTACAAGCTTTAACAACCTCATATTCTCTAGCCAAGCCCGATCCTCGCACACCGCGGTCTAGAGGTGCACGGAGATTAGGAATACAGGGTAATAATCTCGTCTTTATTGGTCAATGACTATATATTAAAGTTCTTGACGTCTATATACACTTTTGAAGTCTGATTGTATTTTTTCAACTATTTTTTGCTAGCTCTAACAACCTTACATTCTCTAGCCAGGACCGATCCCCGCACACCTCGGTCTAGAGGTGCACGGAGATTAGGACCACAGGGTAATAATCTTTTCTTTATTGGTCAATGACTATATATTAAGGTTCTTTCAGTCTGTGTGCACTTTTGAAGTTCGATTGCGTTTTTTCTACTATTAATTTGATGCTAGCTCTAACCTAACCTATAATCTAACCTAACCTAGTATAACATAACCCTAACCTAACTTAATGTAACATAACTTATAACCTAAACCTAACCTATAACCTAACCTAACCAAAGTCTGTTTGCATTTTTTCTACTATTAATTTGACGATAGCTCTAACTTAACCTATAATTGTTATGCCTAACCTATAGTCTAACCTAACGTAAAACCTATACCTAACTTAACTTAATGTATATAACCTAACTTATAACATCCTATAACTTAACCTAACCGAAGTCCGTTTGCGTTTTTAGAAGTACACGAGTCATCTTCGAAGTCGGATTGCATTTTTACTACTATTAATTTGATGCTAGCTCTAACCTAACTTATAATCCTTATGCCTAATTTAACATAAAACCTATAACTAACCTAATGTAAATTAACTTATCTTATAACATCTACCTAACCTATAGCCTAACCTAACCGAAGTCCGTTTGCGTTTTTAGAAGTACACGAGTCATATTCTAAGTCCGTTTGTATTTTCACGACTATTATGCCGTCGATAGCTCTAACCTAACCTATAATCTCACCTAGCATATAACCTAAACCCAACCTAACCTAACCTAACATAAAAACAACACAATGGTGAGGCATTTAGAAAAACAACCAGCCATAGAGCTTGCCCACAATGCATATGCGATGTGGGCAAGCTCTATGGCTTGCTAATTTGGCAAACGGCTCACTATTGTAATGTTTTTAGAGTTGCGAAGTGATTTTATGGAATGAAAACCGCTCGTAGACATATAGACAACACAATGGCGAGCAATATGGCAAGCCATAGAGCTTTCCCACAATGCATACGCCTTTTGGGCAATCTTTATGGCTTGCCGTATTGCCAAACAGATCGTCATTGTGTTGTTTTTAGGGGCACGAGATAATTTTAGCGCTTGAAAATCGCTCACAAACATATAGACAACACCATGGTGAGTTGTTTGGCAATATGGCAAGCCATAAAGCTAACCCACAGTGTATATGCATTGTAAGCAAGATCTATGGGTTGCCATATTGCCAAACGGCTCGCCATGGTGCTATTTTAGGACTTGAAATCCGCTCGCGGACATATAAACAACACAATGCCGAGCCGTTGGCAATACGAAAATCCATAGAGCTTGCCCACAATGCATATGTGTTGTGGGTAAGCTTTATGGCTTGCCGTATTGACGAACAGATCACCACTGTGTTGTTTTTAAAAAGTGTTGTGGGTAAACTCTATATCTTGCCGTTGAAGCGGTCCGGGGCGGGCAACAAGAAGAGCAACCTCTAGACACCCTTCAAGGCTCCCGTGCTGCTCAATGGAGCTGGGGCACAACACAACACAAACCAAAACAACAAACCCCCAGCCAGAACCCAACTACACAAGGGGCACCACCTAGTTTAAGAGCGAACTAGGATGCAAAAGAGGAGAATCATTAGAGCAACCCACAAACAAGCAAGGAATTTACACTAACCCTAACACCAATGGAAAACTCTCACACACTAAAACACGAGAGAGAGAGAGAGAGAGAGAGAGAGAGAGAGAGAGAGAGAGAGAGAGAAAGAGAGAGAGAGAGAGAGAAAGATGGTGCTCGGGCTGCTTTGAAGTGTATCGTTAATGATCAAGCAAACATAAATATATATATGTAAGAAAGAGAGAGAAGGGGGAAGGGGGTGCTTGTTGCACTAATGCCTTCTTACAAATCTGTCATGACCAATCAAAGTGAGATTAGTATTTGTTCAACATAGCCTGAGTAAATTACACCACAACACATCACAAGAAAAAAGCCACCCCAATCACTGTCTTAAGGCCAGGGGAGTCCTCTCCACCCTGTCGCCCTCTTACAGCATGTGGGATTTATGGCTAAATTGATAACAATACCCGGAGACAAGCTATCAAGAACTTAAATAAAACACCAAGACACTTACACATCATTATTGTCCATGACTTCATGTTGGAAGGGAGACAAGGTATCCATGCTTAGTCCAAATTCACCCTCCTTGATTCAGCAAATGTTGGGCTTACACTAGTAGGAGAAATGATAGATTTCCTACTCTCAATTTAATGATCCCTCTCTCTTACAATGGCATAGAGTTCCCTTGCTAATCACCCCTAATACAACACATACATATGCCTAATGCCAATGAGATTCCACTCAAGAGCTCCTTCTCAAGAGGTTGAGCTTGGCTTCTCAAGCTATAGCATAGTGCTCTTTCTTCTCTTTTTTGTGCTAGCTACACCCTCCTTTTATAGCAATTTTGAAGGCTAGGGTTACTCCTCTAACCATGGTTGGGTTAGATTTTCAGCAATTTACCTAATTTCTTTTGCTTGGAATTATCAAGAAGTTGGTGGGGAAAGAGAGAGGAGAGAAATGGAGGTGATAGGACTTTCATAGTGGGTTAGTGTTAGTAGAGTTAGTATTAATTTACAAATGGAATTGGATATTTACAATGGGAGTATCCATCTAGGATACAAATAAGGAAAAAAAACTCTTAAGAGGTAAGAAAAGGTGGATTTCTTACAAGGTTGATGCTCCAAGTGTCTTGAGTAGGGCCAATTTTGACGCTTGTTGACGGTCCACTAGCTTTGATGGTACATTTTTTCTCCACTCTTGACCTTCCTTGAGAGACAAGGTAATTGAAGCTGAGTAATCAACCACCATGATGCTGTCTTTTAAGAGAAGAGGCTGAATTTTGTGGTTTTTTGATAGATATGGGTAATTTGGAGGAGGAAAAATGAGATTAGGTGGTCAATTTTGGAATGGAATTGTGTGTGGGAGGTATAAGTTCACCATGGTTTCTCTTATTCTTCAAGGTTGAGGAGAAGGTGAGTAGGGTGCAGAGAAGAGTGGTGAGAGAGGTGGGGATGATGAGTGGAGAAGTGTGTGTGAAAGAGGAAAATGATAAAGTGGAAGAGAGAGTGTGGCTGCATAGCATGGGAAAACTGGGGTCCACTAATAAAATCATAGCTCACAGCTCGTAGCTCAAAAAAATATGAAAAAATTTGAGGCAAAAGTTCAGCCCACGAGCTACAACTTTTGTTTGTATCACCTTTTCAAATTCGGAGAGCAAGTGAACTTCAAAATTTCAGCAAAACCGACTGTTTTTTTTTCACTGCACAAAGTCCTTGTGGGGTCCTTCTTTGGATGATGCTTTTGAATACCTCCAAGAGTGAGCCCTCCATAGTACATGTATGCATGCCACCTACCCTTGACCTTATTTGGTAGGTCTATAATTGAAGATATTGTTGAGATCATGATATAAGTGAATAGTACAACTAAGAAAATCAAATATTTAGGGGTCTAAAAAATATGTACATGTCAAATATAAATAATATAAGTGGAAAAAATATAAAGGGGTCAAAAGAAATCTCTCTCATTATGAGGCTACCATAAAAAGATGAATATTTTTGGTGTTCTAATTTTTTAGAAAAAAAAACAAAATAGATGTAGGAAGGGAATAATCACAATAGTGAAAAAATATACACATAAATAAAACTAGTTTTTTTGGATTTTTGTTGAGGTGGAGTTACACCAAATATAAGAGAAGCTTACATGAAAATATTTCTATATGGAATAAAGAGTATGAAAAATGGTAAGAAAAATTGTGGTAATGGTGAGGCAATGTACAGAGCATAAATAACACACACCTAGGTAGAAATATTTAAATAAATATCAAAATAATTATGAAAAAATCTTTTATTTAGGCCCTATATACAAAGAAATATTTACATACGCATGAATCATAATATACTTATATTTTTTATTTTTTTGGCTCAACTAGCCCAATGACTAGCTAATTGAGGGTTTTTTATTTCAGTAAGGAGATATGGGAAAAGTCCCCTGACTCACACGCGCCTATATACAGTGAAAGGGTGAGGGTAACCACAGTGTTTGAGTGATTTGATAGGGTGAGATAACTCACTATGGCAATTACAGAGAGCCGAAAAACGGCTATCACCGTATTGTCGAACGTAGCTTAACCTAACTTAACCTAATGTAGATTTACCTAACCTAACGTATATTAACTTAACCTAACCTACCATATACGATACCCTAACTTAACTTAACCTAACCTAACGTATAATCTAACATAACAACGTAGCTTAACTTTAACGTAACTTAACATAATCTAACTTAACTTATAACTTAAACTTAACCTAAAACATAAACCCCATCAACTACATAATTTGAAAAACGACATAGTTCAATAAAAAACTTCTTCAAAACAAGATTTTTTCATAAACTTCAACAAATTTTTTCCATAATTTAAAATGAAATTTCACATAACAAATCCTAATTTCTTTTAAAGCATTCAAAGTTTAAAGCATGAACTTTTCTTTTCTTAATATACAACATAATTTTAAATAAAATTAATATGCATTTAAAGGTTTGAGCACTCACATTAGTCCTATTTGAGCAATGAAAGTTGTTGTAAAAGTCCCGGGACCTGCAAAAACACACACACAAACACAAAGTTAAACCTAAACCTTAAATCTATAAGTAAACATGAAAACAATCTTACCTTAGTGCTATGCGCTAACCCCAAGCAAGATTAGCACCTCTAACGGCATGTATCGCAGCAGATCTGTGAGAGCGGGTGAAGAGGAGAGCTTGAGATGTGGCGCAAGAATTAGGAGAAATGCACATAGAAAGCCCATGGTTTCGGTTTTTGCAGATACCGACGGTACAACTATTGGTACAGGCGTCGGAACAGTCATCGGAAGGGGCGTCGAAATGCACATTCGCGTTGCCTGTGGAAAACCTATCGGAAGAGGCATCGAAAATTTGAAAACAATTTTTAAAAAAAAACCTTAGTTCCCTCCATAAATACACACACGTATACCGACGTCCGCCAGTGACGCCTGTAATGCATTCAAGTGACCTCTTGTAGTGGTTATTTATTTTTCGCTTGGTGGTTGAACATTTTATTGATTTTAAAACCAATTGATATATTATCTCTTTTGAGATGATGGTGCTATTTTTCATTTTGTAAGGAGATTAAAGTTCAATGTATAAATGTAGTCACTTTAAATCATGAGGTTTGACAAGAGTGTCAAAAGAAATTTACTTGATTATGAGTAGTATTACTTTGGATTGTATGTGATGGGAATGCGCAAAAGACTTGTTCTTCTTTTAGTCAAACTTATTAGTTTATTGATTAGTGTAATGTGTATTATAGTGGATGATCCAAAAGTGACACAAAGATGATACATTGATCGGTTTAAAGACTAAAAATTGATTAATATTTATCTATAAATCAATCAGTTTGTTTATTTTTGTAAAAAATAAATTTAAACATTTATTCATTTTTGTATATGTAAAATTTTGTTAGACATCCAATTTTCTATATAGCAATTTTTAATGGACGTCCATCTAATTTTCTAGTCGAAAAAATTCCATTGAAAGGGCCTCATCTAATTTTCTAGATACACTACATTGCACTTTTTCTAGTTTTGATTGTATCAATCTAAAAAAGTATATAAAAAGCTTTAATATATAAAAAATGTTTCTAAAGTCCTTGTGCTGTGTTAGATAGTGATGAGGATCGTAGGACACTGAAAATGACTCTATAATTATATTGGGGGCACAGTATGTGCGTCAGCAGAGCTGAGCTTCTCTTTG
This sequence comes from Adiantum capillus-veneris, assembly GCF_014529385.1. Classification (NCBI taxonomy): domain Eukaryota; kingdom Viridiplantae; phylum Streptophyta; class Polypodiopsida; order Polypodiales; family Pteridaceae; genus Adiantum; species Adiantum capillus-veneris. The sequence continues at coordinate 34,867,439 of NC_140958.1, read as the reverse complement.
AACACGTTTTCAACTTTTGCTTTGCAATCATGTGGTGAGTGGGTTGCGGATAGGTGTCCGGCAGGGGGAGACTCGAGACTCGGAATCGGAATCAGAATCAGAACATTCAGGATGGGTCAAGGCAGTATGCGTGGAATCATTTTGCATCGTTGTCTATACGTATCATGTTTTCAACTTTTTCTCTTTTCACTATCATTTTGCGTATGGGGAAAATGAAAACTTCTTGAGACACATATGCAGGTTTTTGAGAGAGAGAGAGAGAGAGAGAGAGAGAGAGCTGATCTTTCCTAACTCTGTCAAAGCCAACTGGTGCCTTGGCGTTTACTAGCTATAAAATGGCGAGGAGCAGCGTCATCTATTTAGATTGATTCGCCTCCCTTCTTCAAGTCTCTCTCTCTCTCTCTCTCTCTCTCTCTCTCTCTCTCTCTCTCTCTCTCTCTCTCTCTCTCTCTCTCTCTCTCTCTCTCTTCTCTCTGTGTGTGTGTGTGTGTGTGTGTGTGTGTGTGTGTGTGTGTGTGTGTGTGTGTGTGTGTGTGTGTGTGCGCGCGCGTGAAGTATCCAGGTTGAAAGAGCAGCAAGGAAAATGACAGCATCACCCTTGATAGCTGATAGCCCTGTAAGTGAAAATTGTCACGAGAGAGAGAGAGAGAGAGAGAGAGAGAGAGAGAGAGAGAGAGAGAGAGAGAGAGTATGGAACTTGGAACGTACGTTGGTGGAGCAAAAGCTGGTGAGTATGGCTGTCGTGGAAGGGGCGACGAGGGCGAGGGCCCTCAAATGAAGACACCCGCTCACCCCCCCCCCCCCCCCCCCCCCCCCCCCTCCCCTCCCCAAAAAAAAAAAAAACACAAAGTACCAAAATACCCCTAAGTTGGGCCTTTTGCATTTCTTTCCAAGTCTAGAAAAATATATTTTCCCTAGCGGGTGAAAACAAGGGCAAACTTGGGTCAAAATTTTTGAAGCCTTTGACAGTAATTATACTAAAACTTCTGTGAATTTTCCAGGTTTCTTAAGGCAACCTTAAACTCTAATCAGGATTCTACAATTTTAGCTCGCTAAATTGCAATGGACCTTGTTTTTTTTCTAACACTGTTAATGTCTCTTGTAATGACAATTATAACTGGCCATATCTTGATATCAAAAGCATTCAAGCTATGGCTTTGTGGTTCCATTCAGGGGACGAAAATCTCATTAACGAGGATGTGTGTTGAAACATGGACACAATCACTCACAAGTATAGTCAAAGGAGCATCGACATACGTCACACAACATGGTGGCAATGTAAGGACAGTTTCTTTCCAAATGGACATCCTTGTATGTCTTGCAAGAGCAATCCATACAACCCCTCACGTTTGGCCGAACAGTTCAAAGTGATCCACCCTCGGGAAAGTATGACTAGGTTCTCACAAGTAGTATCACGTATCTTGTTAATAGTGATGCTATCATTGCTGTTGCAGATGAGAAGAGCTAAAACAATTGCTGAATATTTTCTCAATTTCATTTCATTAGATAGCCATGGCAAGTTCTCGCCTTGAAATCTAATCTTGATGAATAAAAAACCATAGTGTTGATTGCAAAAGTTTATTAGTATTGATTCTGCAATTAGATTTCAAGAGCCACTAACTTTGGCAGGCTTCAAAGTGACTACAATCTCTAAAGGAATTGACAATAACATGAATCGAGAGCTCACTCAAAAAAATTTCACTATAATCCTTAGGCTCATGTCACACACAAGCACCCAAACAAAGCCCAAAAAAAGGGCACTTTGGGTTGCCTACGTTTCTCCCGAGAGTAGGCATCATTACGTTTTGACTATTATTCATTAAATATAGGATCATATCAATGTAGCACAATTGTTAAGATCCAATAGTTAAACAATCTATGCCGATTCAATTCCAATCTAGACTATCCACACACAATGATTTGGAGGTGTCCACTAGCTGTTTCACATGGGAAGGGGGGAGACCTCCAAATAATATAAATGTAGCACAATTGTTAAGATCCAGAAGTTAAACAATCTGTGCCGGTTCAATTCCAATCCAGACTATCACAACAATTTGAAGGTGTCCACTGGAAAGGGGGGAGCATCCCATATGGATCTGGTACAAAACGGACATCACAATTCACCAATGTTTTGTTGCCAACTCAGCCTCACACACGTCCATACGGATGAGCATGACAAGGGTATCAAATAGGCTAGAATGCTCTATAAAGTCAACATTCCACAAGAGAGAGCACACTTACAAACAAAGTCATCATGAAGTTATAAACAAAGATGTAACCTAAGCTAGAAAATCCATATAGAAAGTAAGAACTACATTATTGACATTGAATATAAGACCATTTCCAATGACATCATTTCAACATCAATCCTCCATCAACCACAAGAGAAAATTTGCAAAACAGAGTCGGACACATGTCAAGGAGATTTTGAAATTAAGCTATTTTTTGTATCATTTCTCTTTTTCACTTCTTCACAAAGAAGTCCCATCAAAACTTGATTTTTAGATTAAATTTCAAAATCCCTTGATTGTGACAACCCTCGTGTCAAATTCTCCTACAAGTGCTCTGCTCACTACATCTAGGATCCCTTATGATACTTGCTCAATAGGCTTCTTGATATTGAACAATGCGGAGGAAAGAGTGTCTAGCCAAGCGCATCAATTGCAGCCTCATCAACCTTCCAAAGAGAAAACCACATCTGTCCACATGCACAGGTCATTGTAAGCATATATAATCAAGGCATGATAATATAGTATTGAAAGAACAATGAAGTATAGATAAGATAGATTCCAGGTTTTTAAGACCCCATCGAGTAAAAGCTCTACTAGGAAGACAATAATTTGCAAAGAAAAAGATAAAAACTCTTCCACCTATTGAGACGGGAACCTCCATCGCCATGCAAATAAGATGATTGCATTTATCAACTATAGACTTAGTCACAAATTGGAAGGTCCATAGTACGTATTAAATGTAAGCACCTCACTCTTGTGCATTAAAAATGTAGATTATCTTTCAAATTAATGAAGATGCTCAAAAACAGAAATGCATTAAATGTCACCAGATGTCAATCCTTACAACCATGAAGTCTATGATCGATGAAGGTTGAAAGCAGACTTGCACCTTCACAATAAAACCTCAACAAGTATTTTGTACCATGAGAAGATAAAAATCTACCATTTTAAGCAATAGCAAAAAGATTAAACATAGGAAACATCTAGGCATTGAAAGTTGATAAAATTCACAGCCAAAGATAGATAAAATTTCACACAAAATAAGTACATAAATGCATGATAATGCGTCATATCTTGCTACTGACACGGGGTTAGCCGCACCGCTCTCTAGCTCACCTAGAGACTCGGCTTTGACAAGTCGCCGCAGCCGCAGGAACCAACCCCACTTGAGGGAGGGGGGGGGGGGGGGGGGGGGGGGGGGGGGGGGGGCTTACTAAAAACATAACAACAAAATGTTTTATTTTTTTGCATATTGCCGCCGCCACATCCCTCCTTGAATAGCATGCCACCGTGGCCGCTATCACTGCAAACCAAAACTCTCTCTCTCTCCCTTGTTCGTCACCAGCACGGGTAGGGTGCAAATATTCTCCCTCTCTATCTCGCTCGTCAGCCCAATGAGGCGCACCATGCATGAGCAAAGAAGCATAGGCTCTCTCTCTCTCTCCCCCCAACCACCCTCGCCCATGTGCACCCTCACCCTCCTCACTAAAACTCTCTCTCTCTCTCTCTCTCTCTCTCTCTCTCTCTCTCTCTCTCTCTCTCTCTCTCTCTCTCTCTCTCCGATTCAATGTCAGAAGCCAGGCCCGAAGAAGAACCCTCTCTCTCCCTCGTAACCCCCACCACACACTCAAATTTGATTTCTTTCCATATTTCGCATGCCGCAGCTAATTCTGGATTCCACTTACTAGCTTCACGGATGATTTTTTTACCTTCGCGGGCGAGGTCGCGACCCTCATTACGGGCCTATACGCAAGCCTATAATGCAACTCGGTTAGCTACGGCACCGGGTGCACACACACACACACACATACACTCCCTCTCCCTCACCCTCTCCCTTCCTCTCTCCCCTCACCTGCTTCACTCACGCACTCTATCATTCTCTGTGTGGTTGGCGAGCGATCAAGTAGAAATAATAAAAAATCTCTCTCATTCACTCTCGTTCCCACATACATACTTTCCGACACGCACTCACTCACACACACACACAACTCCATATACATACCCACACACACTCCCTCGGTCTCTCTCACCCATATACTATAAACACACACACACACACACGCTTTGCACACACACAACAAATACAAACACGCACGCATAAGCACATATGCACAAACACGTAAAGCGCCATGCCATCGACAAAAGGAGAAAGACAACCAAAACACGCGAAAGCAACAAGGAATCGAAGGTTTACGCCAAAGGCATGCCTCAAAAGTGACGAACGCGTGGCATCTCGGTATCGACAAAACACCGGTAACGGCAACAGCATACTCTATCCCTCTTCTAGGACTTTCCCCCATCGGCAACACCCTTGTAAAAAGTCCCAAACCAAGCTACCCTAACTCTAGCCATGGCTAGCATTTGTAAATTCACCTATCCCTACCCCACTCCTTCCCTCTCTCTCTGCTCTCTTCACCTTCTTTCTCCTGCTCAATAGAATAAGAAGAGGCTCCACTGGAGTAGGTCCCGCAATCACATGGCACTCACACACTCTCTCAGCCCACTAGTAAGAGAGATCACCACTCCCAAAATCCTATATAAGGAGGGTGAGCTCTCCAGTTAAGAAGATCACAGAGAGGAGAACGCCAATGCTGAGAAGCACAATATCACTAGAATCATAACAACATGCACACCCTACAGAAGAATGATAGACAATTGGTGGTTCTTTTGGAAGGATGGCACTCTAAGCACATGGAATAAAGAGCACTTTATGTTAGCACCATGGGAATATGGGTTTCGACACACATCTAGCCCATACGAAATGTTTTGGTTAGCCTAAGCCCCATCTTGGAGCTCGAAATAGCTTGTAACCTTGCTGTGGAACTACATCAATAGAAGGACCTCTTTGCCACCAAGACCTGCGTATTTGGGTTGTAGCATGTGATGGAAGTCGAGTGTAAGCATCCACCCTCTGGATGGTAGTTTCTTCTGTATGGAAGCTACTGGACTTGTCTGTGTATCCCTTTGGGATTTCTCATAGTATGGAATGATAAGAAAAGGGTAGTCTGTCTCTCTCTCTCTCTCCACACACACTCTCTCTCTCTTAGTCAGGATTCAGAAGATTGTGGTTTGGGTGTGTTGTGCTAGAGTGACAAGTCTGAGGCTATGATACGCGTCCTAGCTGCGCTTATGCTAGGTGGTGCTACAAACGGAATGCACGGCTGCCTTGCAAAATACCCAAAAATAACACGTTGAAATCTATAAAATTGACTAATTGACATACGTGGCAATCACATTAGCACATAATCACGTGATACACGAACATAGAGAGAGATAGAGAGCGAAAGTGCACGTACAGACGCACCTCCTAGAGCGGAGTGCTATGCTAGGAGAGCGTGAGAGAAGAGAGGAGAGGAGAGAAGAGCAACGCAAATACTGGGTGCAATCTCCCCCCTTACAAGAGTGACCATTTCCCTCTTGTACCTTTTTCATTTATAGATTTCTTGAATGGTCAAATTGGGTACAAATTGGTCGGCCGGTCATAAATGGCCAAAGCCCATAAAGAGCACTTGAATAATCAAATATACATAAAATATAATATCTGCAATAGCCTAGCTCGGGCAATCCTTTTCCACTTGTCAACTGCAATAAACAGTAAAATATCAATTCCATAACATACCTCTGCGTTGGAAAGCAACTGTCCTCAGTTTGCAAAGATAACAAATCTGCAAATGATACTTGTCAAAAACAGTGATTAGAAAGCTGTGTCAAAAAAAAAAAGCATATAGTAAAAATAATGAAACTAAATAACATTGCTTATTCCTGTCGTCATCCACATACTACCTATTCTATTGTCCCACACCACTAGAATAAGCAGTATATGTCATATCATGAGGAATCAAGATATCATTGGTCACATTCATCATTCAATAATCAATTCTCATCATTCTCAAGTTCAATACTATCGCGATAGAAAATCAACATATATCCATTCCAAATCCGAATCCAAACATCTGCCAGCATGTACCCATTTCAAATCCAAATCTGAATATCCTTCATTTTGTATACCTAGGTAACAAAATCATACCAATTACAATGGTGCCAGTCAAATCAGCATGATTTTGTGATCGGTGTTGCCTCAATCCGCAAATCTACACCAATAGGACGTGCTGCCTAAATTGGCGAATCTGCAATAATGCTGCCTAAATCAGCGAGTCTGCATTTTATATAAGTTCAAAAAACGTGAATCTGTAGTTTGGTGTTGTGCTGCCTAAATCGGCGAATCTGCACTAGATGAGCATTGACACACTATCGAAACCGGCGAATCTGTGTGCTTGAGACCAATGGACTAGACAAGGCATAAAAGAAAATAAATATTTACCACCTATTTGACACAAAATTACAGTATTCTTAGGTGGAAAATTACTTACAAATAGTTTTTATTTTCCAGTATCCCAAAGCACATGAGCTCTCGTGGTAGTTGTACAACTTAATGACAATTCATCTTGAGAGAAATTGCATTCAATGTAAACAGAAGACACGATGTTAGAGATGGTGAATTTTAACATGTTATAAAAGAATGCAGATAAGCAAAAGATCCTTGTTGCAAACTCCGTGAGCATGTCCCATGTGGGGTCCCATTGATATGACAGCATGGTGGTTATCTTTATCTGCAAAAGTGTTTCTTAAAAGAAAAATAAAGCACTAAAAACAATTTCTTTTGCAATTTAAGAATAGGTTGACCACACATCAAATGCATTAACAGTTTAAAAGCAATGAAGGACAAAATGGAGGAAAGTAGACAACTGTAAGTACGTATGAGCGGATAAAAGGGGCGTTATCTTAATTGACAGGGTGGTTTTTAAGATTGAGATGACCAGTAGATATTGGTCTTTTGATAAAGTGATCCCACACTAAATGTATAAATATGAGTATAAGTCAAAAGCAGGTCGGATTTGGGTGTAAGTAGCTACAAGTGTATTGGTCAGAGTTCGCATATGGCCATCATTGCTAGAATATTAAGGCCCGATGCTAGAAACTATGTACCACGAGAAGAGAATTCCATCTTTGGAGGAGTTTTGAGGTTGGTCAGTTCTTCGAGGAGAGTGAATGGCATGGTGTGTCATAGAACTGGATAAATGTAATGCTATATTATGTGCATTAATGTGCAAAACTTTATGCAGCTATGTGAAAACGAGTTACATTTTATGCAACTTCTTACCAATACGAGGTATTCCAAAGGAAATTCATGTTTAAAAATTTAGTTTTGATGCTACAAAACATCAAGACCGTAGTTTATATTGAACTGACGCGAGTTGAAAAGTACAAGTTGTTTTTATGGTTGGCATAAGACTACCGTGTAATGACCCAATAAAACAATGGTAAACAATCAAAGACAAGACCAACATAAATTATATATAGAGGGCTAGAAAATTACATTTCCCTAATCATTGAAAATAAGGGAAAATTGGAAATTCTCTTGGTTGTTTTAAGTCAAAGGTTGAAGCTTTGTGTCTATAATTACTCTAAAAAATGTGTAAATTTCTCCTCCCTTTTTTTCTGTTTGGTTTTCTTAAAGCAAGTTCAAAATCAAACTAGAGTTGTAGAATGTTAGTCGGTTAAAATACAGTAGACTCCAGTTTTGTTTCTAACACTAATTATATAAATATAATAAGATTGGATGTGAGGAAGAGCTCCATCAATGCTTGCCGTGGTAAACTATTCCAAAAGACCTTAAAAATGTATCCCATTCTGTAGGTAGTGGGGGTGTCATAGTTGTGCTTGCATCAAATGCAGCAGACGAGGGGGGAAAGAGAAATACAAAGGAAATGAAATGTGATATCAATAGTCTGCAAAAAGGCCTATGCACCAAACTCATACAAGTCTTATGGATCAAATACAATGTCTGGGTACAAAATAGAATGAAGTAAAGTGTGAAACTAAACCTAAAAGCCTAAAATCATCATCAGTATTGTCGTCGATGCCGAAGGATGCTAGGCAACATGCGTTGTTGGAGAAATTATTCCACAAGTTGTTGAAGAGCTTCGCTGATGTTTGCTTCTGTAAGTAGCTGAACTAGGAGTGAGAAGGGAGAGAGAAAAATGAAATGAAATGTTATATTCCTCGTCGTCCAAAGGGCTATGGGACCAAATCGATACAATCCTTATGAAGCTAATACAATGTCTGGATACAAATATAATGAAGTGAAGTGAAGAACGATGCTTTTGAGGAGTTCTAACCCCGTCGAACATCCCATTCCTGTCTCTGACTTTTGCAGGCACGAAGAAAGACTACAATCCTTACGAAACTAATACAATGTTTGGATACAAATAAAATAAAGTAAAGTGGAGAACGATGCTTTCAAGGAGTTCGAACCCCGTTCAACATCCCATTCCTCTCTCTGACTTCTGCAGGCACGAAGAAAGACACCTCTATTTTTCTTTCTCTGTCTCTCAAAGTTGAAACGCGTGACACACATGCATGTCTTCTACCATTCAACAAGCCAAGGAAGTGCACTATGTCCACGGCCACCTCAGCATGCCCCTATCAAGGCTTTGGAATAGCCAGCAATGGCCATCGTTCTGATGCTGCCGATGCCCCTCTACTTAGACATGTCTATATCTCATCGATGTTGTCTCTTGTAAGGTATTGGTTTTCAAGGTGAAAGCAGAAGAGATTGTAGGTGGTGAAAGACCTTGAGGCTTGAAACATGAGGCTCACCAGCCACCGCACGTTGACTAAGCTCTGTATCTCGCTGGTAAATCTTGAACTTGCCGTTATACTCAATTGTACTAGGGAACAGAGACAGAGAGCGGCTCTAGTTTTCCAGCCTATGAAGTGCCAGGCAGCGCTCCAAAGTAGGTGACGGTGTTAGGTTGTGTAGAGAGAGAGAGAGAGAGAGAGTCAGTCAGGGATAGATAGAGAGAGAGTTTGTCCTGCTGTTTTGCATGCACCAAACGAGGGGTTGAGAGGGAAAAACAAAAGAAGGCTCGGATGACAGGTCGAGAGTTGTCAAGCGGGTTTGATACAGCCAGTTTTGATCGAGTTGGTGAGTTTGGTGCATGGCACCTCTGGGAGTTGCAGCTGTGGTTTGACGACAGTAGGAGGTGATGTTGACTGGTGTGGTTGGTATGCTGCGCTACAAGGGCCGCGTCTGGATAATAAAGTTAGTTATCATGCGAGTCTCGTTGACTAAAGGTCTCCAGCTATGGGCAGTTCACGGGTAAAAAAGGTGTGGTCGTTATGAGTTGCCGACGAGTGACAAAGAGTGAGCGAGGGATGGACGGGTGGATTGAGAGAGAGAAGATTGACAACAACACATGCACAGTTGGTGGTAGTAGCTGGCCGAGAGAGAGAGAGAGAGAGAGAGAGAGAAAGGAGAGAAACATCAGAGAGTGGGTTTACCACTGCATACAAGTAGGGTAATTCTTGACCGCTCACATAAAAAGAGGATCGTGGGTGACGTGCAGTCGGCTCTCTCTAAATAACGGACTCTCAAGGATGTGGCACCCTTGAGAGTCTTCCATGTGGCGTTCATGTTTACCTACTAAGCCGAAACAACAGGTCACTTCTCGGCACTTGAATTTTTCGCAAGGCCCTGCACTTGCATAAAGGGTGATATGTTCAATCACCAAAATTGATTAAGCATGTTGGTTTATTCCTAGCGGGTATTGAACCCATGCGCCCACAAAGAGAACCATGAGTCAAACCACTAGGGTATAGACCACGGTTGTTAGCAGCCTGAGTTCAAACATTAATGATGTTTAAACCGCGAGGGCGGGGGGGGAGGGGGTCACCTTTTTAAAAGGTATGCACTGTCATTTACCGATACACGTGACTCCCTGCCACGTCGGCAGAGAGACCGAAATTTAGGCCAGGCCCGTGCAGTCGAAGGTGATGCTACAGCTGCATGTAATGGCAGACGTGTAGGTTCCAATTGTTGTTGCAGCAATGATGGGTATTGTTGGGTTTGCATGTTGCGACCATCTCGTGCTCGTTCAGCACTTAACGAAGCTGAGGTCGAGCCCGGCCTTGCATGATGCAAAGTTATGTTGAGCGCCAAAAAAAGAATAGATAAGGTAGTACTGATCTCCATGCCGAGGCGGCTCCTGCAGGAGTTTGGAGGATGCAAAAAAAATAAAAAGTTTGATGGCTTCTTCTTTTTGAACATGAAGATTTCTCTATTTCTCCCTTCTGCTGAGGATCTCGATTTCCTCTTCTCAGATGAGAGGTTGTCAAGTGAAAGCTCATCTGATTAATCTTAGAATTCTGTCGTGTCAAAACTTCTTTATTTTTTCTTCTTCTTTCTCTCCTTCTAATACAATTCTCGCAATGTCTTTTCCAATGATCCCTTTGACAAAAAACATATCCTCTTTTCCGCATTCTTCTCTTTCTACGATCTCTATCTTTGTTTTATTTTAATTTACCTTAGTCGAGACTTAATTAAGTTAGCCATGTTCTAATTCTATATTACATCACGATCCAAGTGGTTGGAAAATACAAAAAAAACATATAAATTTTGAGCAAGAATCAGGTTAATAAAACACATAGAGTAAACACAAAAACTTAGCTTCAGTATTTGGTCATCATGGATTGCTTTAAGGGCATGTTTATTGTGCTCATAGGAGCATATTGCTGGCTCGGATACCGCTGCTACTACAAACTGAATGCACGGTTGCCTTGCAAAATACGCAAAAATAACACGTTGCAATTCATAAAATAGATAAATCGACATACCTAGCAATCCCATAAGCGCATATATATAATCACGTGATACACAAACAATGAGAGAGATAGAGAGCAAAAGTGCACGTGCAAACGCACCTCCTAGAGCGAAGTGCTATGCCAGCACAATGTGAGAGAAGAGAGGAGAGGAGAGCAGAGCAACGCAAACACTAGGTGCAATCTCCCCTCGTGCAAGAGTGACCATTTCCCTCTTGCACGTACTTCATTTATAGATTTCTTGAATGGTCAAATTGAGTACAAACTCGTCAACCGATCATAAATGGCCAAAGCTCATAAAGAGCACTTGCATAATCAAATATAGGGAAAATTATTAGATTACCCCTCTAATTTGAGGAAATTCCCAAAATACCCTTGTATCTATTTTGCCTAGATTGCTCAAGATTTTCTAATCTTCATTCATTTTTGACAATTGAGATCCATTTTTGAGTGCTCGGCATGTAATTTTTCACCAGTTCCAATCGCTAAAAAGGCAATTATGTCTAAAAATAATGAAGCAATTCGTCTCCAAAGCCTATGTAACCAACTCAAATTGTAGTTTTAGCATCTTGTACGATAGACAATCACTCTTCTTGTGAAGACCTACAAAAAAAATTATTTTTTGAGAAATTTACTCTCACAATCAAGGGTATTTTGGGACTTTTGGAAAATTTGAAGGGCATTTTGGGAATTCATGACAAAATATCGGGGGTATCTTGGGAACTTTTGAAATTTGAGGGGTATTTTGGTAATTTTTCCTAAAATTAATATCCTTTTGCAATAGCTTAGCTCGGTCAAGCCTTTTCTGCAATAAACAGTAAAATATCAATTCCATAACAGTGGTGCCCCTTCAGAGTTATAGGATAGCACACCTTAGGCGCTACCCCCCCTGAGATGATGCTTGGGGATTTCAAGCTATGTGTGGTGTAGAGGCCACCTCACCTCGCATGTCATTTTTCGACAATCATTTTCTTGGCACCCCCACGGAGGATCCTTTCATGAAACCCTTGAGTTTACAAGACTAAACACCCTAAACTCTTGCGGATGGATGAATGGTAGTTAGCAGGTTTTGCTAACTAGATGACAGAAGAAGAAGAGCTCCAAGCACAGCTGGACGAACTTTCCATCTCCGTCGAGGCTCGAGTGCCAGGCATAACAGTGATTTGCAGTGGGAAAGAGAACTAGCACGTCAGACTCAGTGGATATACATAGCTTGTGTACCAAGGAGAAGAAGGAGAAGGAAGACACCATGTCCGCAACCTACGACCAACCCGCAACAACAAGATGGAGGGAGCTTTGCAAAGCAGCACGTCAACACTATTCTACTTCGGGAATCGGGTAACTCAAGTCACCAAGGTAATTATCAAAGTTAGTTTCCAAGTCACACCTGATGCTGTAGCACAAATAACGAAAGAACATACTCACGCTCTCACTAGAGAGACTAGGGATCTACTGAGTCTGTTTCAGGAAAGGACACCCCTCTCTCCTAGAAGTTCTCATAGCGACTAAGTACCTCTAAGCTTCACATGAGTCAGTACAACCTACCTCAAGGCAGATCACACATTCCGATACGAGTACAATCATTCAAGGTAATACTGGATTGGAAGGCTAACTACCAACACATCATCAACACTATGCTAGGAGGGGAGCACGTCTTTGAGGTTCTGGCATCAAATCAGCCATTTTTCCTACCTTTGGTACAAGGCAATGTACCAATTGAGATTTAATCTATGTTCTAGTTTAGAAAGGGTATACACGCCTTCTTGTAAGAAAAAAAATAATTTATAGTTGCAAGCTAAGCAGTGTATCTTTTTAGCTCTCTCTCTCTCTCTCAGCAATCATGGCAAGTGTAGCATTTCCAACATTTAAAGGAAAGAAGGGGGAGGACTTGGTAGTAGATTTCTTAGATGACTTTGAAGCAGCATGTGTAGTAAGCAACAAAGATAAAGATGAGTCCCGGGTTAAAATGTATAAGCATCTCATAAAGCTAGAAGCTAGGTCGTGGTACAACGCACTCCCACAAGCAACTAAGGATAACTAGGAGCTCCTAGAAACTACCTTTAAAAGGCGTTTTGGGGGAGGTACCACTTCAAAGAAGCTATGTGACAAGTTGAGAGACTTGAAGCAGGAGGGTCTTTTAGAGTATGCCATCTATGAGTCCAAGTTAGCAGATTTGTGGGAAGGGTGAGTTGAGTCACTGGCAAGAGGAGAAGCTGCACCCGATTTCCTAAAAAAGGACTGGTTCACGCATGGCTTATGGCCGCCGCTCAAGGAGAAGATGAAGAGTAGGTTCCCGGCTACGTATGAGCTATCCTGGAGACTGCTCGCCTTAAGGACACGAAGCTGCGGATGAAAGCCAAAGAAAACGAGTCAACAAAAGCAGGAACATCGCGTCAACCACCAACCATGACAACCACCACTCCACCTCCACCACCACTGGCTATTGGGGTAAGAAATGGCCAACAAGATATGTTGGCCCGCATTACTGATCAACTCCATAACTTGTGTGTCAACTTGATACATCAAGGAAGGAAACAAGAAAGAGATCAGGACCCAAGAAGGGCACGATGACAAATCAGGGAGTATCACTACTACAACAATGGAGAAGACAGTCACGGTATGTACTAGTGCCCTCAACCGCCACAACCCTATAATAGAGGAGGTAGGAGAAACCAACGGTCACCCCCTAGAGAGAGAGCACCTCCACCCCGACCACTAGCCCCATCAACACAAATCCTACAGCCACCCCCGGAACCACCACAAGCACTCATTCCACCTCTTCCACCGACACCACCACCTGGTCACACTGTAAGCATCATAAGCTTAGAGGAGAAAGCAAAGGTTGTAGTAGTGGATGCACCTTGAGTGAAGGAGAACGGCAAGAGTGAGGTGAAGGCAACCTTTGTGGAACCATTTGAAAACATGACTGTAAAGAGAGCTAGGAGGGAGAAAACTCCACAAGCTGATGATGAGAGAAGCATGAAGGGAGAGACTAGCAAAAGGCCGTCAAGGCCACGACAAAAAATAGGCATGAAGGACTTTCAGTTAGGGGAGAGTTCAAGGCCCTATGATATGTGGCAGATCAAGGACCAATGATTACATGGAAACTGCTACATCTCGTACCAAAGTTAAGGTGGCAATGGTCTAAAATGGTAAGTACAAGGTGCTCCAAAGCAAAGGTGATCGGAGCAATTTGAGGTTGCAATATGGTTGACATCCTTCGAGTCGTTGATGTCAACATAAAGGGTAAGAGGGGTGGAAACACCTACATTGATGGTGGTGCACGAATATCTATGATGAGTGAAGCTATGATGGTTTGGCTACAGCTCAAGGTTGACCGGACTTCTCAATGCAAGGCAAATATGGAAAACAACACAAAGGTAAAATGTGCTGGTGTGGTAAGTGTCGTGAAGGTAAAAGCCTTCAACTGAGGTAGAAGTAGATATTTTTGTGATGCCAACTATGGGGGAGGGCTATCCATTAATCTTGGGAAGGCCATGGTTGATGACCATGAAGGCAAAGCAGGACTAGGGCACTGGTCTTCTACGCATGACCTATAAGAAGGGGGAAACAATCTACTATGACATGAGCATCAGAAAGCAGAAACAAATGGACCTAGAGACATCCGCAGATGAAACCACTAGTGAGTCTTCCACTTCTGAGGAGGAGACCACTTTCATCGATGAGAGCGACAGTTCCATCGATGTCATGGTCATTATCATGAAGGACCTACAAAGGGCAAGCACGACTGGCAACCCGTCACCAGAAGGTCAAAGCAGCAGAGAGGAAAATAAATCACCTGGCCTATGAGAGGGTAGGCTGAAAAGTACACTGTCTATGGAATTAACAAGCAAAGAGAAGGATTAATTTTTTCAAATGTTGATGGGATTCCTTGAGATTTTCATTGACAACCATGAAAGAATCACAGGTATTACAACGGTGCAACATCACATTAAGTTGAAGGAAGGGGTAAAGACAGTTGTGCAGAAACTACAACGGTTGGGGTCATACAAGAAAAGGCACTCCTTGCCGAGGTAAGGAAACTACTGGAATTAGGGTTCATTTACCCTGTGGAAAACTCAGAGTGGGTTTCACCCGTAGTGGTGACACCTAAGAAGAGTGGTAAGTGGAGGGTCTACGTCGACTACAAACCACTAAATGCAGCCACAAAGAGGGGCCATTTCCCTCTCCCTTTCTTGGATGAAATTCTGAATGAAGTAGTTGGTTTTGATTGCTACACAGTGACGCGTATTTTGGCTATTTTTAAATACGCATAGCCTTTGAAGATCAACTAAAAACCACTTTTACTACACCATGGGTTGTTCTGCTTATAGAGTTATGCCATTTGGTCTCACAAATGCACCTGCCACATTCAAGAGATATGTCACATATGTCTTTCAACCGATCTTTGGAACATTCATAAGAGAGTTCATTGATGATTTTTTTATATATAGCCCTCACATCTCACACCTAGAGAAAGGGAGTGAGGGTTTAGCAAGGCTGCAAATCCTAGGAGGGCATGTGAAATTGGCCTATTTAATTTGAGAGTAGCGGAAATTAATGAGAGTACTTTTGAGAAATTACTTTGTGAGCATAGCGGGTGAACATAATTGAAGATAACAACATAATCATAAAAATTTGTTAACTTGGCATGAACAATACTTTTGCGAGAGAGAGAATTTAGAGAACATGACAACAGTTGAGGACCGGATTTATGTGAAGCCGGTACCCCCTCCAATAGGCATTTGTATTATGATTTCTTCCATTAAGAGAGACTTGTTACAATACAATCTTTGTGTTCCTTGTGACCTAGGTGATGCAATGAAAATGGAAAACTTCATGCATCACAAGCATAACATAAACTTTGAAGAAAGCTTGAACTATCCCAAGCCTCAGTCCCAAGACCTCAAACACCTTCGAACCATTTGAAAAATGGTGTATATATGCCTGAGGACCATTTCCTAGGGTCAACTCTGGGAATTTCTATATCATCATGGGAGTCGACTATACGACTAGATGGGAGGAAGCTAGAGCCACAACTAGGATCACAGTTGTGGAGGTAGCCAAGTTTGTCTATGAGCACATCTGTTTGCAGGTTTGGTACACCTTTAGATATCATCTCTGATAGAGGACCATGTTTCCAAGAAGGCTTGGTAGGGGAGTTAATGCAGAAATTAGACATTACCAGGAGGAACTCCACACCATATTACCCTCAATGTAATGGCCTAGTTGAAAAACTGAATGGAATTATTTGTAAAATCATCACCAAGCAGGTTAACAACCATCGTGGGGATTGGGATAAGTATATACTCCCAACTTTGTGGGCCTACCGTACCTTATTCTGAACATCTTTGAGGTTCACCCCATATCATTTGGTATTTGATAAGGAGGCAATTTTACATATTGAGGTGCAACTAGCAAGTCTCAGAATGACGGGGAGCCAGCTTTAACAACCCAACATGAATTTGAAAGATCACAACCTTGACTTGGAACGAGTACAGTTGGACAAAGAGGAGGCAATCAATCATTATACAGCACAAGTAGAGCACAGATGGATTAGTTTCAATCGTGTGATTAGCGTGTCTTTGCAGATATCCTTTGCCTTCATTGTGACATTGTCCTTGATTTTGCCTTCCGTGAAATTGCGATTATTTTCAAGCTGAAGTCGTTCCCGATTTCCTTCATAGTAACCTTGTGCTTGAAGGATTGTAGATGGCACTTCCCGTGATGTTTTTGATGTCGTATTGAGATGTACAAGAGTGCCATTTTTGGGATTATTTATCGATGAAGTCCCATGTTGGTATGAAGGCGAGTTGGATTTGAAATTTCCTGCATCCCTTTGGCGAGCCTTGTTGGTTGGTCTCCTTTGGCGATATAAATATGATCTTTGTTGCTTTTGGGGATTTTTTTTTAAACCTTTATCCACCACATAAGCCGAGGCCTGTGGTTTTGGTAACCAAAGTTTCTTTTGACCCTCATAATAGCCTTGCTCTGCTAAGCTGTAGTGGGAGGATATCCATCCCATGTGTTTACCTTTCGTCAATCTTCTAGGCTCATTTACCCATATTGGGTCCTTGACCTTGATTTCTTCAGCTTTGATGTAGACCTTTGAAGATTTTTGTCGACGATGATCTCGCAGTGTAGGTTATTTTGGTTGAAAGATTTTCTTTGGAGTCTGTCTTTCATGTGGAAGCATGTGGTCAGTTGATGTCGAAGCTCTGTCTTGAACTTTTCAGGGCTAGATTGAAGACTCTGATTTAAGGGGCTGCTTCTATTGGTAGGACATTTGTGGGCTCATTTTGGCTTTGCCTTTGTCGGAAGCCGATAATCTTGGAGCAGTAGTAGGCTGGATTTCTTGAGAGCTAGTCATGATGACCATTGTTGAAAATCTAGGTTCTTCTACCAATGTTTTTTCCCAGTGCTTGGACAAAATCAAATGTGTATTCATTTTGGAGGAATCCACCACAAGTTACCCTACGTCTGGCCATGGATAGCATTTGTAAATTCACCTATCCCTACCCCACTTCTTCCCTCTCTCTCTACTCTCTTCACCTTGTCTCTCCTACTCAATAGAATAAGAAGAGGCTCCACTAGAGCAGGTCTCACAATCACATGGCACACTCACACTCTCTCTCACCCTACTAGTAAGAGAGATCACCACTCCCAAAATCCTATATAAAGAGGGTGAGCTCTCCACTTAAGTAGATCACAGAGAGGAGAACGCCAATGTTGAGAAGAACAATATCACTATAATCATAACAATATTCACACCCTACACAAGCATGATAGACAATTGGTAGTTCTTTTGGAAGGTTGGCACTCTAAGCGCATAGAATTAGGAGCACTTGATGTTCGCACCATGGGAATATGGGTTTAGCCACACATCTAGCTCATAACAAAACTTTTGGTTAGCCTAAGCCCCATCTTGGAGCTCGAAATATCTTGTAACCTTGCTACGAAACTACATCAATAGAAGGACCTATTTGCCACCAAGACCTGCGTATTTGGGTTGTAGCATGTGATAGAAGTAAGCATCCACCCTTTGGATGGTAGTTTCTTCTCTATGAAATCTATCGGGCCTGTCTGTGTATCCCTTTGGGATTTCTCATAGTATGGAATGATAAGAAAAGGGTAGTCTCTCTCTCTCTCTCTCCCTCTCTCTCTCTCTCTCTCTCCACACACACTCTCTCTCTCAATCAGGATTCAAAAGAATGTGGTTTGGGTGTGTTGTGATAGAGTCACAAGTCTGAGGCTATGATACGTGTCCTAGTCACGCTTATGCTAGGTGGTGCCCCTTTAGAGTTTTAAGATAGCACACCTTAGGTGCTACCCCCCTGAGATGATGCTTGGGGATTTCAAGCTATGTGTCGTGTAGAGGCCACCCTACGTGGCACGTCATTTTTGACAATCATTTTCTTGGCGCCCCCACGGAGGATCCTTCCATGAAACCCTTCTGTTTACAAGATTGAAAACCCTAACCTTTTCTGGATGGATGAATGGCTAGCAGGGCTTCCTAACTAGACGATAGAAGAAGAAGAGCTGCAAGCACAGCTGTATGAGCTTCGCATCTCATCGGAGGCGCGAGTGCCAGGCGCAATGGTGATAGATTTGTAGTGGGAAAGACAACCAGCACGTCAGACAAATACGAAGCACATGCTCACGCTCTCACTAGAGAGACTAGGGATCTACTAAGTATCTTTCAGGAATGAACACCACTCTCTCCCACAAGTTCTGACAGCGACTAAGTACCTCTAAGTTTCACATGAGTTAGTACAACCTACCTCAAGGAAGGTCACACATTCCGATACGAGTATGATCAATCAAGGTAACGCTGGATTGGAAGGCTCACTACCAGCACATCATCAACACTATGCTGGGAGGGGAGTGCTTCTTTGAGGTTCTAGAATCAGATCAGCCATTTGTCCTGCCTTTGGTACAAGGCAATGCACCATTTCAAATATTAACACTAGTCTTGTAAAAAATTAGCCACTTTTGTGGCTTTTTGAGACTTTTGTAGAAAAGTCTCCAACACTATGTTAGTTATCTAAATAGAAAATGGTTTCAGGGAATTATGACCAACACTCAATATGAGGTGATAAAAAATAGTATAGAGCTAAATGAAGGTATAAAGGTGTCTTTCCATTTCCATCTTCTATGACTAATTTGTGCGAATGGATAAATTTTTTCTATTTTCTTTTGAAAGTAAATCAAATCATTGTTAAGCAGGCCCAAACTTCCTTGAAAAATCCCTCAATAGGTATGTGATAGATGTACCAAGGTTTTTTAACCCATATACAAAGACTGCCAACATGTTTTACTTCTCCAAGTTAAGTAGTGAAGTGCAGTTTCACATAAAGTTTGCTAATTTTAGAAAAGTAAATTTTTTACTTTTTATCTTTTTTTGTAATTTTTGTATGTAGAAACTTTTTCATATCTTGAGCCCATAATTAAAAAGTTTCATGTAGTCTTGATATCATATACAAAAGTTATATTTCATTTACTAGAATCCTGATGTGAGCCATTTTTGTGGCTCATGACAAGTCTACTATAGAAAGGGTAAGCTAAGAAGTGTATCTTTCTACCTCTCCCTCTATCTCAGCAATCATGGCAAGTGTAGCATTTCCAACATTTAAAGGAAAGAAGGGGAAGGATTTGGTAGGAAATCTCTTAGATGACTTTGAAATAGCATGTGTACTAAGCAATAAAAAAAATCGCTTTTCAGAGGCGTTTTGGGGGAGGCTCATCATCTTCATCATTATGACAATCATCCTTACTAAGACTTGATGCCGTCGCCGGACTTGATTTATCGACCTCCCTCTCCTCTGTTTCCACCTCATCCAAAGTCGGAGGTGGAAGAGGGTCGAAGATAGTCTCCACTTCATTAGTGGAAAAAATGGTTCTCCCCCAAGGTGTTACGGGAATTACAAAACAAAGTTTTGGTTGGTGGATTGTTGGGATATAGATGACCTTTAAAATAGAAGCTCAAAGTGACTAACATTGGTATAACTAATCCTACAAGAAAATAAGAGAAAAAAAGGTACATGTCACTCACCTACTCACAATTGCAGAGTAAAACTAAATTGTCATACCTCCCTGTGTGATGCACACTAGAGTCCACCATGTAGAGGCCATTCTCATGTCTTCTAGACACATTTGCAAACCACTTGCACACTAAGATGAAGGTATGAAAGGTTCTAAAATTAACCTTTAGTATCCTTTCAATAGTCCTGCAATACCTAGCTTCATCATCGTTTGTGTCAAAGTTGCCCATGATGGCACAATCCATGGTGGTTCTACGCTCGTCAATGTGGCGCGTACGAAAGTGACGACCCTTTGACCACATAGAGTTAAAGGAAAGGCAGTACAAAATAGAAAAATATATTAATTTATCAAATACATATTAAAGATAGTTTCAAGAAATAGCGTTACAATATGGTTTAGGTATATGAGTACTCTACCTTTGGTACGCAGCCTCGTGCATACTCCCATTCTTTGCTGGTGATGTCTTCTCCGCGCGCTTTTGCCTCGGTCATTCTCTCATGAATCCACTCTACACTAATGAGATATGGGAAACATGCAAGGTGTCTAGGCACTGGGGGTGCCCTCCTTCCTCCATGTTCTTGTTTCCATGCTTCCCTCTCTTGCAAACGCCTTGCCTTTGCCACTGTCCACAAGTCCAGCTACTTGTTCATGATCTTTGCATTGAGAATGCAAAAGTTATCGACCACTCGAGATAGATTCATATCCATGTTAAGTAGTTTTCCCTTTCCACTTGGCAAGTATGAAGTCATCCTTGCATCTTCCTCGTCTGACCACATGCAAGGCATTGAAGGATCAACTTGTGCCAAATACTCTGATATGTAAACAAATGCCTCTTGAACAATCCACCCTTCGGCCATACATGCCTCTGGTTGAGACTGTAGCCGCACAAAATCTTTGAGAGTCTTTATAAACCTCTCTAAGAAGAACATCCATCATGCGTGCACTACTCCACATATAGCGATCTCCTACACCACATGAACCAAGAGGTGAATTTGACTAAGAAGGATCGATCAAGGAATGCATCTTCAATGGCACACACAGTTTTTGTTGCAAGTGTTTGAGGAGCATGGATAGCATCTATTTCGATTTCCTTGGAGATCACAAATCTGCAAGAAAACACACAAGGATACACTAAGTGCTAGTTGAAATTATTGTGTACATAAAAAAGGTGTAGTTGCATGGAATCTTGTGGTGTACCTTACTAGCTCTCCTAGTTTGAAAATAGCATCCCTGACTTTCTTGTCCCGACATATACACATACTCACCGGCCGACAGAAAACTACAAAGTAAATCAGGGAAAGGGAAAGTGAATGATAGTCGTACACACAAACTGTAGATAGAATAGGGAGTATGAAGATTACCCGAAGCATCTTGTGCCAATCATGGGACTTCAATCCATATAATTGAACGCTTCCACCTCTCTTTTCTTTTGTGAAATCTCCCTTAGTGACCTCATGTATCCTGTTGGTGTGCGAATAGAGGCAATGGTACCCTTCACCTTGTCTAATTCTTCTTTGGCTAGCATCCATGGTGCTTTAGGAAGCACAATATTTCCATTTGGGGCACGCGGTGGAGTACCAGAGGCGGGGAGACGTTTTAAAAGCCTCAAATGCACCCAAAGAATCCCTGTTGTCAAAAATGTGGTCCCATAGTGTTTGGGGTACATTCTTGAATATGTGCATGGGATCCAAGAGGTGTTGTATTTTTAAGTCCTTCCAATATGGAAGCCTTAAAAATATGGAATACCTTGACATACCTTTTCGTGGAGGACACGAAGCCGGATTGTTGTTGTGGTGTTCTTCCCAAATGGTTGCCCAATCTGCCATCGTGAGCTTTAGAGGAGTCTTCGCATTTGTTGGAGCCTTGTGCTCGTTATGCCCTTGGGGTAAGAAACGATGGTTGTTTGGATACATTACCTTGCACAAGGAATCGGGCCTCTCCGACACCAATGATGGCCCGCAAGTAGGACATGCATTGTGCCCCGATGTGGACAACCCTTTATACATATCATATGGTTAGAGAGATGAGTTAACTAAAGTGATCTAAAGGGAGAGAGGGAAAGAGGGAAAGAGAGATAATGGAAAGGGGGTTACCAGAAATCTCTCCAAGCCCAGGATAGCCATGCATAGTCCACATAAGGATCCCCTCACAATGGCCTCTCTCCCCCCCTTTGCAAGTGAGACATCGACAACAGGAATGCTTCTCCATAACTCCTCGATGAGTGGCTCGAGGTAAATGTCAATATCTGACACTTTGTACTTCCCTAGCACAAGCAAGGAAAGAAGTATATTGCCCTTCGTGGTTGTCTCCCATGGTGGAATATTGTAGTTGATGATCACCATAGGCCAAGTGCTCCATGAAGTAGACTTAGTGCCAAAGGGGTTGACACCATCACTTACTCTGGCCATTGAGTTTCAATGTGCCTCCATGTAGGTGAATCGGCAGGGACATGCATCACTCCATCATTTGAGTGATGGTTCGCGTGCCATGTGAGAAGCTCCATGGTAGACCTGCTTTTAAACATGTGTTGGATGAGAGGAATTAATGGAAAATGTCTCAATACCTTGCAAGGTAGGTGTGCCCCACTCACTCTTGTCTTGTTTCTTGCCTCCCTGCACATGGGACATGAGGTAGCATGTGCATGTTCATTACGGTATAGCATGCAATCGTTGATGCACGCATGGATGCGCTCACACTCGATTCCAAGTGCAGTGACATACGATCTAGCTCGTCAAGAATCTAGAGGCATGTGGTGATCTTCTGGCAACATTTTTCCCATCAAACTACAACAAACATGCGTACTAGTATAATTCCTAGAAGATGACACCATAAAGAAAGAGGGAGAGAGTATATAAAAGTCACATTCCATACTTACAGAAGTAGTGCATCGACACTTGCATTACTCCAACCAAATTTTTCTTGCAAGTTGAGGACTTCTAATGATGCTCGGAGCACCGAGTACTGTGCACCTTCGTCAAGAGGTGTTCCGGCACTCGTCATCAATCTATCCTCTATTTCGACAGTCTGTTTAGTGCAAGGCTGACAATCCTCCTCGCATAC